>NW_006786690.1:5050751-5097786 GCF_000442215.2 Lipotes vexillifer | reverse complement strand
TTTTGCGGTGCGCGGGCCTCTCACTGCTGTGGCCTCTCCCGTTGCGGAGCACAGGCTCTGGACGTGCAGGCTCAGCGGCCATGGCTCACGGGCCTAGCCGCTCCGCGGCATGTGGGATCTTCCCGGACCGGAGCATGAACCCGTGTCCCCTGCATCGGCAGGCGGACTCTCAACCACTGTGCCACCAGGGAAGCCCCCGAACCAGTTTTAAAGCACCTCTGAAGTACCTTGGTTCGTGATCTCTCAGTATACAACATGAGTTTTTCATTACTAAATATGTAAAGTGCCTGGTTGGTACAGATAATTCACAGTGATAATTTGGATTCTACTTTTAAGAAACTCACTTCTAGGTGATCTAAATGTCAGTAGTGTTTATCTTAGTTTAGATTCTTTTGTTACTGGTATTTTTTGTCTTGTTATCATATAGGGCAGTGGTTCTCAAACTTCACTGTGCATTAGAATTTCATAGGAAGTGTTGCACTCTGATCTATTAGATTTGGGGTGAGGGCCCAGGAATCTGAATTGTTAAACTCATTTCAGGTAATTCTGACTCTGGTTGTCTGAAGTGATAGTTTTGGAATTGCTGATTTAGAGGCTGAATTCAAGCCTAAAAGGAAAAGAGATTATAAAAAATATTATCAATAACAATGTGAACATTAATAAACAGAAACCTCATTTAAGATGGAGTCAGGTGACCAGAAGGGGGAGTTCTCACACCCTACCACTAGACTTCAGTTGTAGGCCTGAGAAGTACCTTTGTATCTCCAATAGGGAGAAGGTAAAATAACTGGCTGTTTTATTGTTTTAGGTTAACAACTGTCACATTTTCATTAGTTTGCATGTAGGCAGTGATAATTAATAAACTAAAAAAGCATTTAATTTGGTGTTTAAAGATAGTGATAGGGTCTGTTCCAATACCTAAATTATATTGTTAACATCTGTTAAGTAGCTTGGTTTTAGGGACTGCTCTGTAAATACAGGGAAATGCAGGAAATACAGGAAAAAATAATACGGGAGTCTTCAAGTGAAGAAGAAATATTTGCGTGGATTTCTTGTTTTTTGTGTCATTAGCTAAATAGCAGCAAATATATTCAGTTCATTTTAGCCTATGTTTTTGGTGCACCTGCTTTGTGCAAAGTGTGAGAAGTTTTGATTAGGTAATAGTGCACCAAAGAGAGAAGAAAGTGCAGTGCAAGTTTCGATCCTCTGGACGAAAATAGGTATGGTGGGATTGACTTAACTGGCACAGTTGGTAGAGGAATTCATGTATATTGAGTATGTGCTAGGAGCCAGGTCCTTTTATATTACTTAGTCTTTATAACTTTGCAAGGTGTTGGTGTAAATTATAATTAGTTCTGTTTTACGAATGAGAAAATTGAGGCAAAAAGAGATTAAGAAATATGCCTAGGTCACTAGTAAGTGCTGAGCAGAGGTTAAAACCGAGGGTTTTCCTGACTTCAGAGTTAGCAAAATTATTATTGTTATGTGTTTAGTTTCTGTAGTTTGGAAATTCTTCCCAGCTTTACTAAGCAGGACATGCAAGAAGGGCCTGATTGGCTTGGGGGCTGTTTCTCCTGCTCAGAAAAGATCCAGACTTCTAAAAGTTCTCAAAGTAGTAATGTTAGTGATCTTGCCAAACTGTTTGCGGACCACATTTCTCTCACAAGAGTTCTAGTCACCCATTATCTTTCATTGGAAAAGCTTAAAGATCTTCCTCAGAAAGTTTGGCATTTAGTTGTAGTGATTTTGCTCTTAAGAATGCGGAGAGATTTTGGGACTTCCTTGGCGGTCCAGTGGTTAAGACTTCGCCTTCCAGTGCAAGGGGTGCAGGTTCGATCCCTGGTCAGGGAGCTAAGATCCCACATGCCTCATGGCCAAAAAACCAAAACATAAAACAGAACAATATTGTGACATTCAATACAGCTTGTGATAGTTGTGACTTAACCATGTGGCAGTCATATTCATGTCTTTAATTATGGAAACTTTTTGTTTTCAATTTCTTCTTCCTTATTTCCTAGAGAATTTTAATGAAACTTTCAGGAAATGGTAGCTCTTCCTTCACTAGAAGTTTCAAGTTTATAAATGGCCTGATGATTTTGTATTTGCTAGGTAGTATGGGTTACAAGTCTTAAAAGTGAATACCATAGGTAGACTGAAGATAAGGATCTTCATATTTAGGGATGCCAATTGATTTTAACCACAGTTAAAATTTAATAATAGCATTTATTTTAGGTGTTTTTAAGACAGAGTCTCAAAAGTGGTCAAGTTTACTGTAAAGTTACTTGATAAATCCAAATATTATTATAATTTTATTGATTCTAAGACTTTTTCTCTTACATTTAACACCTCTAAATTTAGGATGTATTTTAAAAATTGTTGTCTTCTTAGCATCCGTGAAATATAGTAATTAGGATTCAGTTCTGCTGCTGTAACAGAGAAGTCCAAAATAATAGGGGCTTAATGAAAGAGAAGTTTCTTTCTCATGTAAAAGTCTTGGAAGGCAATACAGGGCTGGCCCTTCCTATTGTGTTACTCATCCTTAGCATGTAATTTCTGTCTTTTGGTTCAGTGTGACTGCTTCAGCTTCCATTATCATGTCTGCATTCCAGCCTAAAGGCCGGGATAGGAGAAACTATTCCCCTTGTTTTTAAGGCTAGTCTTGAAAATTTAATACATTGCTTCCATTCCCATTTGCCAGAACTTGGTCACATCTAGCTGCAAAAGAATTTAGGAAATGTAGTCTTTACTAAGAGCCATATGCTTCAGTAAAATTCTGTTACTAAAGAAGAGAGGAAGAATTGGAAGACCGCTAGCAGTGTCTGCCACAGTGATCAAACCTTACTTTGTGTCCAGTGTTTATGATTAAACTCTTTGTAAAAAAAAATTGCCCCATAATAATGGTCATGAGAAATAGAAGTTACAGGAACTGAACTTGAAACTGATTTTTAGGCACCTGGAAAATATTCTGTAGGATGATCAGAACTCTCTCTGCTTACCTTTCTTTTCTTTACTCTGAATTGGAAAGAAATTTTACAGAAGACCTTGTTTTTTAGCAGAATGTTATCCTCTTTTTCAGAGGTGGACTGAGGAACCATGAGAAGACAGCTATTCCTGTTTTCTCTTCTTTTATTATTAAGTAAAAGACATTCTTCTAGAATAATTCTCTAGAATTAATTTAGTGCTTGGTTTAGTGTGATTATTTTGATAGGTAATTTGATTTAGTTTGGGGATTAAGATCCTTAACCTAGTATGCGTGCTCCTCTAGTGCATTACAGGGAAAATGTAGTCAAGGTGGTTTTGATGAGGAACAGGAGAATGTATATTTCCTGTAGGTTACCCACTTGTATATACAGAGATTTTTTTTTTTTCTTTTTTTGAAATTAATTAATTAATTAATTTTTGGCTGCATTGGGTCTTTGTTGCTGCGCGTGGGCTTTCTCTAGTTGTGACGAGCGGGGGCTACTCTTCGTTGCGGTGCGCAAGCTTCTCATTGTGGTGGCTTTTCTTGTTGCGGAGCACGGGCTCTAGGCACGTGTGGCTTCAGTAGTTGTGGCACATGGGCTCAGTAGTTGTGGCTTGTGGGCTCTAGAGTGCAGGCTCAGTAGTTGTGGCGGATGGCCTTAGTTGCTCCGCTGCATGTAGGATCTTCCCGGACCGGGGCTTGAACCCGTGTCCCCTGCATTGACAGGCAGATTCTTAACCACTGTTCCACCAAGGAAGCCCTGATACAGAGATGTTAACAGACTTATAAGTCATGATTAAGAGTTGTGAAGGTTACTGTACGAGCATATAGGCCTGGCATCCAATCCACAGTTAGATGGTTCTGTGACATTTTTATGTTTAATAAGGTGGCAGCTTTAGCTAACAAGAAATTGTAATCCCTTCAGAATTATAATTGAAAAAGGATTTTGTCTTAAAATATAGGTATAGAGGGTGTGGTGTTTCTTCTTTATTCTTCCAGAAAAACTGTTATAATTTTTCTTTGACTCTAAGATGTCATATATCCCAGTTTCGTACATGTCAAAATGTGGGGGAAAATGGCTGGTAACAAGGGTAAGGAACCTTCGGTAAAGATATGTTCTGATTTTAGAAATGCTTAAGTGTAAAAATAAGCATTCAGAATTGATGAAATGTAATAAATCCTTGGTGCATTTGTAATCAATAGCTTCTTAGAATGGAGGACTACAGTAAGAGAAGCTAAAGTAATTGTATCTGTTTGTAAGTTAGAATGCTTTAGAGCGATCTGACTTTTTCATTATAAAAATCTTGGTTTTGACCTCTTCATGCCATGAATATTGAATTAGTAACTAGGCAACTTGGTGCTAAAACAGCTGCTGAGACCAGGGATCACCCTGATCTTTGTCCCGTCCCTCATGTTGCTCATCTATTACAGACAGGAGGTGGTGGTGCTCTGCTGCTTATTGGTTATAGCCTGAATAACTATAGCTCTAAGGTTGGGTAAATGGACCATTCTTTGAAGCAGTGGTCTTTGTATTGCAGTCTAGTACACATATACCTGTACACACACATGTGTGGGCATGTACAACTGAAGGAAAAGTTGCACAAATTAACTTAACACACTATGTGGGATTCATTTTCAAATAGCCTCTTCTCTTTCATTATAAAAAGACATGCTGCTCTTCATGCTACTTTTGATTTTTAAAAAAACACTTAGGTCGAAAACAACCGGGCTTCCCTGGTGGCACAGTGGTTGAGAATCTGCCTGCCAGTGCAGGGGACACGGGTTCGAGCCCTGGTCTGGGAAGATCCCACATGCCGCAGAGCATCTAGGCCTGTGAGCCACAACTACTGAGCCTGTGCGTCTGGAGCCTGTGCTCCGCAACAAGAGAAGCCGTGATAGTGAGAGGCCCGCACACCGCGATGAAGAGTGGAGCCCACTTGCCCCAACTGGAGAAAGCCCTCACACAGAAACGAAGACCCAACACAGCCAAAAATAAATAAATAAATTAATTAATTAAAAAAAAAGAAAAGAAAACAGCCAAGGATCAGAAACTTAGAAAATTGACTCTTATTTGCAAGTCACTATTTCTCTTTTTAGGTTCTTTTAGCCGTAGTAGTTGGGTTGCTGGTTCTGTTATTGCTCTGAATGAGAGAGCCTGTTGCTAATTGAAGGAAAAACACACATGTATAAGTACAAATAATTAACAGAAATATCTTTAATCCTTTTGTAGGTCATCATCAAATTTGAAATATTTAAAGTGGATACAAAACTGTTTCAGCAATGCAGACAATTAAGTGCGTTGTTGTGGGTGATGGTGCCGTTGGTAAAACATGTCTCCTGATATCCTACACAACAAACAAATTTCCTTCTGAGTATGTACCGACTGTAAGTATAAAGCTTCCATCTATTAGTGAAATATATTATAATTTGATATCCTTTTGAAAACTTTATGTACTGAAATTTTTCTGTTGTCTGCCTTTGTTTCCTGTTTTTAAAGATCTTGACTTCTCATGGGTAAATTATATACACTTTAAAATTAAACAGCTGAAAAATCAGTGGAAAGTCAGAAGGGGTGATACAAGGGTTTGCAAGAAGTGCTGGGAGGCAAAACTCCAATAGATAAGATTCTAAAGAGTGGTGGTCTCAGTTTGGAGAAGTATGCCCTACATTTTGGAAAGAGGTGATTTTTTTTTGATATCGTGGCCAATGATTAATCAGTGCTTGGAGGTCTTCTGGGATGATTTTGGGGGTCTTGTAACTTCAGGGAAAGTAGTATGTGTCTCCACTTATTCTCCTTAGGGAATAGAAGGAAAGCGTATGGAGCTGTTGTCCTAGCAGTAATGGAGCTCCAGACTGGTTTTTAGAGGCGCAGAAGACCTGTTATTCTTATGAGTACATCAACAGAAGAAGCCTTTGGGGATTCTCTCCCACAAATGCTTTTTATCAGCTCCTTGGCAGAGTAGAGGGAAAATGGGAATAACAGAGATACTGAAGTGAGAGAGAGAGACAGTTATTTAGAGTAACACTCATTGTGAATGTGTTTGGGGATCCAGTGTTTGTCCCAGGTTGGTTGACCAATCCAGTGGTGTAATTATATTAAACATAGATGTCTATTCTGTGGTGAGAGAGGAGCTAGGGTTGGCGTGGCCTGGCAGTAACCACCTCTGTGAAGTGAGCTCTTTTAGGGGTGGGTTATGAAGCACCTATGTATGATTAATATGGGACTAGTATTGTTCGGAAGTAAAAAGGAAGAAAATGTATCATTACTTTAGGTTAATCTTCAGAGATGAGAGCATTTTTAAGAGGGTGACAGGTTAAAGGCTTGGTAATTATGTTTAATTGTAATTGAAAGTCTGTAATGTCCCAGGGCATATAAAGTGATTGAGGTAGGCCCAGGCTATTGGAAGAAAAATTAGGTTTCTTTGAGGGGGAGAAATCATATTTTTAAATACGAAATCGTATTTTTGAGTTGGCCCATTTGGGGACATTCGTAAGTGAAAGAAGTTCTGAGGTTGAAAGGGACTTTTAGGGGACTTTTAGAGATACATCGATTTTGTGGATCTTGAGTGAGGGCAACTGTCAGATTATTTGTGTTTCAGTCTCCATTTAAAGTTGTTTTCTTGTAAAGATGGTTTCTGAGTCTAGGCGTTCTATTTAAGGAGGGCTTATGGGTGTTTTATGTATGTGTTTGTATGTGGATCTCTGGAAAAGGGTTAGGTATGACTTAAGAAAATAACCTGAATGGTTTGAGAGCTTAACCACATTCTTTACACTTCCTTGTTCTTGTTATCAGGAACTGACTTTCCCTTAATTACCACCTCCCCCAAAGCCCTTACTTCCAGTCCACTCTTGCTTACATTTAAACAAACTGCCAACAACCCACTAAAACATGAACCAGAAAATTAGTGTTAAACAGAGCTGATCTTAAAATGTAACATCCTTCTCCTGGTTGCAAAGCCTTGCTTTTCAATTGTAAATTAATTCAGAGGAGTCCATGAATTAGTGTTGGGTCTTTTTTCATTTAGCACTGTTAGCTCCCATTTTCACAAATAACTTAGTACAACCAATATTAGTATATACTAAGTTTGTTAATGGGTTTTACAGTCTGTTTACAAATAGTATACCCTATTCACTATCCTTAAGTGTACATAAACACACACACACCCCTACCTATATACTATCCTTAAGTATACCCAATTCAAAGAAGATATCTTAGGTCATGTGATTTGTACCCAATAGCATGAGTTTTATTCATGAAGTCCCAACAAATAATCTGCCAGCCGTTTCTTAGACACTTTCCTTGAGTACCTTGAGGGAACCTACATTTCTCTCTAATGGGAATGTTTGCAACAAGGCTGCTCCTGTCTTCAACCCTGAAAGGAAAAAGATTATCATGGATCTAGGAGATTTTAATACTAGATTAAAAGGAAATGGTCTATGAAGAAATAATTTCTTAGAAATCAGGTTGAAAATTGAGGTAAACTTTAAACTACTGTCTCAAAAGTTTCAGACTTGAATAGGATCATCTTGTATAGTCAGGGGACTCTGCTCCTGTGACACCTCTAGGCCTTCTGTGGGTTTTTATCCAAGCTGCTGGGGTAGAGCAGACATCCCAGAATACATCTCCTGCCACTTTTTTCAAGAACTATTAGGTCATGCAAGGGCTTAGTTGGCAAGGTTGGTCATATAAGGAAGATGGACTAAGAGATGGTTGAGTCTTGGGAAGGAAACATTGTCTTAGCTTAAGAGTTGTCCTGTCCTGTTTTGACCATCCCCTTGCACACTAACAATGTCATATTTTTATGTTTTAGGTTTTTGACAACTATGCAGTCACAGTTATGATTGGTGGAGAGCCTTATACTCTTGGACTTTTTGATACTGCAGGTGAAAACTTGATGTCTTTTACAATGTTTTGGTCTGTAACTATAACACTTGGTGGTTGTCTTTTTTTGGACATTTGGGAAACCAGAATGTTAGCAAACCATTTGCCTTTTGTTAATAACAGCATTGAATATTATGATGGTCAGTGCTTGACCGAGAAGCAGTCCCAGACCTGGAATAGCAAATAGGCATTTGGGGTACCCTGGATGGATGGTGTGGAAGGAGATAATACAATACAATAGAATTCACTCATTTTAAGTGTTCAGTTTGATTATTTTTGCTGACCGTATAGTTGTGTAACCTCCACCAGAATCAATATACATCATCCTAAAGAGTTTCCTTTTGCCCTTTATAGTCAGTCCCTTCCCTTGACCTGGCCCTAGGCAACCACAGATCTGCTTTCTGTCACTATATCAGTGGAACCATACAGTCTGTAGCCTTTTGTGTTTTACTTCTTTCACTTAGCATAATTTGTTTGAGATTCGTCTATGTTATGTGTATCAGTAGTTTGTTTCTTTTTATTGTTGAGTTGTATTCCAGTCTATGAATATAGCACAGTTTGTTTTATCCATTTACGAGTTGCTGGTAGTTTGGGTTCTAATTTTAAGCTATGATGGATAATGGTGCTATGAACATTTGTATGCAGGTCTTTGTATAGTCTTAGTTTGGGAGTGGGTAAGCCTTTAAGTTTAGTTGCACACTTATTAAATCTTTTATTAAAACAGTCAGTTTTGACAGATTGTTCTCAAGGTGGCCTAGGGTCCTTTGATTAATATTGGTTTATTTAACTTGGATTGGTCAGACTTTAATCCCAGTCAGCCTCATTTAAAACTGTTAAATTTCTTCTAGCACTTTAGATTGCATTTATAAACTTAATGTATTTACTTTTCTGTTTTGAGCAATTCAGTTTGCTTGACCTGACAAGTGAAACATTTCCAAGTTTTTACATATGTAACTTTAATAAACCTGATAATTTACGATTTTCTGTATTTGTTTTAATTTATCTTAAACAGTATTATTTACAACTTTCATAAAATTCTTAACATTTTCAACAAAAAATCCTCAAGATCAGTTACTCAATTACACAGTTTAAATTGGAATCAGAAAACTAATCTATCATGTTCTTTAACATGGTGATAGTTTTTTTAAAAATAAATTTATTTATTTATTTATTTTTGGCTGCGTTGGGTCTTCGTTGCTGCGTGCAGGCTCTCTCTAGTTGCGGCGAGTGGGGGCTACTCTTCGTTGCGGTGCGCGGGCTTCTCATTGCAGTGGCTTCTCTTATTGTGGAGCATGGGCTCTAGGCACGCACGCTTCAGTAGTTGTGGCACGCAGGCTCAGTAGTTGTGGCTCATGGGCTCTAGAGCACAGGCTCAGTAGTTGTGGCACACAGCCTTAGTTGCTCCGCGACATGTGGTATCTTCCTGGACGAGGGCTCAAACCCATGTCCCTTGCATTGACAGGCGGATTCTTAACCATTGTGCCACCAGCAAAGTCCCATGGTGATTGTTTTAAATATTACAGACACTGAGTGTTAAATAAGAATAGGTTATTCCTAAATGTAACTGAAAATTAACAATAATAATGTTGATTTATTTCATCTCTGTATTAGATTCTGAATCTTTCTAGGGGTTAAAGGCCATTCAGTAAGGAAATTATTTTGCTATACCAGGCAAATTGGCGAGTTTTCACCTCAACTGGTTAAGGTCGCTATAAGCCAGAGATCTTTTTTGACAGGCACTGGAGAACTGGGACTGTAGGCATCCAGATGGAGTCTCCTATCTTTGACATACCTACAAGGAGACTCTGTGTCCTTCTCCAAAGGCCTTAATCTCAGAGTCCTGGTTCAAGTCATGCCATTAACTCAATTTTCTTTCTGCTAAAGCTTTCATCCCCACTGAGGTAGCCTCTGACTTCCTTTAACTGTTTGGTTACTTTTAACCTGTTGATTGTGTTATTTTATTTTGAATTCTTTATTCTTTTTTAAAACCTTTTTAAAATTGAAGTATAATTAATTTACAATGTTGTGTTAATATCAGGTGTACTGCAAAGTGATTCAGTTTCATATATATATATATTTTTTTTCTTTTTCAGATTCTTTTCCATTATAGGTTATTACAAGATATTGAATATAGTCGTTTTGAATTCTTTTTATACTATTCCTGTCTTTGGCTGAAACTCTTACAGATATATTAAAATAATATCGCTTAAGACCAGAGATAGGACTCTCCCTCTGTTTCATAGCTTTATTTCTGCCCCTGTGGTCACAACAACAAATTCTGTTTTGTTTTTTTTTAATATTTTTTAATTTATTTGGCTGCACTGGGTCTTAGTTGTGACCCGCAGGGTCTTTTTAGTTGAGGCATGCGAACTCTTAGTTGCAGCACGTGGGATCTAGTTCCCTGACCAGGGATCAAACCCGGGCCCCCTGCATTGGGAGCACAGAGTCTTAGCCTCTGGACCACCAGGGAAGTCCCCCAAATTCTTGTTTAATGAGTTTCCACAGTTATTTATTTATTTTTTTCATATGTTTTACTATTGTGTATATAGTTCTTTACTTAAATTTTTTCACAATATGTTTATCATAGGCTCTTTTTCATATTGCATAATTCCAATTCCACCACCAATTCCTTTCTATATCAAACTTTAAAATGTTATTCTTTATTATAGAGATTACAGGTTTTGCTTATTACAGGAAAATCAAAATTAGATAAGCTAAAGGAGAAAATGAAAAAGCATCTGTATCCAGAGACAGTCACATCTTAGTGTATGTCCTAAACAGAGCTCTTCCTATACATTCATTGTATTTATACATAGGAAAAAAAAGGATATTCTTCTCTCTGTACCTGACTTTATCTCTTAAAAGAAAAGCATGGTGATACCTCTCAGTGTTGTACTTGTGTGTCATAGTCTTCATGGTTCCATAGTAGTCCGTTGTGTGGCAGTTCACACCACAATTTGTTTAACTTCTTTTGTTAATGTAGGGGTCTGTTTGCAGTTTTCTTTCATATTATGATCTTTACTACAGAAACATTTTAGTATTTGGACACACATTCTTTTTTGTCACTTTTTGTCTTGATTTAACTTCGGCTTACAGGAAAGTTGCTAATACAAAGAACTCCTTATCAGATTCACCAATTCTTAACCTTTGTGACATTCTCCAGCTCTGTATGCATATTGCTTTTATTTCTATGCCATTTGAGAGTTAGGTTGCATACATCATGCCCTTTTGTTCCTTAATGCTTCACTGTATATTTCTTAAGAGCAAGGATATTCTCTTACAGTGCACTTATCAAATTTAGGAAATTTGACATTATATATAACATTTTAAACTTTAACCTGTAGTCAACTCTCTAATTTTGTCAGTTGTCCTAATATTGTCCCTTAGAGCAATTTTTCTTGTATAGGTTCTGACCTAGGATCACACATTGCATGTAGTTGTCACTCTCTTTGGTTAGTATCCTTTAGTATGGAACCTCAGCCTTTTATGGTATCGGCATTTTTTTAAGGAAACAGGCCACTTATTTTACAGAATGTTTCTCAGTTTGAGGTTGTCCATTTCCTCATGAGTAGATTCAGGATATTGCATATTTGGTTAGAATACCAGATCAGTAATGTTACGTCCATCTCAGGGTATCACCTTTTGGTAAAAGTAATTTTGATCACTTGATTTAGGTGTTGTCCAGTTTTCCTACTATATGTTTAGAATTTTTCCTTTTATAATTAATAATTAATTTGTGAGGAGATACATTAAAATGGTGTAAATATTCTGTTGTCATTAAATAGCACCCCCTCTAGATTTAATAACCATTGACAATTCTTGCCTGAATCAATTTTTCCTACAGTTGTTGCAAAATGGGAATCTAGGTGCTAGATATGCTCATTGCTACAGAGGTCTGGACAGAGATAAGACAGCAAAACAGCTGTAACATGCTAGTGACTTGTTCTGCACCACAGTGACTTGTCCTGAATATCATTCCTTCAACTAGGGAAGAAAATATTAACACGTTTATTCTGGATAATGAGTTTTTGTTGATACCTTCAATTTAGTCCAACTCAGGCAGTCTTCTTTGCCTTCATCAATTCCATATTTTCATCTCCGTTTCTTCTATAGTTAGAAGCTAGGTTCTCCAAAAGATGTACCTGTTTTCAGTCCTGCAATACACACAAAATAGTTTCAGAATTACTATACCATACCACTGTGAAAAACAAATATGTAAGAAGAGTTCAAGATTTGTTTGCAGTAATTTTTTTCTTTGGTCTAATAGCATACACAGTTCCTTGTTCAAAAATTACTTGGATTTGTTATCCCCCCTCCACCCGCCCTCCGCCCCGCAAAGTGTGGCTGTGTTATTTGTAATACAGTTGGGTTCATTTATGTTTACATTAAATTTGTTTTTACCCATTCTCATTTATTTATATATACTCTTAATTGTTTTCTTAGGTTCAATTTTCAAAAGCTAGTTTCATTTTAAAATTTTAATCATTGTAATCATAGTCAATCATTCCGGGCTTACCATGGTAATAAACAAGAGAAAGGTTGGACTTTGATGCTAGATAGAGCAGTTAGCTAGATAGTTGACAAGTTGCTTAACTGTGTGGGGCTTAATTACCTTGATATGTAAAATGTTTAAAATATTTTCCTTTTAGAGGTGTTGTGAAGATTCAGTGTTAGTTTAATAAAGTGTATACATATGTAAAAACTCAGGAGCTATGTATTTATGATTCACACACTTTATTATAAAAAAAACCCAGCACAGGGACTGGAATGTGTTTGGTGTACAGCTAATATTATTCTCTTCCTTAGCAGAAGAAAAATATTCAGAACAAGTCATAGTGGTGCACTTTGACCTGGTTTAGCTGATTCTGTTTTTTGTTTGTTGTGTTTTTTAAAAATAAACTCCTTTCATTGAGGTGTTTTCTAGTATCTGGCAACCTTCTGCAGTTACTGATCAATTACATTATCAGGAATGACAACGCTCTCCATAGAGATATTTATAGCTGCTTTGGTCTCTAGTTTAGTGCTACTGTAGAACCTTCCAAAGGCATTACGAGTAAGATTTGAATCTTCAGTAAATTCTGCATTAACATGCAATAGTATAGATTTTTACAGATGTTATACATAAAATGGTAGGAATCTCAGGTTCCAGAGTGTCCCTATTTATTTTTGTATTTTTTTTTCTTTTTCTTTTATGATATAAAAGGTACAGAATTATTTAGGAGTAAGCTCCATAGCACAGAGGAAGCAGGGATCACTAAGTGCCATTAAATTTTGAGTACTTGGTTGTAGAAAAAATGTTTAGGTTTTAATTTGTAATGGTAAATTTTGTGAAATGTTTAATTTGTCTTCTTGGGTTTATAATGTCCTACTGGAATTCTCTGAAAGTGTTGTTTTTTAGCAGTATTCTTATTTTTCATACCATGAGATCACTTCAGACTTTTCATATGGACCAGAGCCCTCAGTTCAAACTGACTTAGTTCCTCTTGAATTCAAATTCTGAATATGAGATTGTGAGGAAGGAAAAAACCCAGCAACTCATGAGATGTATCCTTGCTTTTTGTCAAGTATTAGAAATTAAGTGATAAGCTGGTGTACTGTTAGAGTAGATATAATTTAAGACTTGTGGTCAAAACCTGTCTTACGCAGTAGAGTGAAATTTTCTTGATCACGTTGTGTACCTTAAAGTATGTTAAATGATAGTGCTGCCTCATACTTAGAGGATAGATTTTAGCTGGATAAATTATGCTTGGATATTGAAGAATCTTGCTCATCTAAGGGATTGTACTCATTCTGTTTCCTTAAATGTAACACTTGTAGCAAATGTAGATGTAAGGTAGCCTACTTTTTGTTTATCGAACAGTTTTAATTTTTTTCTCCTTGGGAAAGGAAAAGATTTATATCTTTGAGGGCTTGTTCATTGCAAGTAAATGGACAGACCAGTACAGCTTTGGATCTAGTGTTAAGAAAGAATGACTGGGGCTTCCCTGGTGGCACAGTGGTTGAGAGTCCGCCTGCCGATGCAGGGGACACGGGTCAAAGAATGACAAGTTTGTGTAGGGATATGGGCCTCATAGCAGTAGGCAGAGCTAGTCTCTTGGACAGTATAGGACAGCTCAGTGGCAGTGAGCTAATCAGGTGAATATGCATCCTACTGTCCACTCTCATCCCAAGTCAGATTCAGGAACTGTGTTCCTGGGCCTTTTAACTGGAGGCCAAGGCTTCAAGGAGATACTGAGCATTTTGCTAAAAGCTGATTGGGAGCTTGACTTACACTTTGCTGTAACACTTGAACTTCCACAAGAGATGTAATTTTGATAATAAAATTCTTAGACATAATTTCAAAAGCGTGACTAATAGAACTCACTGTACTTATCGTAGGGAACAGTTCATATTGGTTACAGAAAAACTGGGGAGAGTTGGGAATGAAGGGGAGAGAACTTGCAAAACCTTCTAGAGCAGGAAAACAACTCTCAAGAATCTGGGAAGTTAACAAACTCTGATTCAAACTTCATTCTCTTTAATTTTGGAAGCTCAGAAGAGGTCTTGTGCAAGTCATGTGCCCTGGCTCAGGCCGGCCTGGATGGGTGGAACACAAGGGTCATTTTACCAGGAGCAAACTACTGGGAGAGGCTTCCATGAGTCAGCAGTGCCTAGGGGTTATCTGGCCTTGCCCTGAAGGGTGGCTCCATGTTCACTGAACCACAAACAACCCAAAGTGGTGACATTATGTCAAGATTTAAAACTATAAATGGGGGGCTTCCATAGTGGCGCAGTGGTTGAGAATCACCTGCCAATGCAGGGGACACAGGTTCAGGCCCTGGTCCGGGAGGATCCCGCATGCGGGGGGGTGGCTGGGTCCGTGAGCCATGGCCACTGGGCCTGCATGTCTGGAGCCTGTGCTCCGCAACGGGAGAGGCCACAGCATTGAGAGGCCCCGGTACCAAAAAAAAAAAAAAAAAAAAGAATGACTGTATTTGTTTTCTGTCACCAGTCCATCTGAATAGAAGGTTGGTTGCATGTAAAACATTGGGCATTTATTTAGATGCCCCTAGTGGTGCTCAGGAATACAGACTGGGATCTGTTATTGATGCAGGGGCTGAATGACTAAAAATGAAGCTTTTTCTAGTATGCCAGACTTAATTTTTGTGAAATATATTCCATTTGAATAGGGTCTAGGGCTAAGAAAAGGTGTGTGAACGTCTGTACTTTTTACACAGCTTGGTTAACTGTTTTGTTGTCTTATTTTCTACATTTACTTTTTGTTTTGTTGTTTTATTGGAGCTTTGGTTGTGATGCCTCAAAGCTCCAGCTAGCGTTAGAGCTCAGGCAGTTTGAGACAATTGTTAGAGTTTGGCTGATTTTGTTTTCCCCATTCTTTCCTTTCCAAATCCCTTCTATGTCTACAGTTGTACATTATATTAATAATTTAAGAAGTGAGAATTATACATCTTAGTGCATACCTTTGAATTCCTTTGATTCTAACCCTAGCATATTGCTATAGTAAGTATTCAGTAAATGCTAGAGGTACTGATGGTGGTTTTATTGTTTTGTAATATCTGCTGTTTTGACTTCTCCTTCAACCTTTATTCACTTTCCATAGAGTATTATCCTGACAGTACCTTTATTGTCTACTTATGATGTATTATTTAAGTGGCAATAAGAATGACATCTTTAATTATCATGTTTTGATAGCTACCCTAAATTCTTGTATTCTCTCTCAATGCTGGCAAAAACAAAACAAAACAAAACAAATCACTGGCATACAAAATATTTAACTTTCCTTTTTTCCCCTTAAAGTTTTTTTTTTATTGTGGTAAAATAATATAACATAAAATTTACCATTTTAACCATTTTTAGCATACGGTTCAGTGTCATTAATTACTTACCTATTCTTTTATTTGTTTGTTTTTTTGTTTTTGGCTGTTCGACATGCGGGATCCTAGTTCCCTTACCAGGGATTGAACCTGTGCCCTCTGCAGTGAAAGTGCAGAGTCCCAACCACTGGACCACCAGGGAATTCCCTTTTTGTTTTTTTCTGTTTGTTTGTTTGTTTTTTAGGGCTATTCTTTTAATACATAGGATTGTTGTAGCTCAGTTTTGAAATTGGACTGTTAAATCCTTCCTCTGTGACTCTTCCCTTCCCTTCACAGTTTTGGAAATGTGTATGGATATTTTAAAACACTTTTTATCTGGAAATAATTTCAAACCTACAGAACGGTTGCAAAAATAGTATCAGGAGCCCACATACTTCCTTTAACCAAATTTATCAGTTGTTAATGTTTTACCCTATTTGCTGTATTTTTCTCTTTCAATATATTTGTACATAATCTTTTCCCCCTGAACTATTTGAGAGTAAGTTGCCATTTAGCCTTGAATAAGTATGTATTTCCTAAGAACAGAGACATTTTTGTATAATGGTAATCAACTTAAGGTAATTTAGCATTGATACCATACTCTAATCTAACATCTATATTCCAGTTTTATCAGTTGGTCCAAGTCCAGTTTTTTCTGCTTTTAGTATAGGACCATGTATTGCATTTAATTGTCATGTCTCTTTAGTTTCTTATAATTTGGATCAGTTCTTCAGCCCTCCTGCCCACCCCCCTTTATTTTGGTCTTTCATGATGTTTTTATTGAATACAGGCCCAGGAATCCTCTCTCCTGCCTATTTTGGTTGGAATACTACCTTAGTGCTGTTTTTCTCAGGATATAAATGTAGAGGCATGTGATACTCATCTGCCCCTCATTGGTGAGGGCAATCTAGATCACTCAGTCAACGTGATGTTGTTTCTTCACAGTGTAGTTATGTTCTTCCCCTTGTGGTTTATTAATAATCTTTAAGACCATACAAATATTCTCCTTTTCACCAGAGTTTCCTCCATATTGATTTAGCATCCATTGATTCTTGTTGAATTTTTTTCTATGTGTTTTCAGTTTCAGGTAGTGGTCTTACATGTACACATTAACTAAACATGTGAACCTGTCATGGGCAGTGGATTTTGTCAGCTGGGTTTCATTGAGATTTTTCTTCCCTTAGATAGTTTCACTGTGATTGTTTCTTAATCAGATCTGAGTAGATTTGATTTTTAATTATTTCTGTAGCAACATTTTATTTTTGTTACATTATTGTTTGGTTGCTAGTAGACACAAAGGTTGAAAACTACAAATCAGTAACAAAGCAAATAATTAATACATAACAAGTTCATTGCTATTCTAAGGACCTGAAATTTTTTTTTGGTTTTTGGTTTGCTTTTCTTTACTGATGTGTAGTTGACTTACAATATTATATTAGTTTCAGCTGTCTAACATAGTTATTTGATATTTTTATATATTACACATCATACAAAGTTATTATCATATTATTGACTGTATTCCCTGTGCTGTACATTACATCCCTGTGACTTATTTATTTTATAACTGATAGTTTGTACCTCTTAACTAGAATTAGCTGAGTGAGAATATTGCTCAAATATTCTATTACAAAGCCATATATTTTGTTAAATAAGTTACCTTCTTATTCATGATAAGTGTGCTGTTAGCTGCATGCTTAATCTGTTGACTGATTTGTGATTTTAATGCTATGAGAGCACCAAGATTCAGTTGCTGATTTCTCCAGTTTTTTTTCCCCTTAGGGCAAGAGGATTATGACAGATTACGACCGCTGAGTTATCCACAAACAGATGTATTTCTAGTCTGTTTTTCAGTGGTCTCTCCATCCTCATTTGAAAATGTGAAAGAAAAGGTGAGTTAGTCAGATATTCTTGCCCTGAAAAAAGGGTTGTCATAGAACTTCTGTTGATTGTAAATAGATTTGGAGGCTTGTGGATTAATGCAGGTGTATTTTTTAAAATATCTTTTCTCTAGTGGGTGCCTGAGATAACTCACCACTGTCCAAAGACTCCTTTCTTGCTTGTTGGGACCCAGATTGATCTCAGAGATGACCCCTCTACTATTGAGAAACTTGCCAAGAATAAACAGAAGCCTATCACCCCAGAGACTGCTGAAAAACTGGCCCGTGACCTGAAGGCTGTCAAGTATGTGGAGTGTTCTGCACTTACACAGGTGAGGACTGTGGAACCCCACGTTTATTTACAGTGGAGTGGTTTCGAGCAGCATTAGGATTCAGGGCTTATTTCTGACAGCGGTCTGCAGTGCTCAAGATAGCTGCCCAGGAAGACTGTGACCAGCTTCACAGTATATATTCTTTTGTTAGAGGACTCTGTTTTTATGGAGAAAATTATTAGTCTCTAAATAAAGCTCTTGTGTTGGTGAGTTCCCACGTTTTACTGAATCATTTGTAGTGGTCAGGGATTGTGTTAAAAATAAAAATTAACGGAAAGGTCCAGATTAGCACAAATTTACAGGAGTCTGTGAATGATTCCCCTCCCTCCCCCGCAACTTAAAATCTCATCTAAATAAATCTGATTTTTTATCAGTACTGACAATGGTATACTGTTTCTGGGGTAATTCACCTGGGATAGGGAATTGGTTGTAATCATTGAGACTTTCATGTCAGAGAAAGCTACCTAGGCCATTTCTCAAGCATGCCTTTATATTGTGTCACTATTCTTATGTTTTTGGAGGCATTCCTTCTTTATGCAGTCCTCTCTTCTTTCTGAACGATTTAATTGGAACTCTTCTCATAGTTTGATGGGAAACTTCAGATTCTGAGGACGGGGAGCAGTGTTAGGGTATTTAGAGTGAGAGTTATAAGTGACCTGTGTGATTTCATTTTCTCTACCTTCATGGTATCACCAACCAGTTCTCCCCTCTGAGTATTGTTCTGGGGACCAAAGGAAAATATTATGTAAATAATTGGCACAGAACTCTTTTATTCTACTTTGACATTTGAACAATGAGCAAACACGCCTAATTAAAAGAAGGCAAGACTGAAGGGTGGAGATTTCTTATAATTACATGAAATTCACATATTTCTCATGCTAATTTTTCAGGTAATTTTTCTTTTTTATTAAGTTTGAAAAAGAACATGTACTAGGTATTTAGTATGTAGCATGTAGACATAATTTAATAATCTCCCAGTTTAGCCCTGGGTTGGATGTGTAAAGATAAAATTTTTGTTCTTAGCTGGATATTTCACAGGATGACTTCAAGGGCTAATTTCTTGTCCCAAACCCAGTTTTCCTTGGCAGTTTAGTTCTGTTGTATTGCTATTGCAGATATTTAAAAGTTGAGAAGATTTTACATCTTCTCACATGTAGCACTAACTGAGATTTTTTTAAATGCCTGATGCTTTTGTGTTTTGATACCATCCCCAGAAAAGTGTGTGTGTGTGTGTGTGTGTGTGTGTGTGTGTATTGAAGAAGGTTGTGTGTGGAACATTTGAATCAGATAACTGTTAAATATCCCCATTCTCTAAATACAGGTTGCTTTTGGGGGAAATGGAGGCAAGTAGGCCACGTGGACCCAATTTTAGGTCACTAATGACCCAATTTTAGGTCACTAATGAAGCTTATTTTAGAGAATTGGATGCTTCCATATAAAGTTTTTTACAGTATGAACAGGTTTATCTAGTAAGTCACTTTCCAGAGAACAGAAATTTGAAAAGGTCTTAGCAACTACATTTTTCTTACCAGATTTTGAAGTTTGGAGAAATCAAAAGACAAGATAGAAAATGGGGCCCCTGGGTACTGTTTGGGAGCTATAATTTTTTAGGATTCCAGATTCTGTTTGTTGGTTCCTTTAAAACTGAGCTTTTAATATAATCAGATCATGTGATTAAAGCAGGGGTTAGTTTTGTCTTGTAGGGGATTAATTGATCTTTGTCAATATGCAAGAAAGTATTTGCTTCTTATTAAGGGATGCCTTGGTTTCTGATTGTCGTCCTCCTCTTTTTTCCCTTATAAAATTTATTTCTCTTTCTATCTTCCCTCCTTCCTTTTATGTTTGACAACCAGAGTTTGCTCCTAGATGTGTAGAAAGAATTTCAGAGGAACTTTAACTTTCATCATTTCTACTTTGTAAAAGACACAGAAAGAAGGAAACTTTTTAACCTCTTTGCCTCTTTCCAAGTGCTTACTGTTATTTCTCATTTATTTTGTCCCTAGTGGAATGTGTGAGCCAGTTCTCGAGGCTTCTGTGGTGGGGGGAGGGCAAGGTGGGGGGGGGCTGGGGTAATCTGGGCCTGGCACTCCTTATTGGAGCCGTGCTCTGGGGCTTTGGGGAAAGGTTTTACTTGGGATCCAACTGACCTAAAGAACATGTGGAACTCCTTTGGGAGGTGTACCTGTGGCTTCAGATTTAGGTGAGTTTAGGTGAGTCTGTAGACCTGGTACCAGTACTACTGAGTCGCACTGTCGCGCTGGAGTTCTGGCTGAGGTGTAAGTGTATTTCTGCATCTTAATCCCTGTAGATCTGAGAATATTCTTCGTTTTTCACTCCATGCTTTATGCTCTGATAACCATGCGGACATCTAAAAGCATTGGACTGCTTGCTAAAACTCATTCTAGGACCCTGTTCTTTGTTTTCCTATTGGGTGGTGGTTACTTGCTCTAATAACATTACTGAATAACTGAGGTGTATGCTGTTTCTAGAGTCTGTTGCTTAAACTTCTCCCAGTTGGTACTGCTGAACAATTAACACTTTTTCTAAGTGTCTGAACCTTTTGTTCTGGGAAACTGGTTTACTCTGAAATCCTCATTAATCCCATCCAGATATGTCATTGAATCTAGAAACATGTAGCATGCCTGTTAGCCTGCTATTTGTGTCCTTCAGTTATTCAGGGGATGAATTCACAGAAGCCTGAAATTGTAATAGGTGTAGTTCCAAAATGTGTGTGCCATTCTTATCATTAGAAGTACTAGGGAATTCTGCAAGGCCTAATTATTCACTGCATGTATCTCGTGCTTACATATCCAGTCCTCTCCTCTGGCATTATTTTCATTAAAATGTTGTAATTTAGATTTCAAAGTGTGATTGTTACAGAAGTCAACATACGGCATTTTCACAAAAATTGCTTTCTTGCTCAGTTAACCTTTTTTGAGGTAAGAAATTTGTTCTGTTATTTACTGTCTTGATAATGGACTTAAGATCTAGCTTTCTGGCATTTATTTTTCCTAAGGCACATTGCTTCTGTGAATTCAGCCCATTTAATCCAGACTGCTGTTGTGTCTGCTGGTCTTTCTAATCCTCTAACCTGGCTGCTATTCTCTCTCCTCCCCTCTGTCTTGTAGAGAGGTCTGAAGAATGTGTTTGATGAGGCTATCCTAGCTGCCCTCGAGCCTCCGGAAACTCAACCCAAAAGGAAGTGCTGTATATTCTAAACTGTTTTCTCCTTCCCCTCTTTGCTGCTGCTTCCTGTCCCACTACTGAGGAAAAATCATTTAAAAACAAAGGAATAAAACCATCCTGTTTGAAAGCCTCTGCGTCTTTTTACTCACCACCTTAGAGCAACCTCTGTATTAGTTTTTGATCAAGAATGCAATATCTTATAGAATATTTTTTGTGATCAGTAGTCAAGTTGGACTTGTTTAACTTTCTGCTGCTTGAGTTGCCTGATGCTCAGAGCTGTTTGGTTTGGATTACTATTGCAAAAGGGAACTTGGTCTGGCATTAAGAATGTCCTCTTGGAGAAAATAAGAAGAGTTTAACACTTCTAGATCTTAGTTCTAGATGGAGAAAATAACACAAACATCATTTTACTCTTACGATCAATTGTTAATTGTAATTGCATGACAAAATTTATGGAAAAAGAGTGACCTGCTAGTGCAGTGTAATGGGGAAGGGAGGATTCTTTTCTGGTCTTCCTTTGTGTAGTGAAACTTTGTGTTGCTATTGCTTTGGCTGTCTGTGCTGTAGTGGAGTATTTGTCAGTCTGGGTGGGAAAGATAATTGATGTACCTGCTACTGCGTTATGAGATCACTTGTTACATTATCTTTTAAGAGTAGCATCCATTTTAACAGTTGACTTAAGGTTTGTTAATGTTGAGATGTAAAGCTGCCATCTTTATATTTTCCTGCTTCTGATTTTATTGTTGTGAGGGAAACATACAATTATGGTTACCTTCAAATTTTGAAATTAAAAATATACAATTGTTTGTATAAATGCCTGATGAAACTTTATTCCTGTTGCACTGACTGGCTCTAGTTTTACATATGTATCAGGTACCCACATTTTTGCTTCCTTGAATCCCCTTGGCTCTAATTGGTGGGATAAAGGGAGTTTAGAGTGACTATTTTTGATGCAGCTACTGTAATCGCTCTCTCCATCTTTGCCTGCGCCTTCCATATGATAAGGATGCCACTGCCTGGTGCCCAGCCTCTCAGTCCTGTTCCATATCCAGCTGTTTCATTTGAGTGCAGAGCTGCTTACTTGTTTTTATGTAAAATGTTTCAGCAGCATATTACAAAACTCATATTGAATGAGCAAATGACATGTGCTTGTTTGCTTCTTGTGACTTACATTGGTTTGCAAAAAGCTTTCTCAAAGGACCACTGTCTCACTCATGAATATCTGCTCCTCTGCTCCTGAATTGCTGAATCCTTCCAGTGCCCTGCCTGGACAAAACTTGGTGAAGTGAGATGATTGTGTGAGATTCAGGGTTGTTTTTAATGTTTCGTTATTTGCCAATTCCTGGGGGTTTGAATGTTTAAAATTTGATCTTCAACTGTATTATACTGAATATCAGACTGCCCATTTTTTTCTTTCTACCCCTTTTCAGAAAGGCCTAAAGAATGTATTTGATGAAGCAATATTGGCTGCCCTGGAGCCTCCAGAACCGAAGAAGAGCCGCAGGTGTGTGCTGCTATGAACGTCTCTCCAGAGCCCTTTCTGCACAGCTGGTGTCGGCATCATACTAAAAGCAATGTTTAAATCAAACTAAAGATTAAAAATTAAAATTCGATTTTGCAATAATGACAAATGCCCTGCACCTACCCACATGCACTCGTGTGAGACAAGGCCCATAGGTATGGCCCCCTTCCCCCTCTCAGTACTAGTTAATTTTGAGTAATTGTGTATTGTCAGAAAAGTGATCAGTACTAGTTTTTGTTTTGTTGTTTCAAAAAAATTTTTTTTTTTTTTTTTTTTGTTTAAAAGCAAGGCATGCTTGTGATGACTCTGTAACAGACTAATTTGGTTGTTGAAGCTGTTTCCGGGTTCCACTCTGGCGAGTAATCTGGGATATCTAGTTTTCTTTTTTCTTTTCTTTTTTTGGGGGGGGCGGGGGAGTGTGTGTGGGATTTGTTTTTATTTAGTCATGTTTTTTAAATTCATTAACCATTGGACAGCCCTTAAGGGGAGGAGGATAGATTGATTCCACATTCCACTTCCTAGATCTAGTTTAGAAAACGTGTTCCCCACCTGGTGCTCTTAGGAAGGAGTATAGTAAACGCCTCATTTAATAATATACTCCTTTTTGAAAGTTGCCTTTTCTCTCCACCCTTGAGTAGGTCCAGTATTTGATGAAACTCATGAAAGTGGGTGGAACCTGTCTTGCCCCTCCTCTTTTCTAGGATGCACTATATATGTGACTGTGACTCTCAAGGAAATTTGTTTGCCATTTGCTGATTTATTTTGAAGTTAATTTCTAACTTCTTTCACTGATAAATGAAGAAAAGTATTGCACCTTTTGAAATACACCAAATGGATTGAGTACATAATTAAAAAACATTTTTTTTCCCTGTCAGTCATTGTCTTAATATGCTTAGCATAGATGTGCAGCTTAATAGTGTATGATACAGTGTTCCTAGAACACAGCTGAAGACCTGGTATATAGAGGATATCCGAGGGGTGGTGCTAGAAGACAGATGTCTATGGGATGATTCACATCCTCTTTCAAGTTATGAGGATGGAGACCTGCTTCATTAAGAAGCTGGGGGTGGGGTGGGGTAGGGTGGGGGTGGGGAGAACATTTAACAACATGGGGACCAGTCAGGGAAATCCCCTTATATCTGTTTTGCATATGAGGAACCCTAGAGCAGCCAGGTGAGGCTCTCTAGTTTAATAAAAATCCTGGGGAGAGTCTTATGAAGACTCTTCATAAGTGTTAATAGGGATTTTATCAGCTTATTTTGGTTGCAGTTTCCAAGTCTTAAAAATGTTAGGTAATCTTCCGCACCTTCCCCAAATCCTACTACTTGTAGATTTCATTAGTGTTGAACCAATGCTTTCTCATGTCTCAATTCTTTGTATATGCATTCTTTTCAGATGTATTAAACAAACAAACAAAAAAACCCATTACAAGTCAGCCTGGGGGTTGTTATTTTCCTTCCGCCTCTTAATTTTTAGATATTTAGGAATGGGAACTTGACTCTTATTGACATCAATTTCTAACGGATTTCAAGATAAAGATTTAGAGCATAAAGATTTAATGTACTTTGTTTTGTGGAATTCAGTTTGAGATTTTTTTTCCCCTCACATTCAAGTTTGTGCCTTCTCCCCTAAGTTTGGCAGGTAGCCTACAGACTCCTCTTTAATACCAAGTGGGTTCATAACAGTTCTTAGTGAAGAAATGTTCTGGAAGCTCACTGCTCATGTTTTTGGAAGGAAATGGCAGCATACTTCCAAATCCATCCATCAGTTGGAAAGCAGCCATTTTTCTCCAAGTTTTCTGTATCAGTGGTTTTCAGACTTTGCTGCTCTAGTAGAGTGGAGCTTGAGCAGTGGGTTATTTAAAAGCTTTCCAAGTATTTACATTATGCAGCCAAGTTTGAGAACCACTGCTCCTAGGTTTGATAACCTCAAACTGCTTCTATAAGATTCCAGGTTCTGTGCTTTGAATCTGAATATGGGACACATTTTCTGTAGGTGACAAGAATGATTCATTTCCCTTCAGGGCATTATACTGATCTGTATGAGAGTCTTAGAAATTAAGGACTGTTAATCCAGTTAATAAGGTTGATACAGTGTGTAGCCTCATTTTGATAGTTTTCTATATGGAGTCATGTTTGACTTGATTCCATACTGTGCTAGAACTAAGCTGGGCTGATTGGGAATGGGTTAGGAAGAGGCAAATCTAAGCTTTGCTGTTTTAACGAATGTATCTTATTCCTTGTTGACCATACCAGGGAGAGACACCTGGATCATGTTATGAGACTGAGGGGAGCAGAAACTGTGTATGTGTATCCCTAGTTCTTAGTACAGTGGCATATAGGTCCATCCTGATTATTGCTGTAGCCCTGGCCTAGAGCAGTGTTTGACACATAAGAAATGGCTCTAAAAATAGTCATTGGATGGGTACATGTTTTCAAGAATGAATAAATGAAATAAAGCAGGTTACATGGTTGTGTTGATGAATTATCCACACGTCAGAAGAGCAGTGGTGACAAGAGGATTGATTGAAGCTAACATTGTTTTCTAATTAAATATTTTCAATTTGACTTACACATATCAGATGAACATGGGTGGCAAATGGATGAAGCTAACATTGTTTCCTGTTTAAATATTGTTTTCTATTTGACTTAACAGACTTGTCTGTTATCTTTGGCTTAGTGAGTGATACTGCCCAGGGAGTGTGATCTAGGGATTGGAAAAGCGCTATTTTGAAACAGGCCTTAGCAGACTTAGCTTATGGCAAAATTTACAGTATCTAGGCTAATACACCACCAGTATATCACTGTTTTTCTAAAATACAGATGTTTTACTGAAGGTCTTAGAAATAGGCATCCTTTGAGCTGGATTTTTTTTTTTTTTTTTTCTTTTTGGCTGTGCCATGTGGCTTGTGGGATCTTAGTTCCCCGACCAGGGATCAAACCCAGGCCCCCAACAGTGAAAGAGCCGGGTTCTAACCACTGGACTGCCAGGGAATTCCCTTTCAGTTGGATTTTATGCCAGTAGAGGGAATATATTCTAAGGGGAAGAGAGGATTGATTGTGGAATCTAAGAAATGATTGTAATATTTCCTTTATTATGAGGTGTATTTTCCCTTTTTTGGGGGGCTCATTTACATAGTATGATCAGAATACCTCTTAAAATTTGTGTATACATTTAATGTAGTGGTGCTTTTTTTGTTGTTGTTCCGAAAAGCTGTTGTTAAATCATTGGTGTCTTATTGGTATCTTCATAATACCTTCATAGAATGGATAAAATAATACTTTTTCTTCATTATTAGGTTTGGACTATTTTCTTTTTTTCCTTCTCCCATTTTGATGTTGTTAGTGGTTTTTGGGGTGCTGAGTGCTAAGAAACTGGTATAAGAGGACCCTGCTTCTTGAGGTTTGGAACTTAGCCTCCGCTGGGTACAGCTAACATACACTACAAATTTGGTATATAACAGTCTGGGGAAGGGATGGTATTTTCACCCAAGAAGTAGCAACTCCATTACCTTTCAGAAAGGGCTGAGTTCTTCATGGTTAGTGTATCTGAATAATATATGAGGGGAGTATCTTTAAATCACATTCCTAATTTAGCTCTCATTGTTTTCTGTAAGACTTACCCAGGTTCCCCGAACTTCAGAGCATGGTGATTTAACTACATAGCTCAACAGAAGACCTCATCTTAATATTTTCTTTCCAGGGCTGTTACAATACTTTATGTATTACTTTGAGTTTTTTCTGAGAGTCCCTCCTCCTTTTTAAAAACATTTTATTAGCTATTGCTACAGTAATGTTGCATTACAAACCACCCTAACACTCGAGCGGCTTACTCCAACAAGCATTTATTTTTCTCGCTGAGGGGTCAGTTGGGCTTTGCCTCCAGGCTTCAGATTAGGCTCAGGTTGGCTTCATGTTTCTCATTCTGGAGCCTGGCTCCAGAGAGCAGTGCCTTCCTGAGAGGACTTCATGTGGTGAGCCAAAGGGGGTACAAGGTCAAGCACATTTGAAATTTTTCACGTTCCATTGCCCAGAGGATTGACACAGCCAAGCCCAAAGTCTGCCACTCATACATTCATTCCCTCATATTTAGTAAATTCAAAAATAGGTTTGAGCTCATTTTAAAAAAGGAAAATAGGGCTTCCCTGGTGGCGCAGTGGTTGAGAGTCCGCCTGCCGATGGAGGGGACACGGGTTTGTGCCCCGGTCCGGGAAGATCCCACATGCCGCGGAGCGGCTGGGCCCGTGAGCCGTGGCCGCTGAGCCTGCGCGTCCGGAGCCTGTGCTCCGCAACGGGAGAGGCCACAACAGTGAGAGGCCTGGGTAACACACACACATACACACACACACACACACACACACACACACACAGAAGTGATGCTCCTACAAAAAATAATTTGAAAAAAATTGTGATGCCCAGACCCTATCTCCATTATTTTCCTTTTTTTTTTTTTTGTGGTACGCGGGCCTCTCACTGTTGTGGCCTCTCCCGTTGCAGAGCACAGGCTCCGGACGTGCAGGCTCAGCGGCCATGGCCCACGGGCCCAGCTGCTCCGCGGGATGTGGGATCTTCCCGGACTGGGGCATGAACCCGCGTCCCCTGCATCAGCAGGCGGACTCCCAACCACTGCACCACCAGGGAAGCCCAGAGCATCACTTCTTTAAAGCTCATCAGATATTTTAATATACCCCCAGGTTTGAAAACTGTGGCACGGCACTACATGATCTCTTAAGGTTTCATTTATGTCTGACATGAATTTTAGAGTAATTTTGGGCTACAAATCTTTACAGCATTTTTCCTTTGAGGAGGAGGTTTTCCAAACCAGCATTCAGTTCTTAATCAGAAAGAGGGTTTACAAAATTCATAGTCATATGGTTTTATTGGACTGGCGCTGAGATAGTTTGGGCAGTCACCTAAGTAATTAAATTACTTAGGCAGCAGTTTGAGAAGGGGGCAGGTATTTGAGTTGTAGAGTTCAGCTAAGGTTTTCTAAGTCAAAGCTAGAATGTAGAGGAAGGCTGTATTTCCCTGATAACTTCAAGACAAGTGTACTGTACAGATTTCACTGGAGATGGATATCCTTTTCACTCATCCCAGGAATATTCTAATTCATCTGCAGAGAGTACACAGGTCCAGATTCCAAAGTGTAAGTTAGTGCTAGAAATGAGTATGAAATTGAAGTTATTCCAACAGACTAAATTGGACTTCTAGGAGATGAAATCTCTTGCTAAGTTAAAAACAAGGTCACTTTGTTTCTCTGCTGCAGATCCCCAATGCCACACACACCCTGGTTATTTTTCAGACCTTTGGGCAGGGTGTGAGCCAGTGTTACGTGGCTTTATTTCCTCCTCTTTCTCATCAGTGAGTATAGTTCCAGGTGGATTGATTTTTTTTTTTTTGAAATCTGACTAAACAGATAGTTGCTTCGTTGTATTAGCCTCATACTGGTGCATTAATATTTGATTGGATAGGGTCTTAGTTTCTGTGTCTTGGTTTGTGGTTTAGCTGTAGTTGATGCAGTCATGTGACCAGTCTTCTCAGAGGCAGGAACTGGAGCAGAGTACCTGTGTGGTTTTGCAAATGTTCAGTGCTTTTGAGCCATAAGCTCTGAACTGGAAATTCTTAACTCCCTGATAATGGGCTATTGGGTATTGGGGCATAGTCTCACAAAAGTGGGGAAACTTGTGCCTGTATTGAGCTATCTCTTTCTTCTTTTAAACAATTTATTGAGCTACTTTAAAAAAAAATAAATTTCTATATTTTATTATTTATTTTTGGCTGCGTTGGGTCTTGGTTGCTGTGCATGGGCTTTCTCAAGTTGTGGCGAGCAGGGGCTGCTCTTTGTTGCTGTGCACGGGCTTCTCATTGCGGTGGCTTCTCTTGTTGCAGAGCACGGGCTCTAGGCGCTCAGGGTTCAGTAGTTGTGGCATGCGGGCTCAGCAGTGGTGGCTCGCGGGCTCTAGAGTGCAGTATTGAGCTAGTTTGAAATCTGGCTCCACTGTTCTCTTTCCCAATGAGCTAGCTCATGAACTTCTTGGACTGTTGAGATTACCTCCACCTAGTGGTGAATCTAAGTTAAAACTGGCAGTTGATTCCGGGGTGCTCTTTATCTAATATCTGAACACCACTCTTTATGTGGGTGTTTTGTTTGTATATTTTGTTTTATTTATTTATTTGTTGTGGTTTTTTTCTTTTTGGCCGCACTGTGCGGCATGGGGGATCTTAGTTCCCTGACCGGGGATCAAACCCGTGCCCCCTGCAGTGGAAGCGTGGAGCCCTAACCACTGGACCGCCAGGGGATTCCCTATGTGGGGTCTTGATGGCAGATGGTAGGGAGAAGGTGGTGAGGCAGAAAGGAATATTGGCTGAGCGAATTCACTTGTGGACTAGGGGGATTTCTGAATTATCTAGGAGAGGTTAAGAGTCAGTCAGAGAATTTGTAGTCAGTCAAAATATAAAAATCCAATGTGCTGTAGGGAAATAATTGCCCCAAGTTATAACTCTGGCCTTATTAGCTGTGTGATCTTGGATAAGTCAGTGAATGTCCCTAAGCTACACTTGCTTTATCTGTAAATAGGAATAATGCTAATTTCTACGTCTCTGGGGGGGGGTGAGTGTGAGGATTAAGTGATATCAGATATGTGAACATATTTTGTAAACAAAGAAGTGCAATGCAAATATTAACAGCTACCAGATTTGCTTTGCAATGGGAAGAGTTTACTAATGTCATTGTGACATGCTACTGGGTGTATTTGGAGATTTTGTGTTTTAGTAATTATAGGAGTACAGATTCACTATCTATAGAGCTAGGATGGTAGAGCTCCAGGTGGTTCAGAGCTTTCTTCAAGAGGAACCCAAGACCCAGAGATGGGGTTCCTCCCAAGCTCTTTACTTTCATAGAAGTACTTCATGTGCAGAGTGCGCTGCATCCAAAGAGCCTTAGATGCTTCAGCTCTGAAACTGCTTTCTTTCTAGAACCTCTGCGAGGCAGGGAAGCAGTAAAACCCTCTGAAGATCAGGTCAGCTGTGCAGTTTCCCCTGTGTCCCAGAATTACCAGGACTGTTGTCTCATGTTGGCCAAATCCCTGAAGCTAGCATGAGGATCTTGCTGGTCCGAGCTAGTTTGTGAACATCAAGGGTTAAGAACTGTTCAGAAAACATAATAATGTTAAGAACCACAAACCTCTCCACTGCTTTTGTTTTGTGCAATGTCAATTTTACATGTTTATTTAGTACTAAGAGGCCCTCTGTTAGATAGCAAGGTGGATGAGAATGGTTCTAATAAGAATGAAAGTAAGGGAGGGTAACAGAACATACCAGGAAGAAAAGTCAGAACATACCAGGAAGAAAAGCTGTGTGTGTATGTTGTTGGTGAGAGGAAGGGAGGGTGGTGAAAGTAAATCAGGAAAGGCTTCTTGAAAAAGGTGAAAGGTGGGTCTGATTTAGACATGTGGAGATATATAGGGGTGGAGGTGGGGTCAGGTAGATGAGTATGGATTTCTGGGTGGATGGAAAGTGAACAAAGATGAGAGATACCTGGTGTGTTCGGGGAGTAGTCAGGAGCCCTGTTGAGGGATAGGTGTAGTATGAAGAAAGATAGCTCTTAGGGGGAACGTTAATCACACTCAGGGAGGGCTCAGCTCTAATTATTGAGGTTCATGGAAGAAAGGAGCATATTCTTTGGTAAAAGAATGGCTATGTTTATTGAGTACTTTCTGTGTGCTTTGCACTGTGTTGAACCCACAGTATTATCACATTTAGTACTCAAAACAGCCCTGTGGGATTTATGCTACAAGTAACTTTGTTTTATAGATAAGGACTCTGAGACTTCATGATTGCTTAATATCTCCAACCAGAATTGGAACTCAGGTCTGATTCTGGAACCTGTGTGCTTATCCATATGTATCTTGTTGTGAAAATAAAATGTATGTGACTAATTAAAAACCTGAAAATTATAGTTTAAGCATGGTATAATGCTGAGGGCAAGCATAGCTGTATAAAAACCTTCATCTACACTGGCAGGTTAATTGGGTAGGACCTTTTTGGGGAAGGTGACTTTAGGAACAGTTGTAGCATGAGAGAATGATACCCTTTTCCTTTGCGTAGATTTAGAGGATCTTGAGGTGCCTTTGAATCTGGATAGTCTGCCTGTAGTCTCTGCTCAACTGTAGAGACTCTTTTTTTCATCATAGCATCCCTGTGGGTTGGCACAGCAGGGTTTGTTGATGAGAAAGCTGGGGTATCCAAGGCCAGTGGGGGGATGATGGGAGTGCCAGTTCTGAAACCTGGTACCCTTCCTCTTTTCTCTTGACCAACTCACACAAGGGCCTTTGGAATAGCACCATTGAAAGCCAGGGGGATAATCAGTGAGGTGGGGCTGTCATGTAGGAATTCTCAGAGGGTAGAGTGTTTGAGCCAGGGCTTACAGGAGAGGGTGTTCCTGATGTCTTGGATATTGCAGGGGCTGTGCACCTGTACATGGCTTATGGAATGATATCCTCAAGTGATATACATGCTACTTCCATAACAGTAGTGGGAGCTAATATTCAGAACCATCTGACAGAAAATTTAGGCTCAGAGTAGCTAAGTAAGTTGCCCAAGATGAAGCTTCAAAATAGTGAAACCATGATTCAGCTTCAGAGCTATCTGATCCAAAGCCAGTGTGTTTCCTACAAAACATGCTTGCCCCCTCCAAGTGTGAATGAACATTCTCAGAAAGGTTGAGCTCAAAATGGAGCCACACCTTTGGAGGACCTCTGTAAAAAGAGAAAGGACCAGAGCTTGAGGTGGGCTGCATCCGCCCTGTTTTTCTTTCCTAGAGTCAGTGAGTGTGTAGATGTCTATGGTTTGGGTTCCTTAAGGTAGGAAGAGAAGGCATCCACCTTTTGGAGGCAGAGGCTGCTCAGGGCTTGGGAGGAGGGCATGAAGCAAAGTGATTGTGGTGGCCTTGGATGAGACTGGTGGTAATACTAGGTTGCATCTGTTCAGGCCAAGTAATCAGTGCTGGACTGACAGTGATAGATGATTCTGTCCCCTAAATGACAACTGGAAAGGCCTTTAGAGGTTATTTAGACCAGCCCTCTTACTCTGGGGAGGTGGTGGTGGTGCAGCAATTGAGATATAATTCACATACTATACAATTTACTTATTTAAGGGGTACAGTTCAGTGTTTTTTTTCCTCTTCCAGTTTTGAAATATAATTGACATGCAGCACTGTATAAATTTAAGGTGTACAGTGTAATGATTTGACTTACATGCAACATGAAATGATTATCACAATAAGTTTAGTGAGCATCATCTCATGTAGATATAAAATTAAATAGAAAAAAATTTCTCCCTTGTGATGTACTCTCAGCAACTTTCATATATACCATACAGCAGTGTTAATTATATTTATCATGTTGTACATTACATCCCTAGTACTTATTTATGTTATAACTGGAAGTTTCAATGGTTTTTATATATTCACTCAGTTGTGCAACTGTGACCATGATACATTTTAGAACATTTTCTTTTTTTTTTTTCTGGCTGTGCTGCATGGCATGTGGGTTCTTAGTTCCCTGACCAGGGATCGAATCCACGCCGCCTGCAGTGGAAGTATGGAGTTTTAACCACTGGACTGCTGGGGGAGTCCCTAAAACATTTTCTTTACCTCAGAAAGAAACCCCATACCCTTTAGCTATCACCTCCTAAACCCTCCTCCCCCCACCCCCAGTTCCTCCATCCCTAAGCAACCACTAATACTACTTTCTGTTCCTATAGATTTGCCTATTCTGGACATTTCATATAAATGGAATCATACGATGTTGTGGTCTTTTAAGATTGGTTTCTTTCACTTAACATAATGTTTTCAAGGTTCATCCATATTTTAGCATGTATCAGGAATTCATTCCCTTTTGTGGCTAATATTCCATTGTATGGATAACATTTTGTCTAATTAATTCATCCATCACTTGATGGACTCCTGAGTTGTTTCTGCCTTTTGGCTATTATGTGTCACGATCCTGTGAGCATTTGTGTAGATGTTTTTGTGTGGCCTCTCAGTTTGCAGACAGAGAGATTAAGTGGGGTGATTTGCTCAATTCCCAGTGCTGTGCCCCGTGTATCCTGGGGCTGGAGGAGGCTGTGGTACCATCTACTTGACCAGGATGGTAACTAACTCTGAGGAACTTGGAGCATGTAGGGATTTATGGAAGAACTGAGATTATTTTTAGTTCTGGGGCCTTCTGTTCCTCCAGGTGGGTTGGAGGCATGAGGACGGCCATCATATTTTCCACTGACTCTCAGTGTAACCCTGGACAAGTGACTTGACTTCGGTAAGCCTGGGTTTTCCTGTTTGAAAAGTGGAATCAATACCCACCTTGCAGCAGTAATGTAGATACAGCATCAGCATAATGGCTGGCTGTCTAAGTGGTGCCTTTATTTAGGAAGATATTGGAGGGGCTGAGGAAAATGGCCACAAGGTGGACCTGTAGTGCTCCAGAGGAGCCACTAGATGGCAGAGAAACAGCAAGAAGAGTCTGGCTGGTTGTGCACCTGAGACTTAGCAAGGTTTCTTGAGTTTCTGCCTTTCTCATTGCCCCTGGGAAGAGAGTACAAGTTCTCAAACTGCTGGGAAAAGAGCCCACTGCCCACAGTGTCTTGTCACCCATACCTGCAGCCTGTACTTCAATTCTGAGACCCATTACTACCCTCCAGAGCCAATGATCTTCTCATTTCTCACATAACTGAATATCCTTCAATTAACCTTCAGCCAAGCATCGGTCTTCATTCTCCCTAAGTTTTTTTCTTTAAATTAGATCATGAACCAAGCCTTTGTGCAGGCTCTGTCTTTGGGGACCTTGCAGACATGTATAGACAGACATGTTCTGTATAGACAGATATGTTCTGTCCCTACAAGCAGCAGCATCGAATTTGGGCTGCCAGAGACGAGTGAAACATCTGTGTGTGGCATGGGAGTTGGAGGGAATTGGTTTATTTCAGGGCTGTTGGGCTTGGTTGGAATGTGTGTAAGCAGAGAACTACTGAAGGGTGTACACTGGGACCATCAGATGAGATGACCTCCGTGTCATCTTAAGAGTTCTGAGCCTAGATGGCCAAAATGGGTGGGTAAGGGGGATTTTCGGCTTTTCCCTGGGGGCATTCTGAAAGATTTCCTACTGCTTGGTTTTGCCTAGTGCCCTTTTGCTCCCAAGGAGGGAAGTTTATATCTAATAGAGTTGAGGCTCTTTAATTTGGTAAGGCCCACGAATAGAGGATGGAAAAATCAAGGATTTAGTGGCAGATTGGTGGGATCCTGGGGCTGGAAGTATCCTTGAAAGATCATGTCTGTATCCTTGCCTATGGGCAGATGAATGTCTGAATTAGGGTAGAGCTAAATTTTTAGTCCTAGGGCCCCACAGCCAGGCTGAGAGGGCCTTGGGCAGGCCTGAGGCTTAACAAGACCCTGGCCATTCCTCAGCGGGCCTGGCTCTTCAGTTTGTTGGGAGCCAGTTGGCTGTGGTCTCACACTGTCTGATCTTATGTCTCTGTCATCTTTTCTTACCCTGTGTGTGAGCCTCTCCTTGTATCCAGCATGGTGTTAAGCACATAGTGAGTTCAGATGTTTGAACAGAAGAAAGGCAGCGAGAAGAGTGGGGAGCCAGGAATGCAAAAGAAACCAACAGGGGAAGAAACCACGCATGGGTCATAATACCATCTATTTGTAAAGCTGTTGATAAAATGGTTTTGTGTTCATCTTCAGAAAAGCCTGTGAGGCAAGTAGAACAGGTGTTTATTTTACAAATGGGAAAACTGGCTTAGAGTTGAGCTTCTGTAAGATTCACAGATCGAATCAGAGTCTTTTGGTTCTGCGTCCAGTGCTCCCTCTCCGTGAGCCCACCCTTCCGTGTGGACGATGCCCCCTTTCCACTCAGTGGGTCCTGTGGTTAGGAAAGCTAGGACTGGCGTTCCACTGATTCACACAACGGCTGGGGCTCATCCTCGGCACCTCTCACGTCTGTTTTCCCTTGTGAAGCCACCCTCCCTTGGGATAGGTGGTGGTTGTCACTTGGTCAGATTGAGGTAGAAATGACTAGGGGAAACCAGACTGGCAACTGCTGTTTTGGCTTCTAGATTCAGGAGTCTGGGTTTTGCTTCCTTCATGAATTATTCCCTTCAGATGTTAAAGGGTAAAACCTTCTTGCTTTAGAATTGAGCAATTGGACATTAGGGAAGAAGGAGCATTAAAAAGAAGTCTGGGGTTGTGGAGGGGTTTTAGGGTTAACATGGAGGTTGCAGGCTTTAGAGTAAAACAGATCTAGGTTTGATACCATCTGCTTTTGAATACCTGTGACTTTGGACAAGTGCATCAACCCCTCTCAGCTTCAGTTTCTTCATCCCTCAAATTGAAGAGTTCCTCTGTTGGAGGGCTGGTGAAGATTGAGATGTATGCACAGAGAATGGCCTGTTCCCCAGATGAGTGCTCTATGTTCCACTTAGTTGTGTGCTGCCACGGGATGGACCCTGGATTGTCTTCTGCTCTGGTGAGCTGAGAGCAGGAATCCCAGGCCTGATTCTTGGGAAGCTCACCCCAGGGGCTATAGAATCTGATGCATTTGTACTTTCCCAGGAGAAGGGGGTGGATGTCTTTAAACTTCTTGCTGGCTGCTGGGCCCTGGGACAAAGGGGAGACAAGCCCCAGGGCTGAGACAATCATGTCTTTATTATCTCAGATGTCTCAGGCCTGTCCCCCGCCTGGAGATATATGGTCGGGAAGGCTAGCTCCATGGCCTCGGCGCGATTCCAGGTCCTAGGAATGTCTGGCTGTTTTATAGCAAACATGATCACGCACAACAGCCCAGCATCCAGGCATCTCCGCCCCAGCAAGTTCTTTCTCTCTGCCAGCTTGTAAAACAGTGGGACCTACAGCAGTGTGACACAGACCCCATGCCTCTTGGGGTCCCAGCAGCCTGCACAGGGCAGCAGTCCTGGGCAGTGGTGAACCCATCCAAGGATCTGGGCACAAGGCCACCAGCGCAGGCCTGGCCATACCAAGGGGCCTTCTTTCAGACCAGGCCCTGCCTGGCTCAATTCTCACTTGTAAGCCTTGGGCCGCCCTGATTCTAGCCTGCTTCTCTCCCTTTTGACTCCTGGGGAGCAGCTGCAGGGAGCCACTGAGAAGGCTTGTTTACAGATGTGTTTGGCTCGAGATGGGGAGACCAGCAGCGATGAGTCCTTGAGTTCCAACTTCCAGCTGCTCCCAGGTGCTGGGGAGCCTTCCACTCTGGGCCCTGAAGAAGAGTCCTCACTGTTGTCTTTGGCTGAGGCTTCAGGAACTTGGAGATGGGGAGACCAAGAGACAGTGGGTCAGATGGCTGTCAGGGCATCATTTATAACAAAGCCATGTGAGCTGGCTCTCTGGGGGGCCTTGTGCAGGGACCAGGCCTTGTGGGCTCAGGCCGGGCCCTTGAAAGGGCGGTGGGGTCCTGTAATCCAGGGGTAGTAGTGGATGGAGATAGTTTACTCTCCTGACTCCGTTGTTCTAGAGAGGGAATCTAGAGCCATAGAGCTGTAGCGTTTCAGAGCTTTCAAGGATTCGAGCCCACTCCTCTGCTGCCCTTTATCAGTCCAGTAGCTCACCTTGTGCCATCTAGTGCTTGGCAGATGGCTGCACTGCATTTTTTCCTAGAGTGCATGCCTCGGGTCATTTGACATTTATTCAATGCTTCCTGACACTCCCCTGCCCCTTGCCATGTAAAATAGAAGATGCAGATCCCACCCTGAAGGAGCTCACAGTCTGAGGAGGAGGATGTGAACATTAGAAGCAACAGTGTGTGTGGCACAGTGTGACGGGTACTTCAGGGGAGCACGGGTCTCTAAAAGGGCCACCCACCCATTTTTCTGTGCAGTGTATCTTCTGCCAGCTGAAGTCTGGGGAGCGCACCCGGACGCATCTGGCTCAGCAACGGGAGCCTTCTCTGCTGTTAACAGCAGTAGTGATAGCTAATGGCTGAGCACCAGCTGTGTGACTGGCAATGTGCTAAGTGCTTTATGTGCTTTATCTTCACAGTAGCTCAATTTATAACTGAGGAAACAGGTTAAATGACTTACCCAAGGTACACAGCTAGGACATGGTAGAGCTGGGATTATTTGACTCCAGGGCTTTTGACCACTAGACTTCCCCTGAGGGGAAGTCTTAGCCGCAGAATAGCCAGGGGACAAATGGTGTATGTAACTTGAAGTGCTTGTTTTAGTCACAAGATTTATTTTGAAATGTCACATAGAACTAACAAAGCAAGGGTTTTGTTGCTCAAAGGCAGGGGGGCATAGGTTAAAGGTTGAGAACCCCTTTCTTGCTAATGAGCTGAAGCCTCTGCTGGGAACTGGATGGAGCCTCTGCTGGGTGAACTGGATGGAGGTCTTTCCCTTGAGGGCAAGTTGGAGGGGAATAACCTGCCTTTCTCCTCACCGAGCTGGGGGCCTCCTATCTAACTGAAGCCTGCGGGGCTTTCAGACGGGGGGCCTAGGAATCATATGACACGTTGAGCTTCCCCTGGTGCTGAGAGGAGAGGGCTGGGGTATGCGTGGCTGGTGGCTTTGGTACCTGGCTAGGTGGGAAGGGAGAAGGGGGGAACACGTGTCCCAGGTCGAAGTGAAGGGACTGGGACAGAGAACTTTTAACTGGACACCCACCTACATTATGGTCCAGTTCCCACAGTAGCCTCTGAGATGGCGTAGATGGGGAAGCTGAGACTCACAGGGGTTAACGTATCCGAGGTCACCCTGCTAGCGAGAGGCCTAGATCTTCTAGGTTCAGGCCTGGATCTGTGTGACTGCAGCTCAGGCTTCTTCCGGCACCCCGCCTGCCTGTTCTTTTGAAGAATGATTCCAGAGTCCCCTTTCCTTATCCCCTTATGATTTGAATGAGCCCTCTGCCTCTCTCTTTGTGGACTGAAGCAGTCTGAATTCATAGCAGCAGCCCTGCATCCTCTTGGTCACTTCTCTGGATCCACTCCAGCTCTGTGATGAATCAGAGGGGCAGCAGCTCGCCCTGTCCTGGCTGTGATAACCGTCAGCTATTTCTGAAGTTTCCCAGGTGGCTCCAGCCTCAGGTCCAAGAAGGGGGTGAGCAGGAGGTGCAGGCTGCCGGAGGTGCTGAAAGGAGGGAGAAGGAGGGGTAGGAAGACTCCCAGGAGAAGAGAGACCCCACAAATTCTCATGTCATCTAAGCCTCATGGGACGGGCACCTACGATGCCATCCCCACACCCCCATAGAACGCTTTCCCTCATTCTTAAAGAGCCAGGGTGCTGGCTGATGACGACCGTCAATGTCCTTTACAGCCCTTCCCAGTCCACAAGGCACTTCCCCATTCAGTGTTTTGTGCGGTCCTCTGAAAGCCATAGTGGTGGGGGCAGGGTGGGGAGGCTGTACAGAATAGAAGCTTTGGAGTCAGAAGCGAGCTTAGTCCTGGCTCTGGCGTTATCTTCATCTCTCTTTTACCCATGAGATTTAGAGTTTACTAACTTGCTTCAGATTCCAGAGGCTGCGAGCAGTGGAGCTAGAATGACACCCCCCCACCCCGCTGTGTCCTGGTGTCTAGAAGGAGGCTTCATGAGGAGAGAAGGGAGAAGTGGCATCCACAGGGCTCTGGTTAGGTGCTGGTTGAAGTCCTGCTTCGGAATCTGCTTGTTTCTGTGGACTTTTAATCTATTTGTTTTCCTTCAATTTCCTAGTAAAAGACCTTTTTGAAAAATACCTCCCCTTTTGGCTGAACTGAAGGGGAAAAGGACTCATCTATTCATCTATGCGTTGGTCCAAGGCTAGATGCTCTAGAGCCAGGTATGGGAGCAGCCCAAAGAGAGTTCACATCATGGATTGTCAGCCCCTTCCTGTGGTGGGCAGGATCCTGACAGCCTATCTGGCAGGCTTGGAACCGGACCTAGTCTTCTGCCACACCAGCCAGGGCAGGGGGTAGTAGGCAGGGCTGCTGTTTCCAGATGTGGCTTTGTCCACCGTAGCAGAGTGACTCCAGCCTTCCTCACCCTCTGCCCTAGAGAAAGCTGTCTACATAGCCATGTGTAAGTTCCCAGCAGAGTGATAGAGTTGAGCGTAGCCCAGCCGGAGACAGATAACGCTATTTTTGTGGGGAGGGGTAGGCTCAAGACTCTTGAGGCTTTTTGACCCTGAAGGGTCTAGGCCAGGGTGGGGTGAAGAAAAATGAAGAGGCTTGTGGGTGGAGCCTGGTGACACACTACATCCTGACCAGGAGCCTGGAGGTCTGGGCTCTGGCTGTAGGCAAGTCTTCCCTTCTGTGGGCCTCAGTGTCCTTATTTGTAAAGTGAGGGTAAATCGTGCACCTGCCTCCCAGCTGATTTATCCGACAGGAAGTATTCCTGTTCCATTATTCACTTTTGACCATGACACGGGATAGTGCTGGTACGCAGTGTTGGTGTGGGTCTGACCCCACAGCCAATAGATGCTCAGTAAACAGTGATGGTGTTGGCTATTGATGATCAGCACAGTGTCGCAAGGGGCCTGGCCAGGCAGGAGGCCATGTCGCTTTCCCAAGTAGACCCTTCAAAGGGGCTGTGGCTCCTGATGTTGCTGCGAAGTCCATGCATACCTGTGGGGGTGAGGAACCAAACTGAGGATAGAGGGTTTGGCTCAGAACAGAGATGCTCCCAGGCCACGGGCTGATGAAGGTGGAATTGGGCTGGAATCGAGAAGTGGGGATGCAGAGCAGGGCCTTGTCTCTGGGCTCGCCCAGTGGTTGCTGGCTTGAACCGGGACCAGTCTGTGCCAAAGTTGGTTCTGGATCCCTCCTGTCTCCCCATTTATCAGTTTCTGGGCCTCAGTTTGTTTCTTCTGGGTCTGCCTTTGCCTTCTCAGTTGTGGGAGTTCTGCCATGGCGTTTCCAAGTTGGGGAAGTGGCCAGTGCGGCTAGAGACTGGCCCTGCTGCAGGGTCCTACGCAGTCTGCTCTCTCGCTAGACTGTGAGCCCCTGAGGGCAGGGTCCAGGTCTGAATTGCCTCTGGGTTCCCGTGTCCAGCGTGGAGCATGTAATCCTCGAGTCCTGCCTAGAGGGCCTGGCCCCTCCTGGCCTCAGTTGTCGGGCTGGCTGAGGCAGCACAAGCCCGGGCTGGCCCTTCTCGCTCACAGGTGGCAGGGGTGGGGGTGGGGGTGGGCACTGAATCAGAGTATATGGCTCCTTGTGTCCAGCTTCCTCTTCCTGGCTGGCCAAAGGCTTGGGAACAGTGGCTGCCTTTCTGGGGCAGCCAGGGCACCTGGCCAGAGTATGCTCTGTCAGGCACTGTCAGCTCTTCAGCAAGCCCCGGTCCTCCTCTTAACCTCGAGAAGGCCCCAGGTTATTGGTGTTGTTCTTGGCAGACCACCGGGCCCCTCAGCAAACAGGGAGGCGAGTGTGTACCCGGCCTGGGCCTGTTTGTGTTGGCCTCGCCAGGCGGGGGATTAGCTCAGCTGGGCTGCTAATTGCCTCCAAAGTGCCGGGCCGGGATGCTGACAAGGGCTGGGCCTCTAGGCCCCTCCTCCCCAGCAGGCACCATGCCAGGCTTGGGGACCTGGCCCAGAAGGGCCCCTTCTCTCCCCTGTCAGCGCCGGTTTGGCCTAGACCCTTGAGATGCGGGCAGGGGGTCAGCAGGGCTGGCGGCTCAGGAAGGAATGGGGGGAGATGCCTATGAAGTCATCGCCTGGGACAGGCCAGGCCAGGCCACACTCCGCCCCCTCCCCCCATCCCTTAGACCTTCTCGAGTCAGACGCCTTCTCCTGAAGCTCAGCGTTTTCTCCTCTTACTAGGAAGCTGCTGGACTCCTCTGCCCGGATGCCTTCTGGTCCCTCAGCACCTTCCTCTCTTCCTTCTGGTATCTTTCTGTTTCTGTGTCTGCCCTCCCACCCGCTGCCTTTTCCTCACTCAGCCTTTCTCAGCCCCTGTCAGTTGCCCAGAACCCTCCCTATACTTCCTTCTACCCTTCACTTTCCTGTGTTCTCTGGCCCTTTCTTGGCCCAAGATCCACTTTAAACCCTGCCTCTGGTCTCCCCAAGACTTCCTCGGAGTACTGGCTATCACGAAGGAGCTGAGAAGGAGGTCCACTTTATTATCACACGGTTTCACAACCTTCTCAGAAACCTTCAGGCCTGAGTCTGAGGGCATTGTCAAGGATGGATCTGGACACAGCCTCTCTGCGAGCAGACCTGGCCTGGGAGCCCTGGAAACCTTCCACCCTCACAGGCGGAGCCCCTGGGCCCCACTGCATAAGCTTCCCACAGCTCCGACACACCCACCTCTACTTCTGACTATGGCCTCCTTTACCCCCACTCCCTGTCCTAGTCCTGCCTCTCACCCACATTGGAGCCTGGATTCAGCCTCTCCTGTTGGTGCCCAGGGGCAGCTTTGCCATTGCTTTGCTCCCTGGGTACCCCGATCCCTTGGATTCTCAGTTTCCTGCCTGGATATCTCTGCCCTGAGACATCCACCTGCTTCTGATCTCTGGGATGGGGCCAAAGTAGGACCACAGTCTTGGGGCACACCTGCCTTCAGCCCCTAACCTATCCCACACTGTCTGCTTTCCTCCTCGTCTCATCCTCCCTCGGATCCCCTCAATCTTAGAGCTCCCATAACTGCCCACTGCATTCCTGAAAAGGGAATAATAATATTTATAGTAATAGCTGCCATTTGTTGAGCCTCACACGTTTCATTTAGCATCCCCAAGAAATAGATTCTATTATTATTTAACCCCAACTTATGAATGAAGTTGGGGCAGGGGGAGCAGCCCCATATTTACAAATGAAGAAAATGAGTTCCAGAGAGGGACAGAGAGTTGTTCAAGGTTCCATATGGTGAAGAAGTGGCAGTGCTGGGGTTCCAACCCAGGGCAGTTAGATTGCAAGGCCTAGGACCTTTTCCCAGTTCCGGAAGATGGTTGGGCACGGACATCCCCACCTCTTTGCTCTACCATCTTGGATCCTCTATATCACCAGTCTCTTTCTCTCTGCGTTTGACCCTGATTTGCGGACGTGTCCTTTTCTATCCTCCCATACTCTAGACCCCCTCCCCTCCCCAGTGCTTCACAAATTTGTGTGTACCACTGCTATCCTGAAAGCACTTTGCTTTGGCCCTTTTATACCCCATTAAATTTTTGGAAAGCCAAGCACATGGTAGCCTAACTGTTCCCAGGCTGGTGTGGGTTGACTGCAGTAGGGGCGGCGTGTGGGTGTGGGACCATGGCCCCCTTGGTAAGGCTGAGGACTTCATTCCACTAGACTGAGGTTCCTGAGAAGCCACTTTGGGTCTCCCCAGCAGCTGTGACTTGAGTTATATGGAGTTTTCCATCCAGACTCATTCTGACTGGGCTCCAATCTTGGAGTTTACTTTTAGTCACAGGCCTTGAATCCTTGTGTCCTTGGGCAGGAACTAAATTCTTTTCTGTTTGTCCCCCACTTCCTCAACCGACATCCACTTTACCACACCCTCCTCTGTCATCGTATCTGTCCCTCCTTTCCAAATCAATGCCCAGGAAGGGTTCTGAGACCTTGGATTAGGCCAAGGTTTGAACAGCTGATCATGGCTCAGTGAAATGTGGATACAGCTCCTGGGCGTTAAAGGTGAATTCAAACTAGATATTCAGAAGGAGAGGGGTCAAAGGGTGTCCCCATTTCTAGAGTTTGATAATGTTTATCTGCTTTTCCCATGTCCTTCCCCTCTTCTACAAAAAAGTCACTGCCACAACTGCAAGATAAAGAAATAATCATTTTATCGTGCACCAGACTATTTCATGGGGATGTCACAAAGGCAAGGAGCCTAGTATAAAAATCGGGACGAGGTGGGGGCAGCAGAGGGGGTAGCAGCATCCAGAGCTGGGGCTTGTCCAGCCCTAGGCCTCCGAGGGCACCTTTGCCTTGCGGTAAGACTAGTGGAGAGGGTTTCGGGCAGGGCTTGAACCCTCTGGCCAGCTTCCAGGATGCGTGGCTATGTCAGTCCTGTGCTGGTTCCTCTTTAAACTGTTCTGCTGGACAGTTTAGAGCTGGGTGTGTCCAAGGAAGCTCCGTTTTCCTGCAGCTGTGGATCCCTTTGGCCTTTGGGGTGCTGGTGGCAGTGGTGGTAGGGCTGGGCAGAGGTTCCTAGAATCTAGTCTGCTTCACCGAGGCTACACCCTTCAGAACGCCGGGAGGATCAGCTTTGAGGAGCCCCCTGGTAGGTGGAAAGGTGAGGCCTATGAATAAGCGCAGATCCTTTCTCTTCTCCCTGGGGCAGTGCCCATCATACCAGCATCCAGCCGGAATCTACTAGTGCCCTGGCTCTGGGGACAGGACTTAGGGGTGGGGGAGGGGTCTCCACTGCTTCCTTTGTGTGGGTCGGGCCTCTGCCAGTGAGGGATAGTATTTTGCCTGGCTCTGAGCAGACAGCTGAACAGAGCCCGCCAGAGGAGCAGTGAGCCCAGCTGGGCAGCTGTGGGGACACAGTCGGCTCAGCTTTCATCCACATCAGAGCCTGCCTGCCCCAAGATTATCCCCACATTTGAATGTGGGTCCAGCCTCTCACTTGGTTTTGGCCTTCTTCTTGGATGGACATGAGCAGAGAGCTTGGCTGGGGGCCGAGGGTGTTGACCCTGTCTCCGTGAGGGAGCCAACACCAGGAGGCACAGACCGCAAGGCCTAGAGGAGAGCGTCTACAGGCTGGAGCCCGTGTTCTGGATCTGGGACCTTGAATTCAGACGCTGAACCCTGGAGCCATTGGAGTCTGAGAACCTGGAGCCTGGAGCTTAAGACCTCAAACCAGGAGCTGAAAGCCCCAGTGTGGGTGCAGCCTGGAGAGAGGGCTGAGAGTGAGGTCCATTGGTGGTTGGGAGCCCGCCTGAGAAGCGGCTGGGTCAGGCCAGGGCTTGCTGTGTGCAGGTCCTGCGCACAGAAGTTTGGGCTGGGCTCCTGATGGTTTGGCTGGTGCACAGGGCCAGGCCCGGGCTGCTGGTGCTGGCTCTGGGGGGCTCTGTTTCAGTATCCTCGGTACCCTCCGCTGCTGAGACCTCACTTCGTCAGCCTTCCCACTGTCCACCTCTTCCCTCAGAGCCTGCTCTGCCCTCCCTTGGGAACCAAGTGGGCTCTGGCTCAGCCTGTGGTCTGTGGCTCCTGCTGCTTCCCAGCCCCTTTTCCTCCAGCCAGAGCCCCATCCCTGAGGCTCAGACCCAGGGGGACCTACAGTTTCTGGGCCTCTGGGTACAGGAGTCCAGGAGGAGCCTTTGCTGGGGGGCTCTTCTGGCTCTGCTTCTGCCTCTACTGGCTCTGGGACCCAGCTGAGCCTTGCCCTTTCTCCTGTAAAATGGGCGCAAGCATGCATCCCTGTCTTGTTGGCCTCCCAGGATTGCTGTGGTCATCCAGTGAGATGGCCCAGTACAGGGCCTAGAACGGTATTTGCTCAATAGATTCGGTTAAGGGAGTGAAATAAAAGTTGGGAGATGGCTTTTTCACGTGGCCCTCTCCTGTGTGCATGTGGCGTTTCCATTCTTAGTTTCATAGAGGAGCAGCACCGTGGAGCGACGCTCACGGCGTCACTGTGAAGGCCCAGCTGGGGTCTCTGATCCAGGACGCAGCCGTATTCCTGCCTGGGAGGGACCAGGGAGTGAGGGTCCCCCTCTCTGAGGGGACGCCTGGCCGCTGGGCTAGGGGTGGGGGCACTGCAGCCTTCACTGGCTCTCGCCTCATCTGCTGTTCTTGCCTGGAGGGTTCCACAGAGATTGAACCTCCGGCTGCTCATGGAGGCCTGAAATTAACCTTCTGCCCTGGACCTGCTGTCTGCCTATTCCTTTTCCATGGGGCTTGAGAGACAAAGCTACCAGGCTGAAGCTGCCCGGGGTCCATGTGTGAGTGTGGGGTGCAACTGCCTTCAAGATGGCACCATTCCCCTGCCATAGGGCTGCCCCTTTCCCTAGATGGCAGGGTCAGTAGGCATGTGGCTGCAACACTTCGTTATCCACCTTAAGTCTGAAAGTGGAAAAACAGGTACAGATAACAAGTGAGTGGTCAGCAGTGGCCACATGTGGGCAGCCAGAGGCATGAGCAAAGTCCCTTTGGTCAGTGGCAGCCACAAAGGCCCAGGCTTCAGGGAGGCCCCAGTTGGTGCCCTTGGGGTCGCCTGCCTGGTTCCGGCAATAAATAACATGAGGACCCAAAAACCAAACCAAAACAAAAAATACAACCAGTATCTTTTGGGGTGGGTGGTGTGGGACTGTTTAAATTATCGGCCTTCCCTGGGCCACTAGGTGGTTGCTGGGCACAGGGCTGGGCGGCGGTCACCGGCACGTGTGCAGCTCCACGAGCCGCTGGCACTGCCGGCACTTGACGAAGCAGCACCAGTGGAATTTGCAGCTGCAGCGCTCGGCCAGCTCTACCTGTGCTGTGTGGAAGCCGCGGCCGCAGCACAGCAGCTCACAGCCGTCGATGGCCTTGGACGTCTTGTTGCACGTGCGGCCCCTCGTGCCCAGCACGCCGCTGCGCATGTCCTGCTCGCAGAAGTCCGGGCTGGGCTCCAGGTACACCAGGTCCTCATCTGTGTGTGGCTTGAACTGCGCATTGCGTGGCACCAGCGCCCTGGAGGAGCCCACACGGCGTGGCTCCACCTCCGTGGCGCCGTCAAACTTCTCCTTCAGCGCGTGGCCCACCTGGCGGAAGGGCGGCACGGCTCGCCAGCACGTCTTTACCTCGCAGGAGCCCGACACCCCATGGCACTTGCACTCCACCCGCATGTGAGTCAGGATAGCCTGTGGGGGGCGGGGAGGGGAGAGGGGCCATCAGGAGATGTCAGGGGAGGCCGGGGAGGGGCTGCTGGGAGGCGGATGAGCGGGGGCAGGGACGGGGGCATGGCGCAGAATTGGAGAAAGATGTACGGTCATGCTTCCTCTGTATTAAGCTCCTGCTGTATGCCACGGTGGGCTGGTAAGCTCGTTGGGAACAAAGATACTGTCCTTGCCCTTGGGGCACCCGGAGTTGATTGAGGAGAGACATGTTAAAGGGCAGTGTCATACGAAACAGTGAAAAGTGACGTGTTGGGGAAGAAGATGGCTGCATTGAACCTGCACAGGAACCTTGAACAGTAGGTACTGAGATAGCAGATGGTATTGTAGTTAAGCACACGGTCTTCGCAGTGACACGGAGAAATCCTAACCCTGCTACTTATTAGGGGTGTGTGCGTGACAAAGAGGGATGGAGACACACCTGTGTGCACATATATGTGTGGGTGGGGGCGTGTTGGGGGACGTGTGTGCTACACTGGGGGCCGCTCACACTGTTCTGTGACGCCCGCTTACCTGTCCGCTCCCTCCCCGTGCCCCCCACCCCATAGGACGTGCCTGGTACCGGCCAGAGCCCAACAAGTGTTTTCTGAGGGGCAGGTGGGTGGGGGAGAGCGTCTGGGGACATTGCCGAGCCCGCCCTTTCCCGGCCGGCCGTGAGGGTGCTGGGGCTGCATGCACTACCTTCCTGCCGGCCTCGTTGTTGTGGAGGTTCATGAGGGCCCGGCTGGACGAGGCCCCCTTGCTCCTTTCCCGCACGTCCACAAATGACTGTGAGAAGGCCACGCCATAGGCGATGTTGTCCGAGCATCCCGACCACTGGAAGCCTGGGTGGGGTGGGCATGCGGGGTCCGCGGGTGAGTGAGGGCCTGGGCCCCGGCCCCTGCCCTGCCACGCATGCCCTCCCCACTGCCCGCACTTACCCTGTGGGCTGACCCCGTGTACCGTCCGGTCACAGCCGCACTTTTCCAGCTCCCCACTGCTGCACGCCCGCGTCACCGCAAAGGCCACACCTGCCGAAGAGATGGCGTACACGAAGGCCGCCTCCCGAGTCCCTGTGGGAGGGAGGCAGAGGGAGGGCAGGGCTGGATCCCAGTGCTCCTCCCGGCACCCTCCTTTTTAGAGGAGAGGCGTAGATGGGACTCCTGAACGACGGAGGCCCAGGGAGAGAGCAAGGCAGGCTGACTCCCGTGGGGCAGGAGTCACGCCGAGCTGGCGCTTATTCTTACCCACCAATGGCCAACATACTTACACACGCCGGACACTGCCCTGCGGTCTTCTCTTGTGCTGGTCATTTATCCTCCCCGCACCCGTCAGGTGAGTATAATTATTATCCCCGCTTTCAGAGGGATTAGCCAACTTGTCCCAGGCCACACAGCATGTGGTTGAGCAGCCAGATGGTCCAGCTTCAGTGCTCTGAGCACCGTCAGTTACTGTTCTCACAACCTCTCCGGGAGGTTAGTGATGTTAACATCATTTTATGAGAGAGAAGACAGGCATGGGAGAAGTGAATTAACTTACCAAGCCTACAGAAGTAGCAGGCTGGCCTGTCAACCCAGCTCTTTTTGTGCCTATTCCCCAGCTGGCCCCTATAGGCTCTGATGGGGTCCCCCGCCCGAGGAACCTGCCCCAGCCCTTCCTGC
>NW_006786690.1:5047500-5050442 GCF_000442215.2 Lipotes vexillifer | reverse complement strand
CTGCTGAGGCTGGGCCCATTTCTGAGACCACCTTGCTTCCTTATACCTCTAAGAGTAAACCGTAATGACAATGGCCCCACCGCTTACCAGGATCACTGCTGAAGAGGGGATGCCCTCTACCACCGGAAGCTTTATCTGTGCCCATTTCACAGATGGCACAGTGCGGGTTTGGGGAGGGGAAGTGGGTCGCAGTTGTCCAGTCGGGAAGTGATAGAACCAGGACTCAAACTCCGGTCTGTCCGCCTCTGCTGCCTGTCTTTCCCTTCCGCCCCATGACTTCTTGGTGGTTCTATGTTGGTGCCTGCCCTGTCTCTTTCCTGAATGGATGTTTTTATCCTCCTAGGAACTGTGCCTCAGGGGGTGTAGCTGCTATGTAGACCCTTTCTGGGGGTGTGGGTGGTGGGAGGGAGTGTCTTTGTGTGTGTTGCGTGTGTGTGTGTGGTGCGTGTGCACATGGCTGGCTGGGTGTGTGACCAGACGGGCCCTGCTCCTCTCTGGGCCCTGTGAGGGCCTCTGTGTGCCCGTGACTGTCCTTCTGTCTCTTGCTGGAGTGTCTGTGTCCACAGGAGCAAAGCGGGGAGGCTTTGGCCTCGTGGTTGGCAATTACCTCTGTGACACCCAGGCCAGTGCTCTCGGCTGCCCTGGGGAGCAGTCGCCGTGGTCAGACAGAAACAATCACCTCCTCTGTGCCCATGTCTGTGGACAGGCAGTGGAGGCCGAGCGCCGGGGTTGGGGGCAGCTCAGGCCCCCATGGCCCAGGACGCCCTGTTCCCGGTTCGGCCCTTGAGCTGGGGATACTGCCTGCCACCCACTTTCTATGGCCCACCCTCTGCCCTGGCCTGGACACTCTGGGCCGGCGTGAGGGGGCTTGGCTTGAGCCACGGGGGCCTTGACAGCCTGAGATGGAATCCTCTCCAAGTTAATCGAGGTTAATAGCAGGATCATGTTGGTTGGTTTTGTGCTGTGGCCGCCCAAAGACAGACGACTTTAGTTTCTGGTATTTCTGGTATTTCCAGGCCTGAACCAGCACAAATCTTTGCCCCAAAGACCAAGGGGGAAGGGAAAGCAGGAGATAGTAGGGTGGATGGGACTGGCAGGGTGGCCCCAGCTCCTGACCTGGCATGTTCCTTTCTCCTCTGCTTCTCTGGGCCCTCAGGCAGCCCCTGGCCTGCCCCAAGCTCTGGGCCCACCTCCTCCCCTGAGCGCTAGTAGCCTTGGGTGCAGGGCTCCCTGTGAGGTGGCTCAGGGAGACCCCTGCCTCATCCCCAACCAACACCCATCTGCCAGTACTACAGGCCCCCTTGTCCTGGCCTCGGGAGCAAGGGCGCTATAGTTCTCTCCACTTGGGCCTGAAGGAAGAGGTTCTGGAAGGAAGATAATAAGATGAGCTAAAGCTTAGAGCTCACTCTGTGCTGGGCACTGTCTGAGCACTTGACATAATTTATATACTCTTCACAACAACCCTGCGAAGTAGACACTTTTACTCCCCATTTTACAGATAAGGAAACTGAGGCACTGAGCCGTGAAGCACCTGCCCAAGGACACCCAGCCAGGAAGTGGTGGAGCCAGAATTCGGACTCAGGCATCCTAGCTCCAGAGTTTCAACCTTGACATGATCCTGCCGCCCGGAGCCCAGAGCCTGGAGCCCCCAGGAGTATACAGCCCACCTCTTCCCACCTCCATGTGTGAAGCCACGAGCTGTGGGACATGTCCATTTCCTTTTGTGGGTTCTTCACTGGGGGATGGTGAGCAGTGGGCCTGTGCTCAGCACAGGAGGCCCCAGAAGGCCTGAAGAATGTGGCTGAGCCACTGTGTCCCGAGAGCCGATGGCAGCGGCTCCTCCAGCCTTTTATGACTGGCCCTGGGTCCCGATCCCTTGACTCCAGGGCTGTGGCCCCTCCTGGCTCATCCCCTCTGCCCGGCTGGAGCCTTGCTCACCAGTGGGGCGCCTGGCAGAGACCGCTGAGACACAGAAAAAGGATTGTGGTGTGGCTGTGAGGGTGGCAGAGGGGAGTTCCCCAGCGACCTGGTCGATAACTGCTCCCTGGTCTGGGGGTTTGCCTGTTCCAGCTGCAGGGGGAGGACTTTGTCCTCCTGGGACAGCAGAGCCGGCCGAGGGAAAGGCAGAGCTCTCAAAGGTGCTAGCAGCTGCCCTACAGCCTTCTGCCTTTTCCATAATGCCATTTGCCCCATTCCACACCCAACTCCTTTCTTCCTGCTCTTTCTTCCCTGGCTCCATTGGTCTAAATCCTGAGCGTCCTCTAGGTCCCACGTCACTGCCATCTTTTCCAAGGTGCTAAGGCTGCCTGGGGCCGGGGATTCAGAGTTGTCCTGGGGATCCAGTGATAACTACCCTTTCTGAGGGCCTGCGATGTGCCAGGGCCTTTCCGTGAGCTCATGGCGACCTGAGCAACCAGCTCTCTTCAGCTCTGCTCTGTGGAGGAAAAAGTGAGGCTCGGGAGCTTGTCTGGGGTCCCTCAGCCAGTCGGTGGCCAAGAGGGCATTGGAACCGCGGCATGCCTCACTCGAAGCCAGTGCTCTTCTGAGCACATCACATGCGCTGTCTCCCCAAATGCTGGATGGAAGGACATTTGAGCAGGAAGGAGTGTTTGGAGGAGAAACAGATGAGGTTGAGTTGGGCTAGAGAGGAAGCCACGGGCGTGGGGATCCCCAGGGGCGTCAGGCAGGTGTCCTGATGGCAGTGTCATTCCGAGCATAACTTACGTGTTTCCAAAGCAGACCCAGCGGGAGTCCTCGGGAGGTGGGGCAGGAGAGGCACGGCCCTCTGAGAAATTCACTGCCCTTGTCCTCTCCCCATCCCTGCCCCCAGCCTGCCTTTCCAATTTCCTTTGCTCTCTTGTCTGCAAAGGCTCACCTTTTCTTGAAACCACCTCCAGGAAGCCTCTTTGGATTTAAGAGACAATGTAGGGCAGGGGAAAGAG
>NW_006786690.1:5040439-5047365 GCF_000442215.2 Lipotes vexillifer | reverse complement strand
GGAAAGAGTAAAGGCTTTGGAGTTGGACAAAGCCGTATTAAGACTCTTACTAGTGTAGTGACCTTTCCCGGTTCTAATATGGGGAAAGTAACGCTGGCCCAGCAGGCCAGGCCCTGGCACTTCTGCGCATCCCTCCCACCATCAATGGATTCCTGGGAGCCCGGGTGCTCTGCCTGGCCTGGCTTGCCCTCCCCGCGCAGTCTGAGTTGGACTCGGACTGTTTCATCTTCTAAGTGTCTTGTGTGCTTGTCTGCAGCCAGACTGGAAGCTCCAGGGGCCACGCTGTCCCTCACCACCTCCTCTACCTGCCTCGAGCCCAGTACAGAGCTGGCAAGAACAGGCCTTTCCCAGCTCCCTGGAGACAGAGGTGGGTATTGGGAGGAGCGTGGATGCTCAGCCTGGCAGGCCTGAGTAGATCTCAGTAGTAGACTAGATGTCCTGGTTCTGCCACTTCCTAAATGTGTGATTTCAGTTGTTATGTCCATAGAATGGGGCTGACAATAGTTCTGACCTCTTCAGGTGGGTATGGAAATCTAATGACGTAAAACATGGGAAGTGCTTAGCTACTGGCCTGGAGTAGGAGCTTGAGACATAGTAGCTACTGTGAATGTTATTGTTGGGTGATTAATGCCATTTTATTCATTCGCTAACAAATACCGGTAGGGCACTTACCCCCTGAGGGCCACTTGTCCACATATTTGCCATTGGGCTAAAAGCTTCCTTAGTGCAGAGACACCTCCTCCCTCACCAGACGTTTATTAGCCACCTGCTGTGAGCCAGGCCCTATGCCAGCATGAGGGAGATGGAGGTGAGTCTGTCCTCAAGGAACCCCCAGTGCAAAGTGTCTCTGGGGTAACCCCTCCCCAGACCTCCTGTGATGTATCTGATGCACCAAAAGCTGGCCTGAGAGGTCCCCAGAAGAAAGGCATGTTGTCACCCTCATTGGGTCCAAAGTGATGCCAACATTGAAGACAAAGGTGAGAGCACAGGTGTTAGGGAGTCACAGCCCAGGACTGAAAAGCATCGACTTCTTAGATCCAGCCTGAAGTTACCGTCAGTCAGGTGCCCTGAGGTTAGACATGCGCGGACTGGAAACACATCCTGGGCTGAATCCTCACTCGGCTACGACCAGTGCACCACATCACCTCCCGACATGGCAGCCAGAGCCCAAAGGGGCCTCAGGGCTCATGGAGTCCCCTCTCTCGGGACAGGGACACGATCAAGCTCACAGAGCAAGGTGTGAGAAGGCAGGGGAAGGCTCGGCGTTGTCTACAGATGGAGGGAAGCAGGAGCAGAGGAGTCTGCACTGCCTTCCGCGCCTCTCCCCGTGCTGCTCGGGCCGGCCCACCCTGAGACCCCAGCACATCCTGCTCACGGCCACACTGAACTTCCGCCAGACTCCCTGGCCTCTCCCTCCCACCCTCAAACCCCCATCGTTCATTCCACGAATACTTATCAGTTACCTACCTCGTGCAGGTGCTGCCCCAGGCACAGGGATTAAGCAGTGACCGAACCTCACAGAGGCCATCATCCCACATCTGGCCCTACACGCCTGCTCAGCCAAGAACCACCGGCTGCCCCATTCCTGGCTGCTCCCAATGCCAACTTCATCAAATTTCTGGCAGATTCTCAGCCTAGAGTACAGTTTGGCCCTGACTTACACACTGTCCTCACCAGTCACCATTATGTCACCATCTGTCTTGCCTCTGTAGGCCAGGAGCAGGGGGTCTCCACTGCCCGGGAGGGGAGGGGGTGCGGGTTGGAGCTGTACGGCCTCGGGCAGTGCTGGCCGTAAGAGAGCTGCTCTCACCCCCAGGTGCCCTGGGAGTCAGGCAGGCCTTTGGAGACATCATCTTTGAATCCTGATGGGAAGTCCAGGAGCTGGGGCCTGGGGTTGCCCCACCACCCCCCATCCAGGGAGGAGGATGCTGAGGCTAGGACGGGGGACGGACCTTGCCCGGGGACTCATGCCGAGAGCCGTCAGGTCCCGGATCTAGGTGCATCACAACCTCTGTCTGCTGGGCCTCCTATCTCAGCTGTAATGTGGGAACAATACTACACACTCGGACTTGTCGTGAGGGTGGTCGGATGCAAGGCAGCACCAAGGAGGACCTCAACAAGTGGGGCTCCTTTTCTCCTCCAAGTATGGCCTGGCTCCTGGAGGGATCTGTGAGCTATTACCTTTCCAGGTCTGAGGTCAGGACCCCAGCCAGGCAGCCCATGAATGCGGGCACTGGCCTAGCCCCCCAACCCGTAAACCTGGGGGCTGTGAGAGAGGCCTGCCCAGCCGGCTGCTGCCCCAAATCACAGCAGCTGGTGAGGACGGATGGCTTTTCTGGGGTCAAGGTCCACCCTAAATGGTGACGCCCCTATGAGGTAAGCACACGTGCAGGTCCCACTGACAGGTGAGGAGACCGAGGCTCGGAGGAGTGAGGTCCCTCCCCCAAGGTCATGCTGCCCGTGCTCTCCCCGCACGGCCTCATCAACCCTGGACCCTCCAAGAGCAGTACTGTGGCCTCGGGAAGGACAAGTCCCGTCTCTTGTTCAGTGGAGATAAACTGAGACTTTTCCAGGAGGAATTTTACTAGGGAAGAAAACGGAAAACGCAAATGTGAGGGGATGGACGAATGGGAAGAGTTCAGACTCCTCTAAACACGACTGCCCTTGCCTGGCATGTGGCTGTTTTGGCGAGTGCATGCCCTGACTCAGCCCCGAGGAGACTGGATGCTTGACCAAGTCACTTGGACTTTAGTCCACAGCAGGTTCCAGCCAAGCCTGGTAGGATTCTCAGCATCTCCCTGAACTTGATGAGCCATGGCTGGGCCCCCTCCCTGGTTCCTGGTGCAAATACAGGTGAGGAAAGCACTTCTTGACGGGATCCCTCACCTGCATCAGGCCGCACTGACCCATGCCTCCCCTCTTTTGCCCCTTGAGGCCTTGCCCCAACTTGCTCTCTGCCACTGGATGACATCCCTTGACTGTCTCCTCCATGCCAGGCTCTGCCACGCGCTGGGAAACTGGTAAATGAGACATTACCCTTGCCTTGGAAGAGTTCAAGGTTTAGGGCTGGGGGAGTGGGGTGGGGGAGACAGGCATCACAGTTCAGTGTGAAAGGTGTAATGAAAGCCACGTGGACACAAATGGTTTAGACAGAAGTGTGTGTGTGTGTACATGTGTGTGTATTAAGGGAGAGAGAGAGAGAGAGAGAGAAAGGAGAGAAATTGATAAGTCAAATGGGTTGAAATGTAAACAGTTGGTGAATCTAGGTAAAGAGTATATGGCAATTCTTCATAGGAAAAACTGAGCTCATATATTCAGAGAACAAACTGGTGGTGCCAGAGGCAGAAGCAGGGATGGGGGGTGGGCAAAATGGGTTGAAGGGGTCAACAAGTACCAACTTCCAGTTATAAAATAAATACATCATGAGGATACGATGTACAGCGTAGTGACCATAGTTAATAATACTGTCTTGCATATTTGAAAGTTGCTAAGAAAGTAGATCTTGAAAGTTCTCACCACAAGAAAAAAAATGTTTGCAACTGTGTGGTGATGGATGTTAACTAGACTTACTGAATCATTATATTGTACACCTGAAACTAATATAATATGTCAACTATACCTCATTTTAAAAAAGAAGAAAATGAAAGTAGCTGACTGAATAAACCCATCACATAGAGATTTTTTAAAAAAGAGTATATGGGAATTCCTTGTACTATTTTTGCAACTTTTCTGTAAGTTTGAAATTATATCAAAACAATTACCAAAAGAAAGGGGAAAAACCCCAGCATGAACAAAGAGCTTTGGAGCCCAGTGGAAAAAGCAACCACCTGCTTGCAGGAGCTGGGTAGACTGGAGGAGGGAGCTGCTGAGCTGGTGGAGAAAGAGGGTTGGGTGTTTGGGGGTGGAGGAAATAGCATGTGCAAAGGCACGGGGGTATGAAGGGCCTGGCACATGTAACCCTGCCAGTCTATTCATCAGTCCACCTAAAACACGGAACACCTACTGTGTGCCAGGGGCTTCCTGTGCCCAGGGTCTGCTGTTTGAGCCTAGTGTCTGGGCCTCATCAGACAGACGGCTCGTGGCCCCGGGAGGGCCTCCGCTCCCAGGCCGCTCACTGGGCCTTTGCTTCTTCTCCGAAGCAGCAATGTTCAGTCATGCCAAGCATAATCGTGCCTTTTTGGCCCCTGCCAACTCCCAGGAGAATGGCTTCCAAATTTCTATCCCAGTTGGTTTCCGACAACATCCAAATGGTTTTGCCAGAAGCCCAGCAGCCCTCGCTGTCCAGGACCACAGGTGCCAAGACAAAGGTTGGCCCAGGAACGCTTTCCTGCTGCCTGAGCAAGTCAAGGGGTCTGTGGACTAGTGTCAGTTTCACACTCAGGAAGTAGAAAAAGAGGCTGCTGGTTTACAGCGCTCCCTCGAGGGCAGCGGCTTGACCCGGTGACCTCTTAAGGAGACTTCCAGTTGCATGGAACGTTCTCTATGCCCTGGCCCATCTTCCTCTGGCTTGATGCCTTCTCATATTTCTGGTGTCAGCCGAGGACCCACTCCTTGGGAAAGCTTTCCCTGAGCACCCGCCCTGGCTGGGGCAGGGGTCCACCCTTGTGCTCCCGAGGCTCCTGTGTCCCCTCTCATCCTGGGTAAGAGCAAGACCCTGGAGCTGGACTGCACGGGCTCAAGTCCTGGCTTGGCCACTTTTTGGTTCTGTGACCTTGGGCGAGTTACCTAACCTCTGTGTGCCTCAGTTTCCGGAAGCCCATCTCAAAGGGCCAGATGAGTTAATATCACTTAAAGCACTTAACCAGTGTCTGGTCCCTAGCTGGTGCTACAGGTGTGAGAGCCACTGCCCCTACTGAGGTGTCATTGTTGCCTCAACTGTGAGCCCAGGAGGACAGGATCTGGGTGCTGCTCTTCCCGGGGTCTCAGGGCTGGGCAAGTGAGGCTCAACAGGGTTCGTCAAAGGTCCAGACGAACGAGATGCGCTTGCATAGGTGAGGCCAGTGCTAAGGTAAAAATAGCACGGGGCTGGGGGGCTGGAAGCCCAGGTCTGAATTCTTTTCTGCTGTTCACCCTCTGAGGAGCCCCGGGCAACTCCGTCCTTTCCCCTGCCTGAGCCTCAGTTTCTGACTCTAAAACGGGATGGTGGCTCCAGGACTGAAAACACGGCACACCGTATTGTGCTGCACAGCCAGAGAATGGCATCCTCCTCTGTCGGCCCTCCTGCAGGGGACTGCCGCCCGCTGGGTCCCGCCCACTCCCATGCCTCCATCTGCATCCTGTGATGAGTGATGGACCCGTCAGGCCACTCATGAGCACATGACTCCCCACCCCAGGAAACAGTGGTCCCTTCCGGGGTCCCCAGCACCCCCGCGAGCCCCTCCCTCACCTTGCGTCACCACCTTGCCGAAAACAGGCAGCGAGTCGAGCGTGGAGCAGTTCCAGCGCCGGTTCCGGAACTGGTATTGGCACTCCTCGATGGCGAGCTGGGCGCCGCGGCGCACCGAGTCCATCACTTCCAGGTTCCGCTTGCACATTTGCACCTGCCTCTGGATCAGGCCCTTGAGCTTCTCGCACGTCTCCTCCTCTGAGATGCTCCCCACTGATGACAGCTTGGCCAGGTACCTGGGGAGAGGGGGGTTGGGGATGGGGATGGGACGTGAGGCTGAGCCCCTTCCCTCCTCCTTCCACACCCCGGCTGAGGCCACGCCCTGCCCAGGTCTCTGGGAGCCAGTTCGTACCAGGGATGGGTCCTGGAGGTTGGCTTCTCTCTGGATCCAGTGACAGCCCTCCTGCCTGTTTCCCAGGGCCGGAAGTGGGGAAGTGCTGTCTTGCACAAGGCCTCCATCTCAAGTTAGCCAAAGCAGGGAGAGCACTGGGAGGGTGGCTGACAGACCCCTGTGGGATCCCTCCCTGCCTGGGTGGCACCTGCACTGGCATCTGTGCCCCGATGTTACCCTAGACCTCGCCCATGGGCTCCGAGCCCTTCATGTCGAAATGCCCTCTAGATGGGAGGCTGGAGCCACTGTCTGCCCTGGTGTGTCTCTTTCCCCTCCCAAGGCAGAGACCCCAGTGACCTAAGCCCACCTCTGGCTACAAGGTCATGATCCTCACTGCCAGCCATATCCCAGGGCCACCAGGCAGAGACCAGCGTCACTACTGTGGCACTTAGGACAATAAGGGCAGTGAGGGCTGGGGGGCTGGGGATAGTGCTGGGGGAGGGGGCTTTGAAAACAAAGTGTGCCATGCTCTCCCCTCAGCCCCTGGAGTCTTTATAGCCAGAGAATGGGGCACCAATGCTTGCCCCACCTCACAGGGTTATAGTGAGGATATACAATCCAGATGAGATAGCTTATGTCAAGGCACTCTGGGGCCAGGCATACGTGGGAAGGAGCTTTACTGCATCCCTTTCAGCAGAGTACAGACAGCACTACTGTTGACTGGACGCCTACCATGTGCTGTGCGCGGCGGCAGCCACTTCTTCCTGTTGCCAGCTCACCCCAAATGTATGAGGTGACAATTATTGCGACCATCGTCTGGATTCCAAAATAAAGGCTAAGCGGGTAACACGCCCAGGGTGACCCAGGTAGCAAGTGTCAGAGCCAAGCTTCAAACCCCTCCAAACGCCACGGGCCTTTCCCCTGCCGACCCCCTCCATGAGGGCCCTGGAAGGCTCTGCCCTGTCTGTCTAATGACGACCACTTTGGTTTTTGGGGGTTTTTTTTGGCCATGCTGCGTGGCATGTGGGATCTTAGTTCCCCGATCAGGGTTCGAACCCGCGCCCCCTGCATTGGAAGCATGGCATCTTAACCACTAGACCACCAGGGAAGTCCCTAATGACGGCCACTTTGCAATCTGGGCCAGGAGGCAAGGGGGCCAGGAGTAAGACACAAGAATACTCACCGGGGTGGGAGCAGAGCTAGGGAAAG
>NW_006786690.1:5026449-5040202 GCF_000442215.2 Lipotes vexillifer | reverse complement strand
GGGAAAGACCCTGTGAGGAAGAAACTGGTTTTTCTTTCGAGGGAAGGGTGTGCATTAACAGAACACCTACGAAGTGCCAGGCATGTTTCAGAGCAGTGAGATGACCATCAAGGTCACCCAACTTGTAGGGGCAGACCTGGATTGGAGCCCGGGTCTGGATGACCCTGAGGCTTGTGCTCCAACCACTGCCCCTCAACCTGTCCCCTCACCCCATCCCAGCATCCCTGGCCAGGGCCCAGTGCACATAGTAGGCACACAAGTAGCAGCCTAATGGTGGAAGGAGAGCTGAGTGGTGACTCTGGAAGGCCTCCTCTCCCTCCCCTGCCTCCCTTTCCCCGCTCTTCAGTGGGAGATGCACCTGCCACCTCCAGGGCTGCCTGGAGCTGCCTTCCAGATTCTTGGAGGAGCAGCAGGGTGCACGGAATCACAGCCTTAAGGAATGTTCCCTGACAGGTGGTCTGGTCCAGACTCCTTACTTTACGGGTAAGCTAAGAGAAGGAAAGGGGCCTTCCCACCACCTACCAGCAGGAGACTCAGACCCTGGCTCTACCCTCAGCCTCAGCCCCACAGATCAGGGGCTCTGAACAAAAGCAGAGCAAGTGTCCCACTGCCCCAGGGACCACAGTGAACCAGCCCAGCAGCCCAGGCCTGCTTGATGTGGGGGCAATGGCTCTCTGGGTGGTAGAGGTGAAGATGCCAGTGCATCTTTACCAGGGAAGCTGCACAGGTTTCTTGTCCGAAGCAGGACAAAGGCCACTGCCCTCTGGGACTCAGTTTTTCCACCTGTAATGTGAGGGGGAGACCACCGATTATGGCCAAGTCAGGGAACTGTAGTCAGGCGCTAAAGGGATCCTGTATGTGAAAGATGGTCTTACGTGGGGCCTCAGGCAATGGGGCAGGAACTCGCTCGACATCTGTTTGCTTAGTGAAGGAATGAATAAATGGATGGTACCCAGACAGAAAGCACACAGAAAGCCTAGTAAGATATGGGAGATTTTTAAGACAATGACAATAAGAATAGCTAACTTGTATGGCCCTTAATCAGTAAAGCCTAAGACTTTACTTACGTGATTGCATTTAATCCTCCCAGCAAAAGCCAATGAACCCCCATTTATAGAGGAGGAAACTGAGGCACAGACAAGTTTAGTACTTTGCTTTGTGTGCAAGGTCAGACAGCTAGTAAACGCAGAGCCAGGACTTGAACCTGGTTTTGCCCGACTTCAGAACCTTTGGTAGAGACAATATTCTTTTATGTGGCTCAAGGACTTGAACGTCACCCGTGGGCAGAGGCTGCTGGGAGCTGGGTTCGTTTGACCTAAGGATGCGGGCCAAGGTGCAGTTGGTGGGCCGCCTGAGGGTTGCTGAGCTCTCCACCCCCGGGGGTGTACAGTCAGCAGCTGGATTCTATTTGTCAGGCACGTGGGCTGGACCAGAGTGATGGTTCTCATATCTGGCTGCGCATCGAAACATTTGTGGGGTTTGCCGAAAGTGCAGGTGTCTGGGCCCCACTCCAGGCAGGGCTCGGTGGGCATCTGGGCTTTTCACACGTTCCCAGCAGCAGCTGTGAAGCCAGGCTGGCAATGGCCTGGAGGGCACTTTAGGGGAAGTCTGTGAGTAACCACTGGGGATGTTTCTTTCTAAGTCCCAAGGAATCTGATTCTGGGACCCTCTCTCCTCCTCAAAGCTGCGGGGCCTCTCTGCGTCTGGCTTTCTTGATCTGGCAATCCCACAGGCTGCTGTGAGAAATTAACGTGATTTGACGTGGCTGGTGCATCTGGCTCTCGGCCAGCACATCTTGGGTGCACCGTAGCTGTGCGGATCTCGCCCTTCCCTGGCAGCTCGGGCTGGTGGGAGGTGGGTGGTCTCGGGCTGAGGCAGTCCCACCTCCCCTCACTTTTCCTGAATTCCTTGCCTCCCGGAAGCCTCACAGCCTTCTCTCCCAGGTCCTGCCCAAAGGATGCACAGAGGCTGGTAGTGTCCCGAAGAGGCCTGGGCAGAAGCCTGAGCTTCTCAGAAGGGAGACAAGGGTGGGAAGGTGGCTGGGGGTCTGGGGAGGGTGTATCTGCAAGGGGAGGGGGCTGACGGCTCCTCTGCCCTACCTAGGTGCATCCCCTGCCTCTGCCAGCTACGGAGCTAGTCCCACCTGGCGCTCTTGGCCTGCAGGGGGCACCAAGAGCCTGGCTACTGGCTGTGGGCCAGGTACACGTTTGGGAAGCCACAGGTGAGGGGACTAGCAACTGGGCCTAAAGCTGGATCCTTTCCTGCTCAGATGCCAGGGTTGGTCTCTAGGAGAAGGTGGGGCCCCCTATTCCCTCTGTGACATGGGGGCACAGAGCTGACCTGTCCCCATCTCAGCCTCTGCTCTCTCTGTGTCCTGCCAAGGGGCCAGGTGGGGCTGTGCTGGAGCCCTGGCTTCTGTGTTCAAGGCAGGGGTTCTCTGGGCAGGAGGAACAAGCTGGGGAGGCCTGGCTGAGCCACCAACCCACTGTGGGACCTTGGGCAAGTCCCCGCCCCACTCGGAGCCTGTCTCCTCATGGTACCATAAATGAATGGGTCTGTGTCAGAGTCTGCGGGGACGGGGGGTGGGTTCAAGCCTCAAAGTCCCCCTGGCCCCATGCCAGGCGGAAAGACGGAGCCCCTGCCATTGAAGAGGCGTGAGATGGACCGGAGGGGCCACCCACCCCCGCCTTCCGTAAGCTCAGGACTCAACGAGGGACACGGGCTGAAATAACAGTAATAGGGATTTAGGGGTGAGCTGCTGGCCTCCATGGGTGTGAGTCACTGGGACAGCTTCCAGGAAGAGGCTGAGAACCCTCTTCCACTGAGGAGTGTCCCTGCCCCCAAGGTTGGCACCAATGCCCACCACCCCCAGCCCCTGCCTTCATCTGGCTCCACAGCTGTCCCCTTCCATGCCACAGGAAGCATGGCCCCAACTCACCCTGGTTCTCTCAGATCCCAGGGTCTTGCCTGGGAAGGGCTGGGTATCAGAACTGGAAATGGAACTGGGAATGGAGTGGGGAGAGTTAGGACCCCAGGCATCACACACCCTTGCCCACACTGCTTGCTCGTTCTGGTATCTGGTTAGGGTGCCTGGCCTCATTTTACAGATGAGCAAACTGAGGCCCAGAGAGGTGGAGTGACTCCCCAAAGTCACACAGCTAGTGAGTGGCAAAGCTGGAATGCAAACCCAGCTCAAACTGGGACCTCTCTTTCCCCTGTACCCTGGCTGTGGATCTGCCTTGTTTGACAGCTGCAGGGGGCTAACACCACGCTCGGTGTCACGTCCAGTCTGTGGCCCCCTGATGCCTAGCACAGGGTGTGGCACCTAGAAGGTGCTCAATACATGCTTGCAGCATAAATGGATGACTCTGTCCTGACTAGGTCCCCTCTGCTCCCCTCCTGGCAGAGTGCTCAGGGTTGGGGGCGGGGCGGTGAGGGGAGAGAGTGGAGGCTCTGTGGCTTTTTGGTCTGCTGAGGACTTGGAGACCCTTAGGGGCAAGGCCCAGCTGGTTCCAGGGGCCTCAGGAATCCCCTCTCTGCACCCTCAGGTGGCTCAACCTTTCCTCCAGAGACACGCATGCCACTTACTGACCTGGAGCCGGGCCGGCTCAAATGTCAACTGCACAAGCCATTCCTGGAGGAGACCAAGAGCCTGGGAGTGTGCGGCCGGGGGCGCTGACTGCGTTGGGCTGGGCCGGCCTGTGGAGGGCCTCGGCCATCCCAATCATTCTGGTCGCATCGCCCCAATTTAGGCTTCTTCCTGCCACTGCTGAGCACAGACTTAGCCATTTGCTACCCGCTGCCCCGGCCACGCAGGACTCCAGCCACAGCCGTGCCATCGATCAGGTTACCCGCCCCGCAACCCCGGGCCGCCTGGCAGCTCGTGCCCGTCTTCTCCAGCGGGGGCTCCGGTCCTTCAGGCTCCTCCCAGGAGGCCCTCCCCACGCCTGGCCCGTGCCTGCAGCCTGCGAGGCTGGAGGGCCCTGGCCCTGCCAGGGAGATCAGATCCTCTCGGCCACCTGCTGTTTTCATTAGAAACTAAAATTAGCTGGGCTTGTCCCAAGCTTTTCCAGGTTTGCTTTGCTTTTTAAAAAAAATATACAAATTCCTAGAGGAAAATCCGCACCTCTTCGCGACTCCTGCCCAGCTCTCGCTCTGCGCGTCAAGAGGACAGGGACGGGAAATAGCTGGAGCGTTTGGGAGGCCAAGCAGATCAGCGTCGTGGGTCCTGGCCCCATGGTCTCCAGGTGGGGGCTGGGACGCCAGCCCAGGCCTCTCTACCCCCTCCCTCTGGCTTCCCCACCCGGCCGGGCCACATTTAGAGCCTCCTCAGGAGCGGTCGTGCCTGCCGGCGACACCAGAGAGGAAGGAGGCCAAGCGGCAGGAGGAGGAGCCGGAAGGAAATGAGCCCCTGATGAGCCGAGAGCCGCCTGGGGAGGCGTGGCCTGGGGAGGCGTGGACGGTGAGGGCAAGAGCGACCCAGACCCACCCGGGACCGTGTGCTCCCGGCAGGTGGGGAGCACCTCGTTCCCCAGGAGCCTTCCACACCCCCAGTTGTCCTCAGACCTTTGAGGGTTTCTGTACCCGTGGTCTTAGTCTCCTGCTGTCCTCCTCCCTACAGTGTCCCGGTCCCGGAGCCTCTTATCCCTTCGCGTGGCAGGCAGCGTGGTGCACTGTGCAGGAGAGATGGACCGTCTGGGTCAGCGTCCCATCTCTGTGTTACTGAGGCAAGAGAGGGCACATCTTTGAGCCTCAGTGTCTTCACCTCTAGAATGGGGAGAAGAATAGTTCTGATCTCAGGAGGCTTAAGTGAATTAAATAGTCACATAGTAGGCACTCTTCCCCTGTTGGCAACAGTATTACGTAATCATCATTAAGATGTTTATCATCACTGTCATCATCATCATCATCACTGCCCTCTCAAAGCCTCGTCATAGTCCATTGGGCTGGACCCTCTTCTGGACCCCAGACAGTTCTGCTCATTTGTCTTTGGCCTGGTTCCATCAGCTCTCTTCCACCTGGGTTCCCAGCCTGTTTTTCAGCTGAGCACTCTGGAGGGCAGGGCACACGCCCATGGGGCACAGTGGGTCATTTCAGCCTCGATCCCAACTGTCGATTTTCTTTTCTTTTTTTTTTTTTGGCCACGCAGCATTCGGGATCCTAGTTCCCTGACCAGGGATCAAACCCGTGACCCCTGCAGTGGGAGTGAGGACTCTTAACCACTGGACCACCAGGGAAGTCCCCGCAACTGTAGATTCTTGATAGTCCCCGGACAGAGTATGCAGAGTTAGAGAACGTGTTTCCAGCAATTCTGGCCCATCAGATGGATCCTCCAAGGACTGGGAGTATGAGGGATGGGATGGGAGGAGATGGTCCTGTTAGGAGATTAGGAGCTGGGGGCACTGGGGTGAGGAGGGCAGGGACAGTGGGGATCTAGGACTAGCTCAGGTGTGCCCAGGGGACTTGGAAACCGTTCATGGGACTAGATGACTAGAAGAAAGGGACCTCATGTCCCTTGTCACTTGTGCTCTTCAAACAACAGCCACATGCTTTACTATAGCCTTATATGGATATATATCCATATATCCATGCAGGGTTGTCCAGGTGGGTATCAATCCCTCCATTTTTTTAAAAAAAAATTATTTATTTTACTTATTTATTTTTGGCTGTGTTGGGTCTTCGTTGCTGTGCACAGGCCTTCTCTAGTTGTGGTGAGCAGGGGCCACTCTTTGTTGTGGTACACGGTCTTCTCACTGCAGTGGCTTCTCTTGTTGTGGAGCACGAGCTCCAGGCATGCGGACTTCAGTAGTTGTGGCTCACGGGCTCTAGAGCACAGGCTCAGTAGTTGTGGCACACGGGCTTAGTTGCTCCGCGGCAGGTGGGATCTTCCCAGACCAGGGCTCAAACCTGTGTCCCCTGCATTGGCAGGCGGATTCTTAACCACTGCGCCACCAAGGAAGCCCCATCCCCTCCATTTTACAGATGAGGAAACTGGGGTTCAGAGAGCCATGTGTTCAAGACCGTGTCAGTGGTGGTCAGGATTTGAAAACAGGTCATACTGGCTCCTAAGCCTGGGCTGGCTGATCAGGCTCTAGAGATGGCCCAGGGCATGGAGGGCATGACAGTTTGGCATCAGTGGACAATAATTTGAGGAGGGTGGTCTTCTTCGATTGATGAGTCTTTCTAGAGCCCCATGTCTCTTCTGAACTATGGTGAAGGCATCTTTCAGGGCTGCTTTCAGGAGTGAGGGGTGCTGGGGAGGGCAATGTCTCAGGGGTTATGTGGCTGCCTGGACAGCATCTGGGCCGGTGGTCTTTGCAGCTACTCAGGCCATGGAAGGAGTTGCTGTCACTGGCCTGAACCCCCTGGAGGGGCAGCCAGCGAGGAGGGGCTGGCCTCGGAGACATTCCCAGTGGTGGTGGGGTGGCGGGTGCTGCATCCACACCACCGTCTTCCAGGTGTAGCATAATTCTAGAGTTCTCAATGCCCAGGTCACGTTGTTTTTGTCCCCAGTGCATTTCCCCAGCTGGGGGGAAATGACAGCCTCCTCTGGAGCCCAAGGCCCCACTCCTGTACCTTAGGGTGCTAATTCCCCCTCTACCTGTCTCCTGGGATCCCTAGCTCCCTTTACTCCCCATCCACAGAAGCCTCAGCACCCGTATTTTCCGTCTCTTGACATCCCAGCTCCCATTATTTTCAGCTTCCTGTATGTCTTTCCTGTCCCCCACCTTTTATTTGGGAGCCCCCCCCATTTCCCATCTCACAGTATTTGTTCCCAGGGGTGCTGGTGGCTGACTCAGGGCCAGGTAGTAGCCACTCAGACCTGAACTTGGATGGTTCCAGAGCTGTGCCAGAGGTGAGAATTTTTCTTCTCTCTCTGGGGCAGGTGTGCTTGTGGGGTGAGTGGGTGTCGAATGTAAGGCACTCCCTCACCTTGCCTTGCCCCCCTAATTTACCAGCAGAGAGCTTCTCCCTTGCAAAGACCCATCCAACCCTCGTCCCCAGGGTGCCTTTCTTGCCCTTGGAGCCATCGAACCATTGAACTGTCCTCCCTAGCTCAGCTGAGGGAGCCCTGGGGATGAGGACCACAGAGGGATGGGGAAGCTGCATGAGCTGCCCAGGGCCGGCGCTGGCTTCCTGGAGTGAGGCTCATGCTCTGGTGGCTTCAGGTTTCTAGCGAGTTCCTTGGCCTTGGTGCACCCCTTCTAACGGCCCAGTCCTGGGAGAGCCTGTGGCTGAGCCTGCACGCCCACCCCAACAGGGCAGATGGGAAAACCTTGGTTCCTCCCTTGTTGCTCATCACCTCCAGCAGAGATGACTGGCTAGGTGTATGGGCTGCAGCTCTGCTTTCACCTGCTGCAGGGAAAGTTCTGGGAAGACAGTCAGGAGACCTGGGGTAGAGTTCCAGCTCTACCACTCATATGCTCTGTGACCCCAAGTGCCTAGCACAGTGCCTGACGGAGCGTAGGTCTGGACAAGTAAGTGCTTGACATGACTGAATAGGGCTTACCGGGCACTCACTGTCTGGCTTGGAGGCTCTGTGTCCCGGGAGGGGGCTAAGCTGATCACTTCTGAGAACCCCTCTGACTCTGATGGCTGTGATTCCGCCCTCTATGCCTGGGGCGCCAGGACAGCTGGGCATCACTGACTCAAGAGGAATACCCTGCTGTCTCCAGTCCTCGGCAAAGAGTTCCCGGGGCCCAACCCTGCGATGATATGACTTGTGTGTGAACAGAGTGAGAAACAGGGTCTGAAAGCACCCTCCAGGGTCACAGCAGGGAAGAGGCCCCTCTAGTTTCATCAGCAATTTCATGCTGCTTCCAATGGGCCACTCCAAAGTTCCCCCATGAACTGCGAGCTGTCAGGGGGTTCCTTCCCTCCCGGGACACATCCCTCCCTCCTTCCACCCTCCCTGCCCAGCCTCTCTTCTCAGACCAGGTCCCCTCTGCTGCGGGGGTTCTGACTTGGCCAGGGAACTTTTAAAACAGAGTTTGGTTTCAAGTTTGCCAGGAGCAAGGGGGAGGTGGGGGGGGGGGGGGGTCACGGCAGGGAGCGTGCCTTCTCCCGGGTTTGGCCGAATCACAGAAGATGCAGTTCAGGACTCAGAGATAAAACCTGGCAACTCCTGTAGAAATCTGGACAGCAACCATGGGGTCGCAGCTTTGCTTCCCAGCTGAGTTTGCCGAGCAGCTCTTGTAGGCTCATTTGGAGCGGGGGGGTGACTGGGGTGGGGGCAGCTGTGATGCACCCCCCACCCCCATCAGCGGCTCCCTGGCCAACTCCGTGCCCAGTTGGCTGAGGCCAAGCCCTTCTTCCCAGAGGGAGGAACAAGAGGAGGAGCCATGGTACAATTGCTCAGCTTTCCAAATGCACCCACAGGGCCTGAGTTGGGCGAGTTTCAACAGGTTTGGGGAGCACTGTCTTGTCAGATGCTGAGTTGCTCAATTGCTAATCCAGGGTTGAGGGAAGAAAGTCAAGCCACAGCAGACAGCTGGGTCGTGACTGCTGCCTGAGCAAACCCCTCGGGCAGAGCCTGGTCCTGGGGCCCTGGGAGGAGGGTGAGGGGAGCGAGCGCTTAGCCTGGCTCTGAGCGGGTGGCCTGGCCGGGAGCTGCGGGCCAGGGCAGCGCATCTGCCGGGTGACAGCCACACGTCCTGACACCCACTTTGGCACATCTTAGCATCACCTGAGGCTCAAGGCAGTAGAGCAGAGCCTCCCTCCCCCTCGAGGTCTTTGAAAGTGGGGCACGATGTGACAGCAACTTACAACCCTCTGGAGCGAACAGGCCTGTCCTTTGTTTGTTTATCAAATGTTGACTGAGCCCCTACTACATGCCAGACATATGCCAGGCACTGAGGCTGCTGAGCAGTGTTGATGCCACAGCCTCGGCCTCCAGAGGTTTCTAACCTTGTAGAAGGAGCCACATTATTAGACCATAGTTACATACAATATGAGACAGTTCTATAGGCAGGGGATAAAAACCATGAGATCTGGACGTGTGAGAGCCAGTCAAGTTCAAGTGCTGCTTCTGACGTGCAGAATGTCCTTGGGGAAGTCACTGCACCTCTGGGCCTCTGAAGTGGGGCTGAAGACAATACAGACTCCCTCCTCTGAAGGAGGAGGGGGAGAGGTTATGTGGTTCTCATAGGGAAAGGGCTGTGAAAATGCTTTGTCAGCCACTAATTCTCAACCAGGGGTGATTTCGTCCTCCAGGGGACATTTGGCAATGTCTGGGGACATTTTTGGTGGTCACCTAGTTGGGCGGGTGCTACTGGTGTCTAGCGGGTAGAGAGGCCAGGGATGCTGCTAAACATCCTACAGTGCACAGGACAGGCCTCAAATATCAATGGTGGATTTGAGAAATCCTGGTGTAGACTGTAAAGAGCTGTGGGTGTGTAATGATTATGATTCAATGCCCAGAGCCATGGGAGGTGATCCAAGGGGGTGGGTGTTTGCTATTTAGAAGGGAGCGAGGGATCCTTTATAGCTGGAGACTAGGCTGACACTTCTTGGGGAAGACAGACCACACCTTTACCTGTGGGGCTGGCACTGCACATCTTGGCTGGCTCTGCCCACACCTGGTCCAGCAAGTTGCACCCAGAGTGCCAGGCCTCACTCTGCTCACGGGCAGGGCAGTTACACACCTCTGCTGCGTGAGCAGGCACGTGGGAGCTTGGCCCGGAGACAGAGGTGCACACCTGCGGGGAGTCAGATCCAGTGCGCAGGGAGATGCCTCCCCCAGAGGCATCGAAGGGCACTCCCAGCAGCAACTCCTCTGGCTGGCAGGATTTGCCCGGGAGCCCGGCTGGTCTCCCTGGCTCGGTGAGGCTCTTGCAGGGGCCCTGGCTGAAGAGCAGGGAGGCAGCAGCCTAGGATCCTCCCTGTGTGACCTGTGTAAGATCACAGGGTCTGGACAACACAGTTTTGGGTAGATGGCGCTTGGGGGCAGCGGCCTGAAGGCCCGTTCCCTCCATCATCTCTGTAACCAGGGGCACAGCTCCCCCAGTTCAGTGACAGCTGCCCTCCACATCCTGCAGCAGCCATGGCTGCAGTTTCTATCGCTGTGCCTGGCACTGTTCTCAGCATGCCACATGCACCGGGTCTCTCTGGACTCATCACCCCCAAGCATGGGTACCATTTTACAGATGAGGAACCCGAGGCTCAGAGAGGTTGAGTAACATGTCCAAGGTCACTACTCTTGTCAGTGGCAGACCTGGGATGGAACTGCATACAATCTGTCCTAGCCACTCTGCTGGACTACCTTTGAGTGTAGCACAGGCCCCCTGCCCTCGCCTACTGGGCCTCCGCTGGGGCCCCAGCATAGCGCATCACTGCCTTTCTTCAGGAAACCCACAATGATGAAACTTTAGTTTATCTATTCTCTAACTCTTCCAGTTCTTCCATCTGGGGTTCAGAACAATCTGCTGAGGATTGTGGCCCAGAGGGGAAAAGAGGCCCATCCAAGGCCGCCCAGCACTGGGGACCAAGCTGGGACTGGAACCCTGGTCTCCCGACTTCCAGCATAGCCCCAGTGCCGGGGGGAACATTCAGACATTTATGAGCCCAGGTCTGTGGCAGAGTCCGGGCCTTCCACCGATGGACTGTTTTTATCCCTCCATCCCTCCCTCGGTGGGAGCTGCCACAAGCTGTCAACTCACTCCTGGTGCCAGACACAAGTCTAATCAACAGCTTCCAGCTTCTCTGGGCTTGCCCAGGCCTCAGGCTGCACAGCCCTCCCATCTCCAAGCTCCATCCTGCCCAACAGCTGCAAGCAGCGGGACACCTGGCCTCCCCTCCAGGCCACCCGCCCTTCGGAGACAACAGATAGCACTGGCTCTTGCAACCGGCCAGCCAGCCAACCCTGGACGGAAGCCTGACTCCAGGTATTGCAAGGGGAGTGGACACCCAGGCCTTGCCCCTCTGAGAGCGCTGCCAGCCACCCTCTTGGGGCCAGACCTCCAGCGTGGCTCACACTTGAAAAGACACAGTGCCAGCTACCATGCCTGGATGGACATCTGCCCGCCAGAAGCTTTTCCTTCTAGAGGTAGCTTTGGGTCAGATGCCTCTGTCATTTACTAGCTAGGTGACTTGGGGCAATTACCTCTGTGATCCCCAATTTTCTCATATGTAAAATGGGATTCAGATGTTGTCAGGATTTAGCTAGTACAGGGGGAGCTACTATAGTCATTATTGTCATGATTCTACAACCTCCAGGCCAAGTCCCCTCCATGACTGCTCCAGCTCACACTCAACTCTTTCCTCTGACAGCAACAGCATGTTCATGGTCTCATCCATTCGTGATCTGCTTTTATCTTTTCTTCCTCTTGGAGACCAGGCTGTGACATCTATTGCCCCCAGAGCTGGACCAGTCCCTGGCCTGGGGATGGACCCTCTCTTGGAATGTGCCCAGAGATCTCTTCTCCATCATAGCCTCTCTGGTTTGGCAGCGTCCTGGGAAGCCCCTTGTTCTTCCTGCCTTGGGCTGAGCAGAGAGACCCTTGGCTCGAAGCCCAGGGTGGAGCAGGAGTGAGCTGGGTCATCCGGAGACCTGCTTCGTGGCAACCTGAACCATCACGGCTGCAGAGAACAGGTTTGCCAACCTCTTTTCTCTCGAGAAGGCTGCCCCTCCTCACCCCACCCCCCCACGGCGCAGCACAAGAACTGAGCTGTTGGAATTCCCCATGGTTTGTGTGACCCAAAGCTGGGGCTGCCTCCCTGGCTGGGATTTCGGGCTGGGATGTGGCTGAGGGTGGGTGGTGACACCACCTGGGCCACACTGGCTCAACCTTGGGGCCGCTTCAGGGAAGGGCGTGTGTCACTGGCTGGGAGTCAGAGCACCTGGGTTCAGTTCTCAGCTCTGAGTTTGAGCAAGTAGCTTCCCCTACTGGGGCCTCAGTTTCCTCATCTGTAAAATGAGCCAAAACGCTAGATGCTCTTGAAGGACTTTGCACTGTGGATGTCGCCCTCTTTCCCGACGGCCCGGGTCAGACCCTTGAACTGCCGCTTCCTCCTCTGCCTTTGAGCAGCCTTCAGCCCTGGGCTGGTCACACCCAGTTTTTGCTCACGCTCGCTTTGGAGACCCCGGCTCTGAACCCATGCTTTCCAGAGTCAGCTCCAGGAACCCCAGACTTCCCCAAGTCCAAATCAGCTCCCCTCCTCGGCTCTGCGACCCAGGCCCCTCTCAGGGGGATGGCCTACTGGGGGTAGTGGGAGGGAGGTGGTGGTGCCCTGGTTTCTGTACACTTTGCCACTGCCCCTGAAGTGTTAATCGAATTCAGTCTCCAAGAAAAACAAAAGCTCCGCAGCCACTTCAGCTTGCCTTGGAGTCGCTCACTCTTGCTCTCAGAACAGCTGGGAGAATTCCACATCACCTCCGTCCCCCAAGCCCTGGGTGGCTCTGACCCCAACGAACACACTCCTTCCAGCCTGCGGGGCCCTGGAGGCTGCAATGACCTCATAGCAACAGCCATTGGACACTCGGGGCAATTTCATGGGAGATATTTGTTCTTTGGTCTTGATGCAGAGAGAATTTTTTTTCCTCTCCTGCTGTCTCCATGGCAACCCCAGCTACACTGTTGGCGATCCCCCTTCCCACCTCATGCTTTTCAGATCAATATTGGAGCTTGGCTCCCCACTGGCTGCCCACAGCCAATGGGGGCAGAGCTCTGGGCAGAAGGAATTGGGACCAGGGTTAAGCCTGGGACTGGGGGAATGGTCACTGAGGGAGATGAAGAAGGGGTCCAGGGTCCTCCTGCTTCCCTGTTCACCCATTCATAGAAGCTCATCCTTTAGAATCCCCCCACCCCCCGAGCCAATCTTCCCAGGGAGTCCCCTGAGCCAGGCCCAGTCAAGGAGAAACAGACAGGTCAGCGGTCACTACCCCTCCCTCATTAGGTGAGACTGAGGGAGGTGGAGGGCTGCTGTGCTCTTTAAGGTCTGGACGGAGTTTCTTGCTGCCCCAGGGAGAACCAAGGCCGTCCAGCGTCGGCTGCGGTCTCTCGGATGCCGGGCGTCCCGTCCCTTCCCTCCTTCTCTCCCGGCTCCCGCCCCCCAAGCAGAAACAGGTCTCTGCACGCCTCCAGCCCAGCCCGCAGCGCCGCGCGGGGCAGGTCGGCGCGGGGAACTAGCCCCTGTACTTCTGGGGATTAACCTGTTATTAGGAGCCAGGGTTCTTCCCCGTAATGGGCTTCCTCGGCGACCTGTCAGCCCAGCCCGTTCTGCGCCCCGCGCCCGGCACCCCACGCCGGCCGCGGTCTCGCTCTCGCACCCCTTGCGCTCTCGGGCTCCCGAGGCCGCCTAGGGGTGCGGAAGCCGCCGCCACCCTTGCAGCCTCTGGGCTGGGACGCGAGCAGAGGGGTGTCCGGAGGGAGGCCCGGGCGGTGTCGGCGGCAGTGCAGAGGGCGAACGAGCCTCGCGTCCCGCGGCCGAGACACCTGCCGGGCGCCCCCGCGCCCGCTGCCCCGCGCTGCCTGGCACCGACCGCTGCCCCTGGGGCCTGCGCCGCCCCGCCCCGCCCGGCCCCCGCCCGGCCCAGCCGGGTCCCGGCCCGACTTACAGCCAGTTGCTCGCGGCGGCCGAGAAGACGGCGAAGACCAGGAGGCGCAGCGAACGCAGGCACGAGCGGGGACTCATGGTGCCGCCGCGGGCGCCCGGCCCCGGGCAGCGGCTGCGGCCGCTGGGGGCCTCCCGTCGGGGCGGCAGGTGGGCGCCCCGCGGGCGGGCTGGGGCGCGGCGCCGGGCGCGGGCCGGGGCG
>NW_006786690.1:5022923-5026154 GCF_000442215.2 Lipotes vexillifer | reverse complement strand
GCTGGCGCCTCGGAACCCGCCCCCGGCCCGACCGTGGCGGACTGGCCCGAGCGCGGCTGCCGCTCGCGCGCACCCAGCCGCTTGCGCTCCGGGCGCCAGGAGCTGCGCACCCGGGCTGCGCACCAGGGAGTTCGGTGCCGCCCGGCCGCCCCCCGCCAGGCCCCTCCCTGCCTCCCGGCCGGAGCGTCCTCTGGCCCAGCCCCTCCCTGGCGCTCACCTCCCTCCAGCCTTCCGGGAGCTGGACGGGGCCTCCCCAGCTTCGGGCAGCTTGGGACAGTGGCCGGAGACTGCCGGAATCCGAAACCTCGCTTCTGGCTGGCCACAAGATCTGGGCGCGCCCTAAGCAGCAGGGTCTTGACCGAGCCCCTTACCTCTCCAGTCCCCCTTTTCTCCTCCAAGAAATGTACATAAGACCTAGGGGGTTGTGAGGATGGAAGGAGATTAGGGAAGGTCTCTTTTTAGCACACTCGCCAAGCCTTGCTTTGCGTTTGTGTTTTCTGTGTGCCTGTTTTATTTATCCTTCCAGATCCGGCAGATCAGCCCCTAGCTGGCACAGCGTGGGTAGCTGCAATGTTTGTGGAATGAATGAATGAAATGAAATGGGCTGCAGCCTGTGCCTCCCTAGTGCGAAGTGCTCAGTTCCATACCTTACTGACCGGTGAGAGCTATTTGCCCATCCCCAGGTCACGCCCTCTCCAGGTCCCTGATCTAATTGTGTCCTTCCTCACCCTACCTTAGCCTGGGTACCAGAGCCTCTCAGGGCTGGAGAGATCTCTTGTCTAAATGGGGGAAACTAAGGCCCAGAGAGGGGCAGGGAGCTGCCCACCTCACTCGGGTTGGGGCAGAGCCGTAGACCAGGCTCACACCCTCTCCCCTGACACTGTGCTCTTCACTGTTTTAGAGGCAAGAGGTTTGCTCCCATGTAGATGGTCACGTTTGGGTGCCAGGAGGGTGCCCTTCACTCCATGGAGTCCCCTGGGCTCAGCACAGAGGAGGGACTCAGTAACCATTCGGTGTCGAGAGTGGGCAGGAGGTGGCAGGGATTTGTGGGGCTGAGCAAGAGTACAGGTGGAGGTTCACATACCATATGTCTAAATATTTGCAAGTTATAAATCAAGCTAACAAAATGTGAAATAAAATATGTTCTATTCTCCTACCTTGACAAGCACACTTTCATAACAACCTGGAAGGCTAGCTCTGAATGTAGAATTCTCAGACTCCTCAGAGCCTGCACTGGAGCATGGTGGTGCAGGGGCCCTGTGCACACACGTGTGAACATCTCAGCCTGCACACACAAGCTCGGACCACCCCACCTCCAAGAGAGCTGCCCCTGGCCACCCCTCGGCCACAGGGCAGGGCATATCAGCGGTGCCATCTGACCTCAGGGGTTGATCTGCAGAAGAGACCCACCCAGGTCTTGGAATTGGGCTTAGGGCCATCTGGGCAGGGAATCTCAGGGCCCTGGGCACCCAGAGTGTGGCCCAGAGGGGGCACAGTCTCCAGATGACACGTCCCTTTGGCCCCATGGTCTCTTCTCCCTGTGGTGAGAGCTTAGCTGGAGGACCAGAGTTTGGGGTCCCCAGGGCAGGGACCACTTTCACCTAGGATCAGTACTGAATTACAGAACTACTTTGAGCCAACATATTTACTCTTAGAGTCTCAGCATGGTATGGTGGAAAATAATAATAATAATAAAATAATAATAATAATAATTTAAACAGCAACGGGCAATTATTTTAGGGTGGCCATATAATTTTCTTCCAAATCAGGACATTTTCGAGAGTGACTGGCGACTCTAACTGCAAGATTTGCTGGGGTATCAGGCATAAAGTAGGACTGTGCCCGGCAAACTAGGACGTCTTGTTTTGCTAAAATATTGAGCCCTCATATGCCAGGCATTGTTCTAAATGCTTTACATGCTGTCACTCTTTCAATCCTCACGAGAACTCGAGGAAGAAGGTACTGTTCTTTTCTCAATTTTACAGATGAGGAAATGAGGGTTAGAGAAGTGACTTGCCCAAAGAAAGTGGTGTACCCAGTGCTGCCTGGCGCCTGGGGCTCTGGTGTTTGGGTCCCTGTCCCTCAGCACATGCCCCTGACATTTGGGGAGCTGCTGGACCTCCAGTGTCTGTACCATCAGGTGAGGACAATGTTACCTGACTCACCTTATCCTGGGGCTGCTGGGAGACACACGTGAGGAAGTGGGTGTGATTCCTGTGAGCTGGAAAGAGATGAGCCCAGGAGGGAGGGAGGGAGGGAACTGAGGGCCCCGGCCAGAAAGGCACGCCCTGATCGTGATAAGGGAGAGGAGAGTCCTTTGGTCTGAGTCAGTGGAAAGTCTTAATGTGAAAGTCTCTGAGAAAGTGCTCTTCTAACTTTCAAGAGCGACTCAATTGCGAAGATATAAATACAAATTAATAAAAAGTTCAGTCATCAATAGCTCTTTCATATAATAATAGCAACCGTGTATCTAGTGCTTTCTGTGCGCCAGCCACTGTTCCAGATGATTTGCTCATGTTAACTCATTTCATCCTGGCCACAGCCCTAGGAAGTAGGTGCTGTTGTTATTCCCATTTACATGTGGTGAAACCCAGGTGCTGCTCTAAAGTGCTTTAAGATATATCAGTGACCCTTTCTCATTGGCACTATTGTTGTTACTCCCATTTTACATATGGAGAAACTGAGGCACAGAGGGGTAAAATGGCTTGCTTATAATAAGTGGCACAGCCAAGGTTTGGACATAGGTGTTCTGGGTGCTGAATTACCCACTACACTCTTTAGTAGACAAGAGTCTTCCATATGTAAGGATTAATGTCTGGGTCCAGAAGGGGAAAGTCATGGGGTTTCTCTAGGCTCCTCCTGGCACTTTCTGTAAATCCTCTAGGACTGAGGTGGGGTCTCCCCGTCTGTAGCTCCTCTCTGTGTCCAGTGTGTTGAGTGCCCCACACAAATGGAATCTGAACGTATATTGGTTGTTTCCTGTTCCTTGGTTGAAGGAAACGATTCCTTAACTTTTGGAGTGTCTTCTTTTTTTTTTTTTAATCGGCGTATAGTTGATTTACAATGTGACGAGTTATACATATATGTACATATTCTTTTCCATTATGGTTTATTACAGGATATTGAATATAGTTCCCTGTGCTATACAGTAGGACCTGTTGTTTATCTATTTTACATATAGTAGTTTGTATCTGCTAAACCCAAACTCCTAACTTATCCCTCCCGCTCTTC
>NW_006786690.1:4955581-5022844 GCF_000442215.2 Lipotes vexillifer | reverse complement strand
CGCTCTTCCCCTTTGGTAACCATAAGTTTGTTTTCTGTGTCTGTGAGTCTGTTTCTGTTTCGTAAATAAGTTCCTTTGTGTCATATTTTAGATTCCACATATAAGTGATCTCAAATGGTATTTGTCTTCCTCTTTCTGACTTACTTCACTTAGTATGATAATCTCTAGGTCCATCCATGTTGCTGCAAATGGCATGATTTCATTCTTTTTTATGGACGAGTAGTACTCCATTGTAGATATATACCACATCTTTATCCATTCATCTGCTGATGGACATTTAGGTTGCTTCCAAGTCTTGGCTATTGTAAATAGTGCTGCTACGGACATTGGGGTGCATGTTTCTTTTAGAATTACAGTTTTCTCCAGATATATACCAAGGAGTGGGATTGCTGGATCACATAGCAACTCTATTTTTAGTTTTTTAAGGAACTTCCATACTGTTTTCCATAGTGGCTGCATCAGTTTACATTCCCACCAACAGTGTAGGAGGGTTCCATTTTCTCCTGGAGTGGCCCTTTTTTGGAGTGAATTATCCTTCTTTACTAGTAAAACTATGAAAATTCACCAAGGACAGGAAACCTGGCCAAGTTTTTAATCAGAAAGAATCACATACTGCATGTCTAAGTTATTGCCAGCTCTGGGTGAATTAGTCCAAAGCAGGGTGGTTGGCTGTGTCTCCAGACCAGTCTTAGAAGCACTGAGGAGTGGAACAGCTGATGACTGGGATTTCCTGTCCAACTTCCCAGGTTTTTGAGATGGAGACACCAAGGGCCTAGGCTTGTGGTCTAGAGCATTCTTAAGCCTATGCATACATTGTTCAAGGAGATAAAAAGTAGAGGGTGCCTTTCCTGCACCATCTCAGGCTTGGCTGGCTGGATCTGCACTGTCACCTTTTCTAGAGCTGTCCGCCCTGGGGCCCCGTTCCAGAAGAGCACAGGAAACCTGGTCAGTTTCAGCCAGCCAGGTGTGTCTGTGTGGCCCTGGGCAGTTCCCTGCCCCTCTCTGAGCCTGGCGTTTGCTTCCTAAAGACCCTTCTAGGAATCTAGAGAGGGGGTAAAGTGGAACTTCGAGTTCTCAGGAAGACCTATGTTTGTTTCCAGCCCTGCCAGAACTCTTCACCAAGATGAGCCTCAGTTTCCTCATCTGTACACTGGGGATCATAAGGGATATTGTGAGGAATCAATGTGATTCTGTGTGTAGAGCCTTCTACGCCTGGGGCCCAGCTTCAGTGAAGGTTAGCGCTTCATCTTGTTCTATGGTTTAGATCAGAAGTCACACTCCAGTGGTCTGCAGGTGTGTTTTGCTTGGCCTCTGCCCAAGGTTTTTAAATATATGAATTTGTTGACAACATTTCAAGATTGGAAGATTTCACATAAGAAGCAGGATCCCCAGCTTCTCTTGAGAAATGGGGAGATCTGGCAACAGGACACCGACATTCTCTGATGAAGAAAGTGACCTCTGCACATCTTCAATGGCTCACTCGTGTCCCTGCAGCACCTCAGCAGAGCCCTAGGGGAAGGAAGGAAGCCAGTATTTCCTGAGCATCCTACTGTGTGTCAGGGATCATGTCAGGAGTTGTGCCTACGAATTGCAATTTAATTCTCACCATAGGTTACTCATACCCTTATTTTACCAACGAGGAAATAGGGGCTCAGAGAGTTGGGTTAAGTTGCCCACTCTGTCAGCAGACGGTACAACCCAGGACTTCCAATCAGGCCCTGTGTCACTTTTCTCTTTTGGGGGCTCTCCTTCCACCCTCAGCCTAGCACAGGGTCCATGGAGACATCTTGCTTATTACCCGTTGATGGATTGATAGATGGATTTAGGCATGTGATGTCAATGCCTGTGGTTCCCATTCTTTATCGTCAGATCCCTGGGGGGCTGTGGAGTTAGGGTAGGAGTCCAGGAATCAGTGTGCATACCTAGAAGCCTTGGAATAAAGCTCTCTCGCCTATATATAAGATGATTGTAGTTTTAAATGTTTTATTATGATAACGTTCAAATATACGCAATAGAAGAAAATTGTAGTATAACAAACTCCCATGTATGCATCACCCAGATTCAGCCACTATCAATATTTTGTTCCATTTGCTTCATCTACTCTTGTTTTTGTTGTTGTTTGTTTCTCTTTTTCTTTAGGGCATTATTTCAAAACACATTCCAGATACCTTGTCACGTCTCCTGAACATACTTCAGTGTAGATCTCTAAAACCAGTGGAGCGTTGGAGCCACAGCTGGCTCTGGCTGCTGAGAGCTGATTGTGTGGTCTCTTCTCAACTTGGCGTTCAGTGATGTCATGTTGGTAGCTTGAAATCATCTGTGGTGGGAGTATTTACACCATGGAAATTGACAAAAGCTACAAACCAGGGCTCGCTCCACACCCCCACCCCCCCAAGAGCCGGTTGTTAAACATTTACCAGTACACCACTGTCAAAAATACGCGAACATTTTCTTACATAACCACCATGCTATTATCTCCCTTAATGAAATTAATGCTCACGTCCCAATCAAATGTCCCCAATAGTTTCAAAAATATCTGTTTACAGATTGTTCATCTAATCAGGGCTCAGACAAGGTCAGATATCTAGCTATGATATTTAGTTGTTACATTTCTTAATTTTTCTTAATCCAGGGCATGCCCCTTTATCCCCTCCCTGTGTTTATTTTTCTGGCCTTGATAGTTGGAGACATCAGGTTGGTTGATCTGTAGAGGGTCCCCATTCTGCTTTGGCTGGATGTTCTGTAAGTTAATGTGCTCCTCCATCCCTGTATATCCACTCTTGAAAGGCTGAATAGATTCAGCTTTATTTTTTCCATTTGTCTGTGTTTTTTGGAGGAGTGGGGACAGAAGACTTCATAGATAGTGCTGGGCTGTACAATTAATTGTTTGATGATTGTAGATGATTTTGTGATGAACAAAATGCAAAGCCATAGACAAGCATTAAAACATTTATGGTCACTTTTTGCTATTTCACCATCACCGTAGACAACAAATACACCCACTGTGGAATCTTTTGCTCTGCAGGAGGGGTCGTCAGACTCAGGAAAGCTGGGCCTCTCTGATTGGGCCTCACCAGTCTGGGCAGGTCTTTCTACATTCCGCTCTCAGGGACGAAGAACTGCCTTTGGGAGTTCATTCCAGGATGCTGTCACTTGGATGGTCAGCTATTCCTATCTCATGTCTAACTGCAGTCTTTCCTGCTTTAGGTCAAGCCCATTTTCTCTACCTGGAACCCTGGAATTTGTTTTGTTTTGTTTTGTTTTGAATTTTATTTTATTTATTTTTTATACAGCAGATTCTTATTAGTTATCCCTTTTATACATATCAGTGTATATATGTCAATCCCAATCTCCCAATTCATCCCCCCGCCCCACTTTACCCCCTTGGTGTCCATACTTTTGTTCTCTACATCTGTGTCTCTATTTCTGCCCTGAAAACCAGTTCATCTGTACCGTTTTTCTAGATTCCACATATATGCATTAATATACGATATTTGTTTTTTTCTTTCTGGGTTGTTTCACTCTCTGTGACGGTCTCTAGGTCCATCCATATCTATACAGTTGACCCAATTTCGTTCTTTTTATGGCTGAGTAATATTCCATTGTACATATGTTCCACATCTTCTTTATCCATTTGTCTGTCGATGGGCATTTAGTTTGCTTCCATGACCTGGCTATTGTAAATAGTGCTGCAATGAACATTGGAGTGCATGTGTCTTTTTGAATTATGGTTTTCTCTGGGTATATGCCCAGTAGTGGGATTGCTGGGTCATATGGTAATTCTATGTTTAGTTTTCTAAGGAACCTCCATACAGTTCTCCATAGTGAAACCCTGGAATTTCTTAATCTCTCCATTCTCCAGTCTCTTCTAGAGCTGAGAAGAAAAACAAACCAAAATACCATGTGATTCCAGGAATCTAAATCCTATACTTGAAGTGGTAGCCATTTCTCCCCAGAGTGGTTCTAAATTTACTGTGCCCTCAGCCCCTGCCCAGGAGAAGCTGTGCATACCTTCTCCACCCACCTGCAGGATGGGGGTCCTTACCGATCAGGGCAGAGGGCATTCTCCTTTACCCATCATCCTGGGGTCCCCCTGCATTCCCTGGCTGGCAGGCCTGTGGCCTTGTACACAGACCCAGCCTTAAGTTGTGTTTCTGGTCCCCCACAGTGTTCTTGTCCTGGTCACTCTTCCCATCTGGACCAAATCCCGGAAGCTGATTCCTCTCTGCCTCCGTTCTCTGGTCTGCTCCTTTGGGCCCCGACCCCACCTTATTGAGTCAGCTGGGAGCTTGCTCTTTCCTTCCAGAAACAGGGCTGGTGTGAAAACACTTCTTGAGGCTGCACTTTCTGCTTGACTCTTTTTTTAAAATTATTTTTAAAATTTTATTTTTAGCTGTGTTGGGTCTTCGCTGCTGCACACAGGCTTTCTCTAGTTGTGGCGAGTGGGGGCTACTCTTCGTTGCAGTTCGTGGGCTTCTCATTGCGGTGGCTTCTCTTGTTGTGGAGCACGGGCTCTAGGCTTGTGGGCTTCAGTAGTTGCAGCATGTGGGCTCAGTAGTTGTGGCATGCTGGCTTCAGTAGTTGTGGCTTGCGGGCTCTAGAGCGCAGGCTCAGTAGCTGTGGTCCACGGGCTTAGTTGCTCCGTGGCATGTGGGATCTGCCTGGACCAGGGCTCGAACCCATGTCCCCTGCATTGGCAGGCAGATTCTTAACCACTGAGCCACCAGGGAAGCCCCTGTTTGACTCTTGAAAATGGCTTGAGCTAGAAGTGATGCTGGTACCTTCGGGAAGCCAAGTGGCATCTGGGGAACGTGGAAGCTTCGTTAGCGTGCTGTCTTGTGCCAGAAGTTTGAATCTGAGTTTGTGTTGAAGCTGCTCTTGGGACCCAACCCAGGAAGCAAACTCTTCAGGGGTGGGAAGGCCCCGTGGGACACCTCCCTTGCACATCGTGGAACTGTAAAGCAGCTCATTAGCCTGAAGGGAACTTGGGGGTGGGCAGTATGAACTTCACTGTTTCTCAGTTCACATTACCTACAAGTCCTTGGATACCTGTAATCCTGGAGTCTCAGAAAAAAGGTCTGATTTGTAGAGAACTATCTAAGGTAAGTTAGAAGAGACATTCTGTTAAGGTCATGGTAACAGGGAATGTACCTGATAGCTAAGGATTTCTGCATGTGGTGCCTAGTTGCTCTGGAATGTTTATTTTCTTGACTTGTTTTTATTAGGGCTTAAAAAAATGGGTGCCTAAGATGTCTTCATAGAGGACTTAATTTTCTCAAACATTCTCTAGCAGAATAAGTGATACTAATCTCTGTGTCACGCTCACATCTGAAATCTAACTTTCTGGACAAGGAGGCAGTAAAGGAGGCAGCTCCCGTGCTGTTTTCCTTTAGCAACAATCTGCCCTCATGTGGGGGAGGCATGAGCAAAGGCCCTGGGGTCAGCTAGCCTTGGGATCTGACTTAGGCTTGTCCCTTACTGGCTGTGTGGCTTTCAGCAAACTGTCTATTTTTTCCCTCCTTCTCCCCTCCAGGCCTTTGCATGTGCTGTTTCCCCTGCTGGAATGCTCCTCAACTTGCCTTTTACTGGGCTCATTCCTTTCAGGTCTTGGCGTACACATCATGGCTGAGAAGGCTTCCTTGATCTCCTGGTTACATATATTCTCTCAACCCCCTGGACTTTTCCTTTGAAGCCCTATCAGCCTAATCACAGTGGTTATTAAACAGTTCTGTGTAATATTATCTGTGTAATGTGTCTCTTCCAGTGGATTATGATTTCCAAGAGGGTGGGGATCATGCCTGTCTTGCTCCCTGCTGTGTTCCTAGTGCCACTGTGTGCCTGGCACGTGGTGAGAGCTCAGTTAATAAGTGCTGAATGAATAAATGAAGTGCAATTCCCTAAGGTTCAGTTTCTTCATCCAAAAAATGGGCTTATGAGTACCTTTCTTTTGAATGGGAATAGATGTACCTCACAGACATTAGTTCCTTTCCTATCCTCAGGCCTTGCAAAAAACTCAGAAGAGGGCTTCCCTGGTGGTGCAGTGGTTGAGAGTCTGCCTGCCGGTGCAGGGGACACGGGTTCGTGCCCTGGTCCGGGAAGATCCCACATGCTGTGGAACGGCTGGGCCCGTGAGCCATTGCCGCTGAGCCTGTGCGTCCGGAGCCTGTGCTCTGCAACGGGAGAGGCCACGGCATTAGGAGGCCCGTGTACCGCAAAAAACAAAAAAACAAAAAAAAAAAACTCAGAAGAAATAAATGGTCTTTTGAATTGTTCACCTGAAAAACCCACCTGAAAAGGAGTTTCATAAAGTTGGAATTGTAATTCTGGAATGACTGAGATATCCCTGGTTTCTGCCACAGGGGGATGGACTAAATGACTCTCTCAGATCCCGAGGGGAAGGAGCATTTTCTCCTGGGGATGAGAGAGCTGGTTTGCCTGTGTGTGCTCCCCTTCTGCTGGCCAGGGGAGACCTCCTGGCTGAGGTGATATCTAAGTTCAGGCCTGAAGGGGTAGTAAGGTTAGTTTAGCAAAGGGTGAGAGGAAAAGTATTCTAGGCTAAGGGAATAGCAGATGCAAAGGTCTGGAGGTGAGATGGCATGATGTGTCGGAGGAATGAAACAAGTTCAGAGTGGTGGGTGGGCAGAGATGGAGGAGTGGGTGGGTCCTGTGATGAAGCTGGAAGAGGTCAGCAGGGGTCAGGGCAAGGATGGAGAGGGAGGAGGCCACCAACACGTGAGGGATGCCCTGGAGGAGACTGCAGCTTACAGGACACCGTATGCATGTGTGAGCGTGTGCACATGTGTACACGTGTGTGTGTGTACATGTGAGTTTATGAGGGGGCAGTTTTGTGGGCAAGGGCGGCACCCTTGGCCTCCAGCCAGGAACCATGCACACAGATGCCCAGCTAGCATCCCCACAAATGCAGACACCCCAGCCCTGGAGTGTCAGAAACCCGCCAGGGCTGGAGCAGCTGCTTCTAAATCAAGGCCAAAGGCAGCCGAGGGGCCGGGTTGGGTTTGGTGGCTCTGCCCTGTGGGCTGATGTGAAGGCTGGGGCTGCAGGGGGCTCTCCGTTAGGGGCTCTGGGCCAGAATGAGCCCGGCTGGTTTGGGGAAGTTTATTTTGGAAGCTGGGATGATGCAAAATTAAGTGGGGAGGAAAAAATAGATGAGGCGGCGGTGAGGGTCTGTCTGTGGCTGGCGGGGCTGAAAGCATCCAGCTAGAAGAGCGTTGTGTGGGTAAACAGATGGGGGTGGCAGCTTTTCTGCATGTCCGCTATAAATACCCGGCAGCTCGGCCGCCCTGCTGGGGTTTCCTGGCATCGTGGGTGTGGAGATCAAGGTGCAGACGGAGGGCACTTCTGGGAGCAGCAGAGGGTGGCCAGGGCACTGCTCAGATCCTAGTCTCTTGAGGGTTGGAGGTCTGAGGCTGAGGCCCTGGGCAGGGGCAGGAGGTGCTCCTTTGTTACTAACTGGCTGTGGACCTCAGGCAAGCCCATTACCTCTGCGAGTCTGAGTTTCCTCATCTGTAAGATGGGGTGATAAAATAAGGTAAAGGAAGTGTCTCTCCTGGCAGTGACAGGTCCACTGCACACACTCAGGAAATGCTCTCTCCCGGGGTCAAACCTCTTAGGTGCTCTGTGACCTGGGTGAATTCTCTCATCAATCTGACCCTCAGTTTCCTCATTTAAAAGATGAGAAGGGGCTTCCCTGGTGGCGCAGTGGTTGAGAGTCCGCCTGCCTATGCAGGGGACACGGGTTCGTGCCCCGGTACGGGAAGATCCCACATGCTGTGGAGCGGCTGGGCCTGTGGGCCATGGCCGCTGAGCCTGCGCTCCGCAATGGGAGAGGCCACAACAGTGAGAGGCCCGCGTACCGCAAAAAAATAAATAAACAAAAGATGAGAAGAACCATGGTCTGGGAGGCTGAAATGGACTTGTGGGTGTGGCAGTGGACTGCAATGTGAGTGGTATTTCAGGGCTAGCTGTGGGCAGGGCTGGAGCTCTCCCCCATCTCTCTGAGCCCCGAGAGATCTCCCCCATCACTACAATATTATAGCACTTAGTAATAATGATAGCAATGATAACAACAGCCATGCCCACTGCAGGCTTGTGATGATCCAGGAACTTTGCAGACTAAGTTATCTAAGTCCTTTGTTTTCTGAGTTTATTTTCCCAACCTCCCATCTTACAGATAAGGAACCTGAGGCTCAAGAGAAGGGACTGCCAGGAAGAACAGATCTGGGATCTGCAAGATCCTCTATCTAGTCAATAAATACTCAGTGAAGATAAGCCACGTGTCAGGTGCTGGGGATTTAGAGGGTCCCTGTGTCCATGGAGCTCATAGCCTTGTGAGGGAGATGGGCTATAAATCAGTGAACAAGTGATACACAGACAAGCATCCAGTATGCGGCATGACCTGGGACCTCCTGTTCTCCTGCACCTTTAGCGGATGTGTTTGGATTCCTCCTAGGACAGAGGAACTTTGTCATCTAGTCACCCACAGTGCTGGCCCTGGAGTTGGCCGGCACCTGCTGAAATGAAATCAGGAATAGATCAATTCAGGGACTTCCCTGGTGGTCCAGTGGTTGAGAATCCGCCTTCCATTGCAGGCAGGGCTGAGGGGCCAAGGAGCGAAGATGTCCAGGGAGATGGGGCCAGGGCCTTTCTTCTCTGTTTCCCCCCGCCCCACCTGGTCTCCATCCCACTGACCTTGGGGACAGTGACCCTAGGCAGCTGGAGTGGGGCACAGCACGTGTGGTGGCCTTAGAGCTGTTGACAAATATCCAGGTTTACCTCTTTCCGGATCCGTGGTAGGAATGCACTGTCCATTCCCTTAAAGTTAGCGATGATGATGTGACAGACTTTGGCCAATGAAATGTGACAGCAACCAGAGACTAGCAGGATGGTGGTGGCTTGGTTCCTGAGTGAGGGCAAGATGGGCCAGAGCCCCCACCAACCCACAAGCATGTAGTGTGAACAGGAACTAAACCGGTGCTCTTTGGAGCCATTGAGGTTTTGGAGTTGTCTGTTACTGTGACATAACCTGTGTATCCTGATTGATGGGTTCTGGGGTGGGGAAGCTATGGGAAAGCAAGAGAGACTGCAGCCTTGGAATTAACTAACTGATCCTTTTCCCTTCCTTCTTTTATTTATCTAGCCATTCATCTGTTTGTCTGTCCATCCGTCCATCTGTCCATCCATCTGTCCCTCCATCCATCCATTTGTACATCCATCTATCCACCCATCCATCTGTCCATCTAAGGATTCACAGCCAGGTCTGCTTGGCCATGAAGCAGACCTCCTTTGTGCCAGGATGCCTCTTTGGAGAAGACACGTCCTTCTTTCTACCTGCCCCAAACCTCTCTGTCCACCACGGCCTGCTCAAACCTCCCTCCTCCAAGAAGACTTCCCTGACCTGCTCCCAGGCTCAGCGAGGGTGTCCAGGGGGCCGGAGAGACCACAGAGCCCTAATCACCGTGACTGGCCCATACATGTGTCGACTGAGTCACGACCTGTAGGCACAACTGCACTTTCCCAGAGAGAGCTGAGGCATCATGGGAATTTGGCTGCAGCAACCCTGGGACCCTGATTGCCAGAATGGCCCCAAATGCACATATGTGGGGACCTTGTCCTCGGCAGGCCTCACAGGTCCATTTTGGGTTTGGCAAATGTGATCATTCTAGAAATGTGCTCCCACCACCACAGCTCCATTCTTGACCCCTCCAGGGTTCAAAGCAGCCCTGGGGTCCACCTTGAAACATAGGTCTTACTTTGAAAAAGAGGAGGAAGAGCGCTTGATGGAGGGAAATTGAGTTTTTAGTGAAATTATCACACACTGAATGGTTAGGGGAGCCATTCAAGCCTTGTTATTTCCTCCGGGGTCTCCCAAGCAGTCCTTGCTGCAGTACTGAGAGAGGAGGCTTCCCTTAGCCTGGGAGGCAGTGTAGCCTAGTGGTAAATGCATGGGCTTTACAGGCAGACAGTGGGGCTTGAGTTCCTTTTCACCTCCTTGTGGTCCCTGAGCAGAAACTTCACATCTCTGAGCCTCAGTTTTCACATCTGTAAAATGGGGTTTTCCTCAGCTTGAAGGGTTGTTATGGGAATGTGTTGGGATAGTGACAGAAGTGCCTGGCACATAGTAGGTGTGTAATAATGGCAGTCACTATCAATGGTGGTAACACTGTGCACTGGACAGGACCTCACTTGGTAACAAATGTGCAGAGATTTGGTAGTAAGAATGAGGGTGATGGTGGTGATTTATTTTTGAACTAAGTCCAGTTCCTCTTGCGGAGGGAGTTTAGTCCCTGGGGTTAAATGTTAGGAACCAGGATCGAGGGCACAGTTCAACTTACGTTTATAAGAGGAAGGGAATTTTTCTTTTCTAAAACTCCTACTGTGTGCCACGTGCTGAGGTTAGCAGAGTAGGTGCATAATTTCTTGGGAGCTTCTCATGGGCTTTAAGGGGGATCGTTAACCCCACTCTACAGATGGTGCAACTGAGGCTTAGAGGCCAAGGGTCTGGTCAAGGCCACAGAGTGAATAAAAGATGGAGTGAAGATTCCAGCCCAGGTCCCAGCGGCCCCAACTCCTGTGCTCTTTCTTGCACAAACAGTACTCAGGCCTCTGTGCTGGTCGCTCTCTCCACTGCCAGTCAAGGTCATGTGATGGCCCAGGAAGCTTTGTCAAAGCCTCTCCTCGTGCCCACAGGCCACCTTGCCCTGGGGCTTGCCGTTGGCTGCTACCCTGGCTGGAGTGTGGGCCCAGGTCTGCTCTGGGTCAAGCTCCCTGGGGGCCCAAGGACAGGAAGGGGGCAGAAAGTGGGCCGCTGGGCAGCAGGTGGCAATGGCACTGGGGAGTCAGTGTGTTGCTTCCCGACACCTCATTCTTACTCCCAGGGTCCTTCCCCTACTCAGGACCTCCACCACCTTCATTCTGGAGCCCTCTTCCCTCCCTCTTGTCAGGGAAGAGAATCAGCCTGGAGCACCTGCGCTTGGTTTAGACCACTGTCCCCACCGTAAGGAAACTGAGGCCCAGGAACAGGAAGGGAGACTAGCCCAAGTGGCAGAGCCAGAACTGAGAACCTGGGCTCCAGATGCCCTGCCCAGGGCCCCTTCTCCTATGGAACTCCCAGGATGACCCTTCTTCCCAACAAGTCACTAACTAGTTCCCATGGGACATGGGAACAAATGATCTGACATCAGCACGGTCAAGGAAAATTCGAGACACAGTCAGCACAACTAAACCCCACAGAGTCCCTCCTCTTGCACCCCCATCTCAGCGGCTAAATGCATCGCTTCTTCCGGGAGTGAGGATGCAGGTCAATGCTTAACCCAAATCCCCAGTTCTCACGGTGATATTTCAGGCATGGTGGCACCTGGGCAGGGCAGAGATTTTGGAACTTGGGGAGGAACATTTCTAGCTTCCCTCTTTCCTACTCGCGGCCTTTGGGAAGGCTGACCAGAGCCCTTGCACCAGGCGGGGCCTCCTCAGAAGACTTTTTCTGTGCCTTCCTGTTGCGGTTTTGACTTTGGGGAAATGCTCTGGCCTTGAACTCATCGAGGGTCGGCCCCATGTGAAGCTCGAAGTTTGTTCAGCCGTTTTGGGCTCCTGGTGGCAGGGAGCTCGGCCTTAAGCAAAGTCCAAACTGACCGCAGGCTTCCAGGGTGACTCTGGAGCGGTCGGGCCTATTTATATGTGGTGGGCATTATATCACCACTTCCCTCCACGCTGAGTTAGTGAAGGTTTTTCTCTAGGGGTGGAGCGTGCTCTTCTTTCCACCATCATCCTTGCTTTTCCTGGCTTCTCAGAGTTGGGGGGCCGACCAGCCAAGGGAGACAGTGCTGTAAAGTGGTTAAGGTGTGGACACAGACAGATCTGGCTTTGAGTCCTTCAGGTCTCAGGTCAAATGTCACCTCCTCCAGGAGGCCTTCCTTGTCTGCTCTGCCCCTGTTTTATTGTCTTCACAGTATTTACCACTTCCTGGATTATCTCATCATATATTGATTTGTCTAACTGTCTCCCCCACCTGGATGTCAGATCCAAGGTCAGTGGCTGTGTCTGTTCACAGATGTATCTTCAGTACCTAGCACAGTGTCAGGCCCACAGTAGGTGCTCAATCAAAGGATGCTGAATAAATGCACAAATGGGCTATGTTCCCTCCAACAGTGGTTCTCAAATTTCAAGGAGCATCAGAGCCCCAGGGTGCTTGTTAACTATACAGACTTGGGTCCTGCCCCAGAGAATCTGATTCTGTGGGTCTGGGGTGAGCAGGAATCTGCAGCAGGTCTGGAGGCCATCCCTCAGGAAACACAGGCCTGGGGGATCCTGGTCTGCAGAAGGGCCCCGAGCACAACAGGACTGGTGCTAAGCTGCGGGTGTGGCTCCCCTACATCCTGCCTTGAGGGTCTTGGGAAGGGGCTGTGCAGCAGGAGGGGCCTTAGGCCCTCAGTGAGGGTAGCAGAGGGTGTACCCCCTACCCCCCACAAGTGAAGCCAGGCTCTCTTTCCTTTCAGGCATCCGAATCAGGGTCCCGCTTTCATAGAATTCCTTTGCTTAACGTCTGTTTTCTCTGCTAGACTCTAAGTGTCCCGAGGGCAGGGATGAAGAGTCAGTTCTTAGCCGCCCTTACACGTAGGCAAGTGAGGTGCTGGCCTTGCTCCTGGACCCTGATCTGGTCCTCTGTTGCCTGCACTGCATCCCACAGAGTGAGGCACCAAGGGGATGTGCCCACCCAGAGCTCATACTGTTGATACATCCCCCTGTAGACCACCCACCGGGTGCTGGAACCCCTGCCGTGCTTGAAGAGGCCTGAGCCTGCTTCCAGGGTCTGTGTGGGCCCCTTCCCCAGGCCTATTCCCCCGAGGGTGGACTGCACTGTGGGTGTGAGCCCTGCTAGGCCGAGGTGGCCGTGGAGCAGATGTCTGCGGGGCATGGGACAGAGTTTGGACATGTGGGCTGAGATGTCCACACACTGAAACCAGGGTGGGAAGAGAAGGGGCCAGGCCATGACTGGAAAGTTGCAAAGTTTCGTCTTGTGCTCACTCATATTCCAGGGCCACTCAGGGCGTGGCAGCAGCCTCACCTTCTTCTTACTTCACCCCCGGCTTCTCTGCTTTAAGCCTGCCCCCTCCTTAGACAGCAAGCAAGGGAAGGGTGGGGGGATGCCAATATGTGTCATTTCCTTGCCACGTATGTTCATCATTTACGTAGGGCCTGCCATGTCCAGAGCTTCCCTAAGTTTCCATGTTTAATCCTCACAGTGTCCAGGGGGTTAGGCAATGTTTTCCCCATCCTAGGGTGCTCAGAGAGGTCAGGTGACTTGTCCAAGGCCACACAGCCAGTAGAACATCCTCACTTGCTGACTCCAAAGCTAGTGTTCACAGACTGGGGAACAGATTTTTTAGGAAAGGGTAGCACTCTGGGGATATTGGGTGGGTGCATGTGCTGTGTTTCTGGAGTGGTGACAGGGTGATGGGGAAGGAGGTGGGTATGGCTCTGAAGATCCTCAAGAGGGCAAGGGGGGGGCGGGTCCCCATCACACAGCAGGACTGGGACCACCAGGGCATCAGCAGTGTCCAGGGACAACTTGGGAGCTCTTCAGACCCCAAACCACCGTCGGACATCCCAGAGCCTCCCCCCAAATAAACACAAGTCAAGTTAATACAGGGTACTGGCTACACAAATGAGGCACCAGCTCAAACCCGCTGGTTGTCTTCCAGCCAGGTGGCCGCCCCTAAAACAGGACTTGCCACGGGGTGAGGCAGGACTCTCCCAGCACAGCATCCCCCCAGGAGAGGGCTGAGCCCCTGGAACAGAGCCCCTCCAGTCAGTCAGTGTTTAGTCACATGCCAGGCACTAAGCCAATTTCATTGTCACAACAGCCCAAAGGGGTGGTTACAGGTATTATCCTCATGCTACATAGGGAGAAATGGAGGCTCAGAGAGAGGAAGTGCCTGGCTTGAGGTCACAAGGCAGCAGGTGGACAGGGGCATTTGGACCCAGGGCTCTGTGACTCCAGACCCCAAGGGCTTGATCTCCTCTGTCTGCCTGGCGTTTGCTGATGCCTTGGGCCGTGTGGCTGGAGGAACAGGAAGAGGTGAGTTCTGACTCTCGCTCCTCTCGGCTCCCAGACAGACCAGAAGGTGAGTGTGTTGTGTCCTGGGGCTGTGGGGAGCCAGGGTGGACAGGAGCAGTAGGGCGTGTGGATGGGTAGGAAACCCAGCCTGGCAATGCCAGCCCCAGCAGGAAACACCTTTGCTTGTTCAGCCAGGCTGTGGGCAGAGGGCAGCTGTGTTGGGTGCCTACTGCCACAAGCTGGAGATGGTTTCTAAGGGCAGAGGGTAAACAGTTGCCTTGGCTACTTGGGTGTGCACCTGGGTGATAGGTCACCTCTGGCGTGTTCTGGTAAGTGAAGGAGGGAAACCAGAGGCCTCGTGCTCTGAGAGTGAGGTGGAGGGCACCAAAGGGAGGGCTAAGACAAGTCTGCTGTCACAGAAGCTGGCCCTGACTGGGCTGGCTTGGGGGCTGGCATTGTCTGCTCCCCAGGGAGGAGGGTCCTGGAGTCGGGACATCAGGGAGGCTCTGCTCTGGTCAACCTGGCAGCATCTGTGTGACAGGAGAGAAAGAGGACATCACGTTTCTTTCTTTTTTCCTTTTTAAATTTTATTGAAGTATAGTTGATTTACAGCACAGTGATTCAGTTACACACACACACACACACATATATTTTCTTTTTCAGATCCTTTTCCCTTATAGATTATTACAAAATATTGAGTATAGTTCCCTGTGCTATACAGTAGGTCCTTGTTGGTTATCTGTGTACATCTCCTTTCCTTCTTTCTTTCTTTCTTTCTTTTTTTTTTTTTTTTACAGTAAGCAGCTATTCAATGCTGATTCATTCTGTTTTATTTTTTTTAATTTGTTTTTTTTTTTTGCGGTACGCAGGCCTCTCATTGTTGTGGCCTCTTCCGTTGCGGAGCACAGGCTCTGGACGCGCAGGCTCAGTGGCCACGGCTCATGGGCCTAGCCGCTCCGCGGCATGTGGGATCCTCCCGGACCGGGGCACGAACCCATGTCCCCTGCATCGGCAGGTGGACTCTCAACCACTGCGCCACCAGGGAAGCCCCTTTTTTTAATTTTTAAAAAAACTTTTTACTATAGAATGTAAAAACGACACCAAAGTAGAGACAATTGCTGTTTCCATTTCCCTCCTTCAACAGTCATCAATATGTGACCAGTCTTGTTTCATCTGTACTCTGACCCACTCTCCACTCTTCACAGATTGTTTTGAATCAAATCTCAGGCATCAAATATTTCATCTGTAAATATGTACATCACCTTTCTTAATCATCACTACACCTTTCTGTCCCAAACTATGGGCTGTCTACTTGCTATTTCATTTCTCATCCAACAAACAGTAATCAAGCAGGCTCTGAGCTTGGGCTACAGCCCCGAAGTTGCCAAACTCACAGTCTTCACCTCCATGGAGCTTCAGTCTAGAAAGCTCCATATATCGGCTTCCTCTCATCTGTTATTGGCAAGGTGAAACCAGCTCAAGCAAAGCAAAACAAAACAAAACACAGCGGGGGAGGGCATCCTGTGATCAGGAAGACTTTCTCATGCTGCTGGCTCTAGGGCAAAAGAACATTTCAGGCTCAACTCTCTGTCTCCATCTCTTGCTTGTACCTTCTCTGCCTGGGGCTTCATTCACCCTGAGCATTCCTTTTTTTAAAAAAATAAATTTATTTATTTATTTATTTTTGGCTATGTTGGGTCTTCGTTGCTGCACATGGGCTTTTTCTAGTTGCAGCAAGCCGGGGCTACTCTTCGTTTCGGTGCGTGGGCTTCTCATTGCGGTGGCTTCTCTTGTTGCGGAGCACGGGCTCTAGACATGCGGGCTTCAGTAGTTGCAGCACGTGGACTCAGTAGTTGTGGCTCGTGGGCTCAGTAGCTGTCGCTCACGGGCTCTAGAGTGCAGGCTCAGTAGTTGTGGCGCACTGGCTTAGTTGTTCCATGGAATGTGGGATCTTCCCGGACCAGGGATTGAACCTGTGTCCCCTGCATTGGCAGGCGGATTCTTAACCACTGTGCCACCAGGGAAGCCCCTCACTCGAGCATTCTTGATGGGGCCCTGAAGATGCCTGCCCCAACCAGGATCCCTACAGCTTCCCCTTCTCTAGCAACACCCACATAGCCAATCTAATTTCGGACCCACTTCTGAGACAACTGGTGGGGGTGTTCTCTTGAGCAAGAGGCAAAAATAATGTGTCCATGACTGAGAAGACAGATATTCAAGGACCAATGTAACCAATACTTATATAATTGTAATTGTGATTGGTGTCACAAAGAAGTACAGGGTGAGATCAGTAAATGAGGGAATCTGATCTGGTCTGAGAAATCAAGGAAGGCTTCCTGGAGGAATTAGCCTTTGAATAGGGGTTTGGCACAGAAGCGGGAATTAACTGACATAGAATGGGGAAGAGTGTTTGAGACAGAAGGAGCAGAACAGCTGTGAGGTTGGGTGCAGAGAGCCCTGGGGAGAGAGCAAGAGATGAATGAGTATGTTAGCAGTCAGCCCATGCGGGCCTCTCTGTGGAGGCGACAGTAGGAATCTTGGCGTTTCCTTGAGAGCCACGGGAAGCCCTTGGAGAGTTGTAACTCGGGGTGGCATCACAGAATATATGTTCTATAAAGATCTCTTTGGCTACACTATGGAGAATGGACTGAAGGGGGCAAGTAGGCACCGAGAGACAGTTGGCTACAGCAGTCATCCAGGCAGGAGGCTATGGTGGCTTAAGTGAAGGAAGTGACATAGGACACAGGATGAATTTGAAATACATTTTGGTACTAAAATTAATAGAATTGGGGAACTGATTGAATGGTGGAGGGGTGGGAAGAGACAAACATTTGAAGGACGGCTTCTAGGTTCCTGGCTTACATGGAAACCTATGGAGTGGGGATTATCAGCTCTCATTTAACTGGCTCTGAAAACTGAGGCTCAGAGACAGGAAATGACTTGCTCGAGGTCACACAGCATGTGAGCGGCCGAGCCTAACTATCTCTTCTGTGACGGCTTTGAGAAATGAGTGGCAGGTTTAGAGAGGTCTGGGGAACCCAGCTCCCTGTTGAGGGAGCATCTGCAATGAGGTGCCTGAGGCTTCTAGAATGTCCATAGCTAGGAGCCCAAGCCAGAGGGCTGGACAGAGAGAAGCCTACAGGAGGGTGACTCAGGATGAACACAGCCTCCTCCGCCCCTGACGGCCAGGATATGTACAGCCTGAGGAACTTCAGCATCTCAGGATGAGCAAGGACCCTGAAGTCAGGCCTGGGGGGTGTATTCTGGCCCCATGACTTCTGACCTCTGTCTCTAGGACTCAATTTCCTTTGCTTGTAAAGTGATGTCTACATTCCTACCTTGCAGGGTGATCACAAGACAGGTGAAGCCTTGGCACCGAGAAGGGGTGTAAACTGTAGCTATTAAAATTCTCTTATGCTAACCTTGGGGTTTGAGCAATATTGAGAGAGTCAAGCAGGTTTGAGATTCTGGGATGGGAATTCCCAGAGGTGGGAATATTGCAAAAACAAATCCCCAGAGCATGCGGGGGAAGTGGTCGGCACCAGTGCCAGCCTGGGTACCTTGAATTTGTACCTTTACTCTCCATGCTCAGAAAAATGTGTTCCTCTCCAGCCCACCCCAATCCACAGCACATCTGCCCTCCTCCAGGCCACGAATTCTCAGTGAACTTGTACCTGTCATGGCTGTCTTCTTGCTGATCTGACCTTTGTGAGTGACCCCTCAGCTTCCAGAAAGTGAGACCAGGTAGAGTTGCCCAGGCAGCTGAGTGACCTGGAGTGACTTAACCTTACTGTCCCCCTGTTAACTCAGGAATCCAGAAGTGATAAGACCATCTTTCCCAGTGTATTTAAGGATTCAATGAGATAATGTATGTGAAATGCCCACCATAGCAATAAATAGTGCTTCCCATTGGGTTGTCATTATAGGTTTGTGCCTGTCTCTCTTTCTAGGCCATGAACCTCACAGAAAGTAGAGATCATACCTCTCTGACCTCTGAGCACTTAGAGGCTGGCAGGATACCTGACACATAATAGGTGCTCAGTTAAGCCCTGTTAAATAAGTGTGCTCCTTTTTTGGAGTCCCCAACAGTGACTTCCACATTATTAAGAGGAAGATGGGGTACAGGTTAGGAGAATGGATTGGGGGGATCAGATAGATTTTGGGTTCATATCTTGTCTCTGACTCATACCAGCTACGATGCTTCAAGTCACTTCACTTAACCTGCTTCCTTCTCTGCAAAATAGGATTAAAAGGCCACCTCCCATGCAGGAGACGCGGGTTCGTGCCCCGTTTCAGGAGGATCCCACGTGCCGCGGAGCGGCTGGGCCCGTGAGCCATGGCCGCTGGGCCTGCGCGTCCGGAGCCTGTGCTCCGAAAATGGGAGAGGCCGCAACAGTGAGAGGCCCGCATAACGCAAGAAAAAAAAAAAAAAAAAAAAAAAAAAAAAAGGCCACCTCCCAGGATTCTGTGATCACATAACTCATGCATGTGAAGTGCTTAATGCAGTTCATGATGGGAGCTGCAATTATGATGATTAATCAACTAACTCCCATGTATTGGGTTGGCCAAAATTTTGTTTGGGTTTTTCCATAACATTTTATGGAAAAACCTGAATGAACTTTTTTGGCCAACCCAATAGGTGGCTGCCCAACGCAGTGGGCCGAGTGCATGGCTTTCCCAGCACCCCCGTGCCCTCCCAGATAACCTTGATTGTGGTTTGGGGAGCCATGTAGTTGCAGGGACTGATTCCACTGCTGGTGCTAGGCAGGAGCAGGGCTAAGGCAACAAGTGCATTTCAACCCCCTGGCTCAGTGATTGGTTTTGTGTTGGGCATGTGATCTAGGCCTGTCACATCAGAGTGAACCTTAGGACTTTTGCTGGGAATTCTGGAACAAAGATGCTTCTCTGATACCCTACTGATCACAAATGAAGCGATCTTTTTCTTGGGAACTGCTGGGAGGTGTCCTGGGACGGTAAGGGAAGCCAGTTTTGAAAAAGGCAAGTTGAGTAAGAGAAAGAAACTGAGTCCTTGCTAGCAACTGTTAAGCTGCTGGATCAAGCCTTTCCTGAAGGACTTTTCAAAACATGTGAGCCAATAAATTGCCTTTATTATTTATGGCTGTTTGAATTGAGTTTTCTGTTCCTAGTAACCAAAGTCACCCTTACGGATACAACACATACATTTCTCCACCTTGTGTAGCTGTCACTTCCTTTCTGTGGGTGTGGTGACATCAGCTCAGGCCACATTTCCTCCATGAGCACATGGGCTCTGTGAGAACCAGCTGACACTGCTGCCTGTTGGAAACCAGACCACCCAGGAGCCGAAAGATTATGGAAACATAAAGAAAACCAGAGCAGGGAAAAATCCAAATGAATGCTTCCAGAATAACCAGAAAGAAAGAAAAAAACCCAAAAGTGGTGGCAACTCTAATAGCAAAATAATTGACAGCCACACTCCTGATTGAGGAGGGTGTATCCCAATCTAAACCACCTGAAGGGAGTATCATCCTTGCAGGGAATATTCCTTGCTTCTGGCTGTCAGCATCTCCTGCCCTGCAGGCCAGCACTCTGGTTTCTTTTCCTGGAATTATGGCAGGGGTCCCACCTTCCCTAGCCAAAGGTGGGCTGAACAAAAGCTCCTTTACTGAGATGGAATCTTGAGCAGAAGAGGCTGGTCCATCTATCTCTGTGTCAGGATCCTCACCATACTATTCCAGTCGTGAACCCGATGTACCTTTTGCTATCTAACTTCTGCAACATCCTTGGTTCCCAAGCCGGGTGCTCTGGCCCCCTGTGGATCCTGTGAACTCCCAGTAGCAGCCTTCCAATATTTTTCCTTTTGCTGAAGCTAGCAAGATTCATTTGTGTTGTTTACAACCAAAGAGTCTTCAGTGATAACACCTGCCGAAGGGTCTGCAGCAAGGCGGGAGAAGAGTCTGTCATTCATTGAGAAGCCTCGTCAAACACAGGCTGGGTGATTTCCCACAAGGCTCTGGCGATGCGCTCTGTGGGTCCAATCTTGGGAAGGCAGACTGGGTAATTGTGAAGGCTGTCCTCAAAGTCGTAGTGCATTGTCAGGCATTGTCTGCAGGCTGAATACATACATACATAATGATGCTATAAATACAATGAATAAAATACAAAGTTTATTTGTATTTTATGATGAATTAGTTTCAAGGAATTTCTGAATTCGCATGTTAAAAAACCGTTAGGTGGTTTATCGTCTAATCAATACTAAATGTAAAATCTGGGAAAACGTTTATATGGAAAAGGCGTGCTCCTCTTGAAAATGTTCAATCACAGCTGTGAGGGTGTGATGAGGCGAGGGTGTTTATTGCAGGACCATAGTGGTCATCTGTCCTTCCTGCCTCCAGGACCCATTCTTCCTCCACGCAGGACTGCACCCTGATAAAGCTCCGGGACACCGGCTGCTCCCACTGGCTCCAAAGGTGGCCTGTGACTCAGATCTGGCCAATCAGAGCATTGGATTTCCCTGGCCACACTGATTGGCTCAGGGATGGGGAAGTGACCCAATCAGAGCCAATGAGAAGCAACGGGAGTTTCGCTGGGGCTTCTGGGAAGAAGACACCCACCGTGACTTGGAGGATTTAAACCTGGAGAGGCGTGGAGGTCTGTAGTGGCCGAAAGTGATAAGTTCTGAGGGCAAACTTGCCTGTGAACGGGGCCAGCACGCAGGAGAGGGGAGCTGAACTGGAGAGGGAGGAGCTGGGTCCTTGGAGGGCGGTTTGGGCCTCTCCTGAGGCCTCACAGAGCCAGCCCGCCCCTGGACTCCTCAGTGACAGGAACCAAAGAATCCCCATTTCCTTAAGCTGTTCAGGGGTCCCAACGGACACGTGGGAGAGGTGGTGCTGGAATTGAGACTCATCCAGTTGTCATCACCCCAGAGAGTCCTGCTTCTCGAAAGGGCACATTCAGTGTAATTCAGCCGAGGTGTATCTCACCCCTGGCGGGGTGAGAATTCCACTGGGGGTCCCACCATGGGGGGGCCTCACCATGGGGACTCATTTTAGAGTTGCCAGGTTTAGCACATAAAAATATAGGACATCTCCTTAAATTTGAATTTCAGACAAACAAATCCTTTTTTTTTTTTTTTTTTTTGTAGTTTAAGTCTGTCTCACGCACTATTTGGGACACACATATTATACTAAATAATTATTGTGTAAAACCTACCCCAGACTTCCTCTGAAGTCACTCTGGATGGGTTCATTCACGAGGTGAGGAGGAGGCGGAGACAGGCATGGTGCATGGCAAGCTGTCACTGGATGGACAGGGAGCCTGGAGATGTGAGAGGTGACTGGGGAGGAGCGAAAGGAGGGGAGGGAAAAGAGCAGAGAGGAGTGGGGTCACCGAGGGCGTCAGCAGATGGGGAGCCTGAGGCCCTGCAGGGGAAGTATACTTTGCATGGCCATCACTGTGCCTGCAGTGGCTGCCACCCCCTGGGAGAGGAAGCTGTCCCATCCTCACCCCCGCTCAAGGAGTCCACGTTTGCACCTCATGACCCCACCAGCCACAGTTAGTTGGACAAGAATGGGTCCTGAGCCAAAGGCAGCCAATCCAGGGCCAGAATCTCATTGTGACTCAATGAGAAGAGCTAAACCGGCCTGAGCAGATCCCAGACCTGAGTTTCGAGATGAGGAGAGACCGAGGCAGCCAGAAGGGGGATCTGAAGCTGGAGGAGATGTGGAGAGAGGCTGAGAGGCCATGAGGGGCTGTGCAAAGGGGGGTCATGAGGGAGGGAAGCTGTGTGAAAGAAGAGGCTGAGAGGTCAGGAAACTAGGTCCTGAGCTAGGTCTTAGGTCTCCAGATAAGACCCCACTCTTGAGAAGCTCTCCGTCTAGTGGGATCAGACCCCTAAGGAATGAAGCCTGGGACTCAGTATACAGATAGTGAGATATGCAATATACTTCTGGGACTTAGAGGAAGAAAACTTCAACTCTGCCTGGCAAGAAAACTTCAACTCTGCCTGGAAAATTGGGGAGGGCTTCTTAGGGGAGGTGGCCCTTGAGCAGGGCCATGGAGGATGAATAGAAGTTTACTGGGAAAGAAGGCAGGAAAGGGGTTGAAGGCACTAAAAAGCAAGAGTTCCTGATGTGGTGAGGTTGGATTAGAGATGAAGACTTGGAAGTTGCCGGTCTTGAGGTTACAAGTGGGATGAGGCTGGCCAAGGAGAGAGCAGAGACCAGGGTCACAGGCTGCTGCTTTTGGGGGCCAGGCGGGCACATGAGTGAACTAAGTTGGTCAGGTGTGAGAGAGATCTTATGGCTTTGTGGGTCTGCTTCTATTTTCCATTTTTAAAAGGGCAGGGATCCAACCATTGCTCTCTAATTAAAACAAACCAGTGAAATGATGAAGAACAAATGTCCCCATGGCCAACTGGAAAGTCCACAGTCTGCCTAAAACAAACTAGACTAGCCACTAGAAACACCAGGGGCACTTTTACAAAATAGGATTCCTGGACCCCATCCCTGGAGAATATGACTTTATTGGTCCAGGGTGGGGCCTGGACAGCAAAATATTTTAATAGCTGCCCAGGTGATTCTGTGGTTCTAAGGTATCACCAGAGGTGAAAACCAGTGGTCCGAAAGGAATGCCACTTGGTGCCTTGCAGGAACGTGTCTTCCCAAATTTTTGATTTTTATTTTCCTTTCTTTTTTTTACTTTTTTTTTTTTTTTGCAGTACGCGGGCCTCTCACTGCGGTGGCCTCTCCCGTTGCAGAGCACAGGCTCCGGACGCGCAGGCTCAGCGGCCATGGCTCACGGGCCCAGCCGCTCTGCGGCATGTGGGATCTTCCCAGACCGGGGCACGAACCCGTGCCCCTGCATCGGCAGGCGGACTCTCAACCACTGTGCCACCAGGGAAGCCCTCTTTTCCTTTCTTTTTAAAGAATATTTATTTGGTTGTGCTGGGTCTTAGTTGTGGCCTGTGGGCTCCTTAGTTGCGGCAGGCGGGCTCCTTAGTTGTGGCTCGAGGGCTCCTTAGTTGTGTCTCACCAGCTCCTTAGTTGTAGTTTGTGGGCTCCTTAGTTGCAGCTCACTGGCTGCTTAGCTGCGTCACACAGGCTCCTTAGTTGTGGCATGCAAACTCTTAGTTGTGGTGTGCATGTGGGATCTAGTTTCTTGATCAGGGATCGAACCCGGGCCCCCTGCATTGGGAGTGTGGAGTCTTAGCTACTGCGCCACCAGGGAAGTGCCTTGATTTTTTAAGAAAAGGCCGAAATCTGCATTTTTCTGTGAAATAGCCTTATTTTAAAATGGTGGCTCAACTTCAAAGGCAAAATTGGGTAGTACTTACTATGGGTTGCTCTAAGCTCCTTTTCCTCACAACAACTCTATGAGGAATTTATCTTGTTTTGCAGATGAGGAAACAGAGGCATGGAGAGGCTGTGTGACTCACCCAAGGACCCGAGCTAGATAGGGTCAGAGCAAGATGCATACCCAGGTAAGTCTGGTTCCAGAGCCCATGCGTTTATCCACAGAACCCATCTGCAGCTTGGCCTCCCCCGCAGCAGTTTGTGACCTCTGGTGGGTGAGTAAGAGGAGAGAAGGGCCGGGGACAATCTTGGTCCTGATGAGAAAGAAGGCAGAGTGGCCAGAGGATGAGTGAGCTGCATGGTGGCTGCCATCAGACCCCCTTTGAATGAATGGAAGGATGGAGCCCTTTGCCATCTGTAATGGCCTCCAGCATCTCTGAAGCCCCACGTGGCCCTGCCTAGGGAGTGGAGCCCAGCGGCTCTGCTTCCTATGAGGCCTGGCAGGTTCAGACTTAGGTCTTCATCAAGTGCCCTGCCGGCCCTGGCAGCGCTGGTGGCGCTGGCTCTGCTGAGATGCTGCCGATAAATGGGCTCACCTGGTGGTGGGGCCGTTGCCAGGGGAAGCTTCAGGCTTTGTTTCTTGCTGTGACTCAGGGTAGGTCATCATTTGGCAGCCATCACACCTCATGCCGTGGGCTCCAGGCTGGGGCCCTGGACGTGTCTCCTTCTGAGGCTGGTCGGACCCATCTAATGAGCCCTGCTCCAGGAGTCACCTTATAAGGGAATGTTATCTTCCCACAGGCTTTGAGGATGGGGCCTGGGGCGGGCTGGGGGTGGGCATTCTGGGAAGGCAAGAGAATGGATTCAACTAACCGGCAGGATTGATTAAGGACAGGAAAGTGGCCATATTCTATGGATCTACTGTGTGTGCTGTGTCTTGCTAGGTGCCTTTGCATCCGATTTCTTAACATTTACAGTTCTGAGGGGTCAATGTTGTTATCTCCATTTTACAGATGAGGAAGTTGAAACTCAGAAAGGTGAGGTGATTTGGCCAAGTTTTCATGGCTTGTAAGTGGAGCTGTGATTTGAGTCCAGGTTGTTCCCTTGTCATTCACCTTCTCTAGATATGTCCTGAGGCCTCTCCTTAAGACCCACCCCAATCCCACTCACTCCAGACCCCAAGGCTTGATTGTCCTGCCCTAGTGGGTCAGGCTGTGTACGCCTCAGTAGCATATTCACAGGTCGCAGGCATCTTGGACTGACTGGACCAAGAGATGACAGATCTATGGAGACACGTGGGCGTCTGTACAGATCAATTGCAGAGAGATTTGGGGCTGGTGATTGTTAACACACCGATCAAATCGTACAACACATCTGTGGCCACCAGGCAAATAATCATCTTAGTTGAGTTAAAACTAAGAACAATGTTGTATGTCTTTAGCTAAAAAAGCAGTGATTATTTTGCTTTGCAGATCACTTTTAACTTTATAAAAGTAGTTTAAAAATCAACATTGTTGCCTTTTCATCTCTGCTCAGCACTCTCTTCCTGCCCTTCTGCAGACAGGCTGCCCAGGTGGCATCTGGGCTCGTGCCTTTTGTTGCTTGTCTCTCCTCACTTGTCTGTTCAGCCCCACTGGGCATGGGCATAGGCTGTATCCAGATGAAGGCCTCACCAGGAGGAGGGTCTGAACCTGGGTGATGGGGAGTTCCCACCATGGCCCAGGCAGGAGCACTTCGTAGGAGGGTCTTATTTTGTGGGGTGACTGGACTCTGGGCCCCAGTGGGAGGGAGGAGACCACACCAAGCCCCAGTGGCTGCCCAGTCTTTAGTGAGAGGCCAGTTTTTTGGCCTGGTGTTCCAGGCCCTACCCAGTCAGACCCTGGTCCACCCCTCCGGCCTCCTCCCCTGCCTCACCTCCCTGGCTTCAGTGCTGAGCCACTCTGCAGTCTCACTATGTCACACCTCCGTACCTTTGCACAGGCTACTGGCTCTCCTAGGATCACCCTCCCTTACTTGCAGGGATACCCTGTGTGAAAGAGGCCAGCACTGGGTTAAACGCATAATCAGTGCTTAAAAGTGCACCTTCCATCCTCCCTCCCTCCTCTCTCCCTCCCTCTAACGTGGAAACATGGCCCTTCCTGCTCTAGGGGAACAATTAGTATGATGTGAGAGGCATAGTACCAAGCCAGAGAAGCCTCTAGTCTATGTGGATGGAAGAAACAATGCCTACAGCACCCAGGATCCCTGGGCATTCTCCCCTGTCCTCTCAGTCCACTGTCTTGTGTGACTCTTCCCCCTTAGAGGTGGAACGCGTGAGTTGCCTAAGCCAGTCTGGTCATCGTGTTCCCTCAGCCACAGGGTTTGGTTCATTCACAGCCAGTGGGACATGATGAGATGCTGCTTGGACTGCTGGACAGACCCAAACCCTCTTCTCCTGACTTGGCTCTGGACCTGGTTCTCCAGCCTGCCTGCCACTCTGTGAGCTCTCCACAACCCCCAGTAAACACCCTTCAAGCTTAAGGAAGCCAAAGTGGAGTCTGTGGCTGGCAGTCAATGCACACACCCTACAAATTTACAAACTCCTGGGATAGAGGAGCTGAGAGTCAGGGCTCCAGTGGGGAGGAGAAGGTGGTGGTGAGAGTGTCTGGACGGAGGGGGATCCCATCTTGGCCCTGTATGGGACCACAGGGATCAGCTGTTCAGTCCCTGAGTGGTGCCCAGTGTCCAACTCCAGGGGCTGCCTGGGCCAGGCAGCCAGGACTTTACCCAGAGGGACCTCCTAACCCCAAACCTAGTCCTTTTTGCTGAGATCTGGGAGTGGGGATGGTGGGGCACAGGGGAGGGAAGGGGGGACTGCCCCTTCTAGGCTGGCACCATGACCATAGCCACATTCCGGTGCCCCGAAGTGAATCCACGAGTGGAGGGGAAAAAAGGCCCTAAAGCTGGTGCGAGGCCGAGGAGAGAGGCAGACACAGGCCTTTGTGTCCACACCTGTCCTTCCACAGCAGAAAGGGGGTGGTGAGGGCCCTGGGAGAAGGGGAATGGAAAGAACATTGGCTTGGAGCCAGATGGATCTAGGTTTGAATCTACCTCTGCCACTAATCAGCTGTGAGAGCTTGGACATATCACCTTACCTCTCTGAGTCTCAGTTTCCTTGTGTGTAAAATGGGAATAATCCTACATGCATCCTGGGATTATTGTGAAGAGTAAACAAAGATGAATCATGTAAAATTTTATACGGGTGCTTGGCACAAGCAACGAGTCCACCAGTGTTTGCTTTTATTGTGATGAAGAATAAGAACCCTGCTTCAGACCAAGCTCGGTCAGTTTCCTAAAGAGTTGGCTTTGGTTTAATTCCAGTTCTGAGCTGGTGAACCTTGGGCAACTGACCGTGGGCTTCCTCTTCAGGTGTCAGTTTGCTCATCTGTAAAATGGGGATGATAGCATTTCCCATTTCAAGAGTAGATGTGAGGATTAAATGACATAATGCACATAAAGTGCTTGGCATCATGCCTGGCACATAGTAGGTGCTCAGTAAATGTCAGGTCCCTCCTGCCCACCTCCCTGCTTTGTACTGGATATGAAGGAGCAGGTGGTGTGGGGAGCAGAGAAGCTCCAGACCTGGAATCAGAGAACTAGGTTCTGCCCCAGACTTGGCATTGAATTGCTGGGCTTTCTTTGGGTGGGGTCCTGACCCCTGGGTCTCTGTCGACCTCTCATCTGTTAAATGATGACCTTGGACTTGATGGTCCTGCTTCTGATTCTAAAATTCCATTCTACGAAAACAAGAACATTGTTACTTAAATAAAGGACTGAGGGCAGCTGCTCTTCACTTGAGATGGGGCTGTAACAGAAGGAGGCTGCACTTTCACTTCAGAAAACCCCCTTTTTTTCTTTCTTAAATATTGTTTTTCAAAATAAATTTATTTACATATTTATTTTTGGCTGCGTTGGGTCTTGTTGCTGCATGCGGGCTTGTCTCCAGCTGTGAGGGGGGGCTACTCTTCATTGCGGTGCGTGGGCTTCTCATTGCGGTGGCTTCTCTTTGCTGCGGAGCACGGGCTCTAGGCGTGTGGGCTTCAATGGTTGTGGCGCGCGGGCTTAGTAGCTGTGATGCACGGGCTTAGTTGCTCTGCGGCATGTGGGATCTTCCCGGACCAGGGCTCGAACCCATGTCCCCTGCATTGGCAGGTGGATTCCTAACCACTGCGCCAAAAGCCCTTGAGAGGCCCTTTTTGGTTATGAAAGGGCAGGGTCTCCCCACCCCACCCCCCATCGGGCCTGGTCTAGAAGAGGAAGTTCCTTGTAAAGTGAAGGACATGGGTCTGTGTAACGAGGAGGAGTTTGGGAGTCACCTCTGGGCCGCTGGAGAGAGACTTTGGGAGGCCCAGGACTCAAAGCAGGGTGGGGATGAGCAGTGGGCTCTTTGGTAGAGAGGGGCTTGGGAAGGTGGGAGCAGCCAGAGGCAGGGAATGGGCTGGCAGCGAGGGCGCTGGAATGTCCCAAACAGTGAACTGGTCACTTTGGTGGTGTTGCTGGTTAGGTCCAGGAGTCTTCCTTCTTTCCCTGACCCTTCAGTGTGTTCTGTTGCACACACAGCCTTGTGTCCGTTGCCTTTGGGGGTGAAGGAGTCATGGCAGAGGCTGCACACAGGAGCAGAGAGGGGCGGCAGACAGCAGGATGCAGTGGAGACATGGCTCAGGCCAAGAGCAGATTTAGGAGTGGAGGGAGACAGGAACTTAAACCCTCTCACAAGATCCCAGGAACATCAAGAAGGGTTTTGGGCTTTCTGAAGTATGGGGCATAGGGTTTTGAATGATTTTATTTTGAAATTAAGGCCACGGTGAACCTAGAGGACATGGTGACATTGGGGTTTTGTTTTTATATTTGTATGATTTGGATCGGCAGAGAGGAAACGCTATTCCCTATTGTATGGGGGTGGGGCTGGGGAACGGCATGACCCAGGCCTGGAGCTGAGAAGCATGGGTTGGAGTGGAGGACTCTTGGATGGTGTTGCTGTGGAGGGCAATGGGTTTGGGTCACAAGGGCCTGGCATGCTAGGTAAGAACCTGATTTTCTATATAGGCAATGGGGCACTATGGAAGACTACAGCAGGAGGACAAGAAGCAAGCCGTGGGAGGGTGGCTCCAGAGGCATATGCAGAGGAACTGGGGTGGGATGAAGACAGGCAGGGAGGTGGGGAATAAGCCTTTGGTGTTGAGGCCCATTCACTCTACAGGGTTTGTTGTGGCCAGATCAACACAGGTGGGTTACCAAGTGTGGGTGTGATGCCACCTCTTGTGAGAGAGGGCACCTGTGTGATGGTCCTGGTGGCAGCCCGATTTCACCTGCATCAACCACCAGCTTCCTTGTAGTCTCCACCTTTCCTGTGACTCAGTTCCCCTGATGACCTAACACAGAGCTGGGGGAATTTTTGAAGTTCTGTCATTTCGGAGGTCACTCAGTTAAATGGGCAGGGCTGGGAGAAGGGGATCTCTCACCCCAAGAGCTTTTGTGTAACTCCCAGATCTTCATGGGTTGCGGCTGAGATCTAGCTACCACACCTGCTGATCTTGTTTGATGGATGGGGAAACTGAGGCCTAGAGATGTGAAGGGATCTGTGTAGGCTTGAGTGGCCGGAACAAAGGCCTGGGTCCAGTTCAAGTTCAGTCACTTTCTGTGTGACCCTGGGTGAGTCTCTTCTCTCTGGGCCTCTATTTTCTCATCTGTATGGTAGGATAATGCAGTCTCATCCTCCCATTTTCTTGCCTTCCTTCCCCTCACCATAGACACCATCCTTGCCCAGGCCTTTTGTCCCCTGTGCAGGTCCTGGATGTCTTTATAGCTCACAGATGCTTCGCCAGCTTCTCAGCCTGACACCAGCTCCCTTCCCCTCGTAGGACCCAGCTTTCCTTGGGGACATGCCTTCCTAACCCTGCCATGCTCTGGCAGGCTGGGATCCTTCTCACTGCCGACCCCCTGACCTCCCTGCCACCCTGCACATTCCCTGAAGACTTGGCTCACGCCCTTCCCTCCACTCCATCCTACTGTCATCCAGGGTGACTTTAGTGACTTCGTGGATGGCCTGTCTAGCACCTGGTCACTCAGTTCCTGGACTGCCTTGTCTCCAGTGGCTCCATTCCCTCCACCTGCCCACCCCGTGGCCACCCTGGGCCTCATCATCCCCCAGGATGCCTCCTCTGAATCCCTACTCCGAGCTCCACTCCCTGATGCTGAGCAGCTCCCGTCCTCCTGCACCGACAGCTGCGCTGAACTGGCAGCTTCCTGAGCCCTTCCTTTCCCTCCCCCAGGCCTCCATCTGCCCCCAGAGCCCCTGGTCCTGATCACCCCACCCTCCTCTCTCTGCTGCTTGCTTACTTGAGCATCACTGAAGAAAATCTCTGCCTGGTGGGTCACAGCTGCTACAGATGCACGGTTTCCAGTCATAGCTGGGCCTCAGCACCTCCTTTCAGGCCCTTTTCTTGAGCGGGTGGTTCCCTCTCCAGGCCCTCATCACCTCACCTGGCCTTCATCACCCTCCTCGGGGCCCCTGGCTGTTTCCCGCCCTCTCACATGGAAGGGGTGATCTTGCCTGTTGCCTCATCAAGACCCCCAGGCCTTTGTGGGAACGTCCTTGATTTCCCACCCCGTCACCCCTCTCCACACCATCTTCACCTTCTGTCCTCTGGCCCCCAGGTTGAGGCCTTCTGCCTGGTGGTGGCTGCTCCCTCCACTCTTTTTTGGACCCTTGTTCTCTCCCATCTCCCCTGGGGCCTTGCACCTTCAATAATTCCCATTCTCTTTGACCCCTTCACCCCACTTCTCTGGCTCAGCCCTTGTAGCCTATTATTATGTTTAAGTCCTCATATCTCAAGATAAAGGACCCTTGATCCCGTGTCTTGTCTCTAGGTACCAAGCTCATCCCTTCACCTGGAACCTCCGGAGTGTGGTCAGCTAACATGCCTTCATTTCCCCCTTTCATGCTTCAAGGCATTGCCATCCACCCTCGCAAGTCATCCTGCAGAAGGAGGTCAGTAACCTCATTGCTAAATCCAGTGGTTAACCCTTTATGCCTCAGCTAATGCATCTACCATTTTTTTTTTCCTTTCTGGAAAGTGCCCCCTTCTGTTTTAGAGTCTGCCAATGGCCTCTCCTAGAGCCATTCTCCCCTGGTTCTTTACTAATAGCAGCCAGGTTTTCTTTTGGAAAGCAATGTGCTCTGCTAAAAGGCCACATTTCCCAGCCTCCCTTGCACCTGGGGTAGCCAATGAGGTATAAGTGAAAGCTATGGGAAAGGATGGGAAAGGGCTTCCAGGAAATCTGTTTTAAAGAGTCCGAGCAGTATCAGCAAGGAGGCAAATTTCCTACTCTTGTTTCTTCCTCCTTCTTGCTTCTGGAACGTGAACATGATGGCTAGAGCTGCAGCAGCAATCTTTTGATGATGAAGCGAACTTGAATGTGGAAATCAGAGCTAAAAATAGCAGAGCAAGAGACAGAAAGAACCCAAGTCTCTGATGATGGTGGGTTGCCTCCCTCCAAACTTCTTTCTATGTAGGAGGAAATAGAACCTGTATCTTGATGAAGCCGCTGATTGGGTTTTCTGTCACTTACAGCAGAATCTAATCCTAGGCTATGCAACTTCAGAATGGTTTCCTGGCTTTCCTATCTTTCAGACTGTTACCCCTCTGTCTCCATTTGTGGGGACCCCAGGCCTCTGTTCTGGGCCTCCCTTTTCTTCTGTATCCCATATTTCCTAAGTAATCTTGTTCTTTCTCCTGGCTTCACATCATATGCTGGTGACTTACAATTTTCAGCACAGACCTCCAGACTCCAATATTCAACCAGAACCCTCAGTTCTGTGGCCCCCGAGTTCTTCTTCCTGCCAGTGTCTCCTCCCAGGCCCCCCACCTCAGCTGGTGAATCTTCATCCACTTATTTGGCCAAGTTGCAAACCCTGAAGTCATTCTCCTCCTTTTCCTCATCCTCCTACTGCCTCAACTCCTCACATGCAGTCATTCCTCAAGATCTAGTAAGTTACCACTTCATACCCATCAGGATGGCTGCTATCCCCAAACCAGAAATAACAAGTGTTGGCAAGGATGTGGAGAAGTTGGAACCCTTGTGCATTGCTGGGTGGGAATGTGAAATAGTGTAGTCACTGTGGAAGACAGTATGGCGATTCCTCAAAAAGTTGAGCAAAGAACTACCATATGATCCAGCAATTCCACTTCTGGGTATATACCCCAAAGAATTAAAACAGGGTCGTGAAGAGATATTTGTACACCCAAGTTCATAGCAGCATTATTCACAGTAGCATAAATGTGGAAGCAACCCAAATGTCCACTGATGGATGAATGGATAAACAAAGTGTGGTATATCCATACAACGGGATGTTGTACAGCTTTAAGGAAGAAGGAGATTCAGATACTTGCTACAGCATGGATGAACCTTGAAGACATTATGGTAAGTGAAATAAGCCAGTCACAAAAGGACAAGTGGAATCCTGTGATTCCACTTAAATGAGGTACCTTGCGTAGTCAGATTCATAGAGACAGAAAGTAGAATGGTGGTGCCAGGGCCTTGGTGGAGGGGAAATGGGGAGTCAGCATTTAATGGCTATAGAGTTTCTGTTGTGGAAGAAGAAAAAGTTCTGGAGACGGATGGTGGTGATGGTTACAGAACAATAGGAACGTAGTCAATACCATAGAACCAGACACTTAAAAATGGTTAAAATGTAAATTCTGTGTTATGTATGTTTTACTACAAAAAATCTAGCAGTTTTACTTTCTAAATTGTCTTATTCTCCTTCACACCTTTGATTCTCAGTGGGACCACTGCAAAACCTTCTCTCTGGTCTCCCTGCCTCTGATTTCACTCTCAGTGTCCATAGCCCAAACCCCTCTTAATCAGAGTGTTGTTTCTAAACCTCAAATCTTGTCATGTCAGTTCCCCCCATAGGACCATCCAGGGTCCCCATAATTCTAAGCCCCTTAGCCTGGCCTTTAAGGGCCCCCCTGATCTGCCCTCTGTCTCTCTTTCTAACCAACACCTACCTGTTTTGGGGTCCAGTGATTCATCGAGTGCCCTGGACTGGTTCGTACCTCCGTGCCTTTGCAGGTGCCGTTCCCTCTGCCTACTCACAGTGACATCCCACCTTCCGTTCTTTGCACAGCCCATTCATCCTTTAAAACGCTGCTCTGGAGTCTCCTCCCTTGTGATGCCTTCACTAAACTGTCTCTTCTGGCCTTCGTACCACTCCTTTGCCGTCTCCGTTTATTGCTGTACACATCACGCTGCACTGTGATTATCTGCTTATATGTCTGTCTTCAGGCAGCCCTTCAGCTTCCCTACTCTTTATCCACGAAGTCCTTTTTAACTCCTCCAGCGCACGGTGCCATCCACCTTCTCTGTGCTCACAATCTCTCACAACCCACTGGACGTATCATTTCAGTGTTTGATTGGACACTGTCTTGTCTTCAGTTCTCTCATGAGGATTAGTCTTGCCTCTGATGAGCTGGTACAAAAAGCTCCTGGGTTACAGGGACCATGGCCTCAGTTCTCCTGTTCTCTAGCCCCCAGTATGGGGCTGGCTGCCTGAAAGAAAGGCAGGAGTGGACATTTAGGGAGCAAGTTGGTGCCAGATACTCTGGCCCCTGCCATGTCATTTCATCCTCCCGAGGACTCTGAAATGAGGGTTGTCATTCCCACTTTACAGATGAGGAAGCTGCAGCTCAGAAGGTCAAGGGTCTGGGATCATGCAGCATGGCAGTGGGGGAGCAAGGATTTGAACCCAGGGGGATCAAGCCTGTGCTCTGCTCCTAGCCAGAGTCTGGGCCCAGAAAGACTCACTGGGTTGGACTGAGTTGAGTGAGCATGTCTCCCACACATGTGGCAGTGTTTGATTTTTCCAGCAAACTCAAGTACATGCAAGGTGGAGGCGGCATCCAGGGGAAACAGCTTGTGTTGGTCCTGGCTTTGCATGTGGGGGCGTGTCCAGGGTTGTCGAGACCAGGTGGGGAGTTGGGTGGCCTTGGGGGCAGTAGGTGAGTTTCCCTGGTGTCCCAGGAAGCTCTCAGTCTATGGCGGCTGCCCCAGGGGCACAGCCATCCTCTGCAGTAACAACTCTGCATATTTCTGGATTTTACTTTATTTTTTTTTGCTGAGATCGTGGGCAGCTCCTGTCACCTCCCTGGCTCTCGTTTTTCTCATCTAAAAAAATAGGAATTAAAATAGTGTCTCTCTTTTAGATTCTGGGGACAGATCCTTTGCAAGGCTGGCTGTGGCAGTGCCTTGATTACAAAAATAGTCCTATGAGTTTTGAGAGACTTTGCATCCTCTCGGGGAGCCTGTGGCAGAGAGGTCGGGGAAGGATCACCAGTCCCCGTTTACAGAGAAAAAGGACAGGCCCTCTGGCCATGGACAGATTTGCTCTCTTCCCACAGCTGGTGAGAGAAGAAGCTGGGACCACTGAGGTTTTTGAAGCAAGTCCAACAGCCTTTCTATTTGACTTTGCCTGATAGATGGAAGCCAGCAAATAAGAGGCTAAATAATTGGAATCTAGGGCTAAGGGATGGGATGGAGAGTTTAATGCTGAGGGAGTGAGCAATGGGGAAAGATCATTGCATTACTAGTTTAGAGGACCAGAGAGGGAAAGTTAGTTGCCCAAAGTCACAGAGCAGGTTGGTGGAGCTGAGTCTAAAAAAAACAAAAAAAAAAAAAAAAAAGAAGTAAAAAAAGAAACCTACTATCACTATTTTCTCTATCTGTTCAGTAAGGTAATAGGTGCTCTATATGTACAAATGCAGTTAATCTTCCCAGCAGCCTGCAGCCTGTCCCACTGTGATTGTTTTCAGATGTAGAATTGGAAGCTCAGTGAGGTGGTCTGAACTGTCCAGAGCTTACACTTGGTTAATGGGAAGCCAACATTTGAACCCGGTCCGGCACCAAAGCTGGTGTTCTCAGCCACTCTGTCCTACCTCCACACTTGCCCATGTGTGTGAGTTGGTAACCAGGGGCATATTGACCAGGGGCTTTGAGGCCTCAGAGAGCTGAGTCAGGGCAGACAGCCAGGCTGGTTGCTGGGTGCCAGCTGTCAGGTGCTCAGCTCATGGGCAGCCAGGTGTGCAGAGACTCCATTAAAAGGAGCGTAGGGTGTAGGGTGTGGGGAGCGCACCAGTCAGGGGGTCAGGAGGCACATACTTCCCACGCAGACCTTGGTTTCCCCCTCACGAAATGTAGATGTTAACTAATTTCCAAGGTGCTTCCCAACCCCACATTCCTGGCCTCCCTGCTCAAGGGGGTTCTGGGTTGAGGTTTGGGGGGGGTGAGCCAGCTGAGCCCCTTCTCCTCCTCCAAGGTGTGAGCCACCCGGGAACATGGGGCCGGCTGTCATGGCAACCCTGTGTTGCGAAGTGACGTAATTGGAGTTCCAAACGTGTGAAATCAAATACAACATCCGCAAACACAGCCTGGAGGTCGGCATGGCAACCGCGGGCACCAGGATGGGCAGGCGCTCTCTGCCCCGCAGCAGCCAAGGCTGTCTCTGCCACCAGGAGAGAGAGCACTCTGCCCCCTCTCCACACAGGCCACACCACCTCCCTCTCCTAGGGCCTCTGCAAGACCCTCTGCTGCTGCCCTCTCCTCTCTTCTTCCTTCTTCCTCCTTTGGCTTCTCTGGGAAGCGGTTCTGCCAGGTGGTTAGGGAGCATCAGACAGATCTGGGTTCACGTTCTGACACGGCAGCCCTGAGGTTGGGCAATGGGCTTTACCTCCGGAAACTTACTTGCCTTAAATGTGGCTGTTATCCTATACTTTCCCTTCTTTCTACCCCTTTGTTGTTCCTTGTCCTGCCTTCCACCCTCAGGGCACCTGCAGGCCCCAGGAGTGACAGTGGCCTGGAGCCTGGACACCCAGGCTATGAGTCAGACCCTGTATGGCTTTGCCTGTGAGCTCAATCTTAAGTCTTCCCTTCCTTGGACCTGGGTCGTCTCCTCTGTAAAATAAAGATGTGGTCCATCTGTCTCTTTCGAAGAGTGGCCCACAGGCCATCTGCATCAGCATCGTGGGGGTGCCATGTTAGCAGTGCAAATTCCTGGACTGTCCCCCTTGATATTTTGATCCAAGTAGGTTTGGGATGGGATCCAGGACTCTGTTTTAACAGGCTCTCCAGGTGAACTGAGAGATCCCCAATGTGAGAATCCCTGGACTAGATGGTTCCTGTGGCTCCTATGCCTGGCTCTGACTGGCCCCCAAGACCCAATGCCTGGCTCTGATTGGCTACCTTCCAGGATCCTCTTTTTATTTTGTAGCACTGTTGCTGCCAGGCTGAGGCAGCCTTCCTCTGGTTTCTATCTTGTTCTCTCCCATTCGTTCAAGCAACAGATGTTTCTTGTGCCAGATACTTACCTTTCCCACATGAGTGAAGGAGTGGGGCTGCTGTGTGTGTTTGGGGGCGGGACTGAGAAAGCAGAGACTAAGAAGCCACTCGACACTCTGTGACTCAGTTTCTTCGTGTGTAAATGGGGATAATGATTTGTTAATGAGAGTGTCCTGCCCTTCCTGAGCTGGGGTGGGACTCAGGCGTGAGGAAGACAAAGACACACCTGGGAACCTGTGGCATGCCAGGCACTGTGCTAGGTGCTTTGCATGGTTAACTCACTCAGTGCTCCCAACCCCTTGTAAGGTGGGAGCTCTTTCCTTTTACAGTTGAGAAAGCTGAGGCTCAGAGAGGTGACTTGACTCATCTGAGGTCACTCAGCAAGTAACCAATTCGGATTTAAACCATTTCTTGGCCTCACACTCTCCTCCAACTACTGTTTTTCTCCTTCTCGCCTCCCTGCTCCTTCCCCTTCTCCCTCTTCCTCCTCTACTTTCTTTTTTTTTTTTTTTTTTTTTTTTTTTGATGTGGACCATTTTTAAAGTCTTTATTGAATTTCTTACTATATTGCTTCTGTTTTATGTTTTGGGTTTTTTTGGCCACAAGGCACGTGGGATCTTAGCTCCCTGACCAGGAATCGGACCCCCACCCCCTGCATTGGAAGGCGAAGTCTTAACCACTGGACCGCCAGGGAAGTCCCTCCTCCTCTATTTTCCATCAAAAGGTCTAGAGAGAGTCTTCTGCATTCACGGTCAGTCTCCATGTCTTCACTTGCCAGCCACTCCTTAACCCCCTGCAGTCTGTTTTCCCCACCTCCCAATCCCGCCAAGCGTACCGAGGATTTCCTGGGACAAAACCCCGCGGTCTCGACGCCTCAGCAGCGCTGAAGCTGGAGGTTGCTCTCCTCCTGGAAGGCCACTCCCCTCCCCGGACTTTCTATCCCCCACCTCTCCTGGCTTTCCTTAATCTCTTAATTTAAATCCTTTAAAAAAGGATTTAAATGTTGGGCTTCCCTGGTGGCGCAGTGGTTGAGAGTCCGCCTGCCGATGCAGGGGACGCGGGTTCGTGCCCCGGTCCGGGAAGATCCCACATGCCGCGGAGCGGCTGGGCCCGTGAGCCATGGCCGCTGAGCCTGCGCGTCCGGAGCCTGCGCTCCGCAACGGGAGAGGCCACCGCAGTGAGAGGCCCGCGTACCGCAAAAACAAAACAATACAAAACCAAAAAAACACAAAAAAAACCCAAACGTTTGTTGGGCATGTGTCCATTCTGTGCTGAGTGGGGGGATATATGGGAAACAGACCCTCCAGGTCCTCGTTCTCTTGAGTGGGTAGCACATTGGGGAGCATGGTCCCTGGCCTGCACCTCCTCTTCCTGCTCCCGGCTGGTGGATGCTTGGCTGGTTCTCCCACCTCCCTCCTCTGCCAGCTGCTCCTCTCAGTACACTCTTTCTTTACAGTTTTGTCTGTTCCCATGACTTTGGCCCCCACCTGCAGCCTGAGGAGTCCCCAGCCCCTAGTCCAGAACATTCTGTAGTGAACTCCAACCTGGGATGTCCGCAGGCCACCTGGATCCCATCACCTGCCCCTAACTGTTCTCTGGACTTCAGATGTCCCCTCTAGTCCCTGCTCCACTGAGTTGCCATGGTGCTTTCTCTGTCACACTAGTCTGACTGTGACTGCTCAGTACCACAAGGTGGAATCCTCACTCTTTGGCCCGTCTGACTCCTACTCATCCTGTGAAACTCAGCCCTGACATCACCTTCTCTGGGAAGTCCTCCAGGATTAATCAAGTGACTACTCTGTATGCCCCCAGCACAGGGGCTCCCCTCCAGCACTGTGGGATCCTTGAGCCCAGGGGCCTGGCACAGAGTGAGGCACCAGTGAATATGCCTTGAATAGAGGCCAAATAGCTGTAAGCTCACAGAAACCTAGTCCAAACCTCTTGTTTCATCAACAGAGACATGGAGACCCAAAGTCTCAAATGGAACTAACAGCAAAGCTAAGACTCAGCCCCAAGTACCTAGATCCCATTTCAGAGTCTGCCCCATCAGACAAGGCCAGGATGGTGAGAGGCCACTAATGGGACAGAGCTTGGCATGCTGAATTATCTTGTGACCCCGTCATATCTGGGCTTATTTTCTTCCAGACAGAGGCAATCAGTTCTTTGCACTTGTCCAGCGAGATGGCCCTCAAAATAAGTGGGTAGGTATTCACAAAGTGCCTACTGTGTGCCAAGCACTTTGCCTGGTGCTTTCACACACATTATCTAGCTTCTGTTGTTTTGGGGGAGGACCCAGGAGGGATGTGGAAGACAGAGGGTTTCCTCAAAGGCAGCATCACATGTGTGGCACCTTGACCTCTTCCCTGAGTGCTGGATGCACAGTGGGTGTTTGTTGAGGTTGGCGCTGCATGGAGGACTTGTTGGTTGGACCGCAGGGTGCAGAGCTGAGCTTGATTAGAGAGTAATTGGAGCCCTGTGAGGGTGCAGAGCTGAGTAACTGGAACGCCAAAAGCACTTGACCCCAGACCCTAGGCCTGGGGTCTCCTTCTGAGTCCCATGTGGGTGGCTGCCTTTAGGATGGGGTCTGAGGCAGTGAGGTGCTCCAGTACCCAGCACAGCCCTGGCTCTCAGGAGGCCCTCGTACATGGATGTTGTGTGGCTTTAACCACCTATGTGACGTTGGAGGTGGCCACGTCACTTGGACTGCAGTCTTCTAGTGGCAAAATGGGAGTCCTTACTCTTTCCGGTGGACATGGCTTAAAGACCTTAAGGGTAAGCACTTCCTATGTGTCAGGCCCTCCCCTAGGATTTCAAATGTACAGAGACTCATTCAGGCCTCACGACTGTCCTTTGAGGTTGGTACTGCTTCAAACCCCATTTACAGATGAGGAAACTGAGGGCCCAGAGAGGCAACTCACCCAGGGTCGTGCAGCTGTTGGGTGATAGTGCCAGGATTCAAACTCGGGCCATCTGGCTCCAGAGCCCATGCTGCTAACCACTAGGCTCTGTGGCCTTTTGGATCAGCTTCCCATTGCCATGGGATAAAATCCAACTGCCTGACTGTGGCGCATGGGTGCTGGGTGATCTGGCCCCTGTCCGTATGGGGCCCCCTACATTGTCCCTACAAGCCTTGCTATCAGGTGCTATTTGTTCGGTGAGTTAATTAAGTATACAAATAATTGGAAGAAATTAGTTTCAAAAATCATTTAAGATTTTACCCATACCTATTTCCAAAATCTTCTGGGATTGCTTGCTAAATAGAACATAATGAAAGTAGACAATTAGAGATGAAGATGCAGCAAAACCCCTTGAAGTTAGTCAAGTGGGCCAAGTGTGTTGGGCTCCGTCATGCAGGCTTCTCAGCAGTCAGAGGCTGAGCTAACATAAATCACCAAAGAAGTCAAAGAGCGGCTTTATATTTTCCCTCGTGTGTCTCAGTTTCCTTACCTGTAAAATGGGGATATAATAATGTTTACCTCATAGAATTATTGAGAGGAAGAACTGAGTTATAATTTGTGAAGTGCTTGGAACAGCGCCTGGCATGGAGCTGATGCAATACAAGGACTGCTGTTGTTATTATTATTCCTAAAGGGTAGGTCCACATGTGTGGTTGGAACTAGAACCTCATTTCTGGGACTTGATTCAAGGAAAGATGTGAAAAAGGGGCCTGGGGTATATCTTAGTTTGACTAAGGATTTGCAAAGGGCAAATACATTTAAGACATGAATCTAATCCAAATGTGATATTTATCCCTGTCTTGTCCTTTGATTGCCATTGGGCTCAACTCCTCGTCTCCACTCTTCTATGGGAGCCATGGGAGGACCTGCCCTTCCAAGGGGGCTGGCCTCCTTCGGACTGGGGAGGCTGGGAACCCCTCAGCTGCCCAGTCAGGGCTCACCGCCACCCGCTTCCCCAGCCTTGGCAGCCGGTCCTGAGGCGGTGGGGACAGGTGAGGGGCAGGAGCACTAGAGTGGGGAAGTCGCCAAGGCTTAGCCATGGTGACCGTTCCTGTCCATCTCCAGCCTGCTTGTCTGGGCAGGAGACATGATGGGTATATGGGCAGATGGGGGGATGGAGGGCATGCCCTTTCTCATCTCCTGTATGCTCTCCTGGTGTCTGGGAGGTGCTGAGTCCTGGGCACAGCAGAGACTAGTGGGCGGGGCTGGGGATTGGGAGAGTGGAGGGTGAGATCATGGAGGCAGGGAGAAGGTGGCCTGGCTAAAGCTGTGGACTTGGGAGCCAGGTCCTTATCCTGCTCCCCCCACTGACCTTGAGAACGTCACTTCCTGCCCAGGGCTCCATTTCTTTGTCTCTAAGATGGAGATCATGATCTTGTCCTTGCAGGATCCTTCTAAAGATGAAATGGGAACACGGATGTAGGACTGAGTGAAAGGTCTGGACCGTTCAAAGCCTGGAATAAACGGTCACTGCCATTTTTATAACTCATACCAGGGGCTCTCGCCAACACACTGGGTATACATCTCCAGGAAGTGGGCACATGACCAGGCCTGGCCAATCAGAGCATTTCATCCTTTGGACCACAGAGACTGGTTAAGGGATAGACCCAAACTTGGCCAGTGAAACCAAGATCTGGGACTTTTGTTGGAACCATTGGGAAAAAGATCTTCTTTCTGCTGGGGTTAGTGAGAGGGTAAAAGGCCAGCCTGGAGCTGCTGGTGGCCATTCTGCCTTCATGAGGTGAGGGACTGTTCACCTGAGGGTTAGGCTGGCTCAGAGATGGGGAGGAGACAGAAGCCTGATGTAATGGCTGATGGTCTGCAGCCAGCCTTGCCTGAAGCCAAAGCAGACTCGTGTGTGTGTGTGTGTGTGTGTGTGTGAATAATCTCTCCCTTTCATGCTAATTCCTGTCACTTGTAATCAAAATGGTCCTGAGTAATGAAGGTCAATTCAAGGCCATGGCAAGCCTGATGGATTCTGTTCTGAAATGCCTGGTTTTGCGGGAGTGAAATAGACACAGTCAGGAGATGAGCCAAAACATACCTTTCCTAGAAGGTAGTCTGGCAAAAGGGGAGGCTTCATGAGGGTCATATGGTTGAGGAGACAGTGATAACTGTGGACACAGCCATATAGTTCATTCATCCATTCATTCATCCCACCATTCTAAAGTCCTTCCCAAGCACCTCCTTTGTGTCAGACAGTGGCACAACACAGTTCCTCTCCTCATTCATGGAGCTTAGTGGGAAGATGCATGAACATCAAGTGATAACAAGTGCTCTGGATGTCACTGGGGGAGGAGGGCCGGCAGCTCTGGGTGGGTGTAATGGGGATGGAGAAAGACTTATCTGACAAAATGATATTAAGCTGAGTCTGAAGGAGGGGAAGGGCTGACTGGGGAAGTGGTCAGGCACGGGTAGGGGAGGAGGGTGCACCAAGCAGACGCACGGACGAGTTTGAGGGGTGGGAAGAAGGAGACACTTCTCTTGATGTGTTGGGGGTGTTTGGGAGGCAGGGAGGGGCCAGGAGACCACTGAGTGGCTTTAAAGAGGATGATGGCAGAGATGGAGGGCAGTGGGGCAGTGCTGGGCTGGGAAGTTCAGGAAACGGGGGTGGGGGGTTGGGGTGTGGAGGGACCAGGAAGGGGGACAAGGTGAGGGCACTGCTGAGGGTCGTGAGTGTCACAGGAGTGTTTGAGGTGGCCTTCAGCTGGAGGAAGGTGTCCAAGAATCGTGATGTGAAGTCTGGAGTCTGGGGTTGGAATGTTCCAGAAGGAGAGGCTGCCCAGGGAGGAGGCTCTGGCTCAAGGATGAGGAGGAGAATGGGGAGGAAGACCAGATGAGAGTGAGCTTTCTCTCCTGAACACCCGGCACCCAGATCAAGGACGTCACCTGCACCCCCAGGACATCCCCTCCCCCATGTGCCCCATTCCATTCTCTAACCATCCCTCAAAGGAAATCACTCTCCTGATTTCTATCAACATAGATTAGTTTTGCCTGTTTTCATACTTTATATAAGTGCAGTCAGCAGAGCATGCAGTTGTTTTGTGTTTGGCTTCTTTTTCTCAAACTCCTCTATGTGAGAGTTATGCATTGTTACGTGTATTCGTAGACTGCTCATTTCTCATTGCTGTGTAGAATCCATTGTATGACTATACCGCAGATTATCCATCTATTCTACTGTTAATGGATGTGTGGGTTCTTTTTAGTTTTGGGCTGTTAATGCTGCCAAGAACATTCTTGTGTTTGCTTTTTGGGGCACGTGGCCACTCATTTCTGTTGGGTTTATACCTACAGATGAGGTGACTGGGTCATGGAGTATGTACGGTCGTCCCTCGGTATTCGAGGGGGGATTGGTTCCGGGACCCTCCATAGATACTCAACTGTGTGGATGCTCAAGTCCCATAGTAGGCCCTTCGTCTTGGGTTCCACATCCTTGAATTCAACCAACTGCTGATCATAAACACGGTACACAAACTGATCCAGTGCTGGTTGAATCTGCAGATGTGGAACCTGCAGATAAAGAGGGCACGCTGTGTATATTCACTTTAGTAGATTTTGCCAAACAGTTTAACAAGGTGGGTGTACATGTTTATACTCCACCAGCAGTGAATGAGTGTTCCAGTTGCTCCACATCCTTGCCAAAACTTTGTCAGTCTTTTCATTTTAGCTATTAATATGGGCTTGAAACAACATGCGACTTTAATCTGGCCATTGGAGAGCCTCTGTGGTGAAGGATTTGTCCATTTCTTCTGCCCACTTTTATATTGAGATATTGTCCTTTTCTTGTTGATTTGTAGAGCTCTTTACATACTTTGGATGTGAGCGCTTTGTCAGATATTTGTGTTGCAAAGATTTCCCCCACTCTTTAGCTTTTCTTTCCACTCTCTTAGTGGTATCTTTTGATCAACAGAAGTTCTTAATCTTAATGTACCCAGATTTATCAGTCTTTTTCCTTTATGGCCAGTGCTTTCTGTGCCTTGTTTAAGAAAGTTTTGCCAGCCCAAAGGTCATGAAGATATTCTCTTATGTTTAGAAGTTTTGTCATTTTATATTTCATATTTAGATCTATACTTTATTTGGAATAATTGTGTGCATGGTGTTTCAGTGGGGTCAAGATATTTTTCCTCATATGGATACCCAGTTGATCCATTTATTGAAAAGCCCTCCCTTTCCCCACCACACTGAAGGGTCAGCTTTATTGTTAGATCAAGTACCACATGTGTGGGTCTGTTCCTGGACTCTCTAGTCTATTGTACTGGTCTGTCTATACTGGCACCAATACCATCCTGTCTTAATTGCTCTAGCTTTTACAACAGTCGTGGTATGTAGTATAAGTAGCGTCTTAGTCCTTTCAGGCTACTTTAATAAAAATACCGTAGACCGGGTGGCTTATAAACAGAAGAAATTTCTCACAGTCCTGGAGGCTGGGAAGTCCAAGATCAAGGTGCTGGCAGATTCAGTGTCTGGTGAGAGCCCACTTCCTGGTTCACAGATGGCTGTGTTCTCACTGTGTCCTCTCCTGGCCGAAGGGATGAGAGAGCTCCCTGGGGTCGCCTTCATAGGGGCACTAATCCCATCCACGAGGGCTCCACTCTCATGACCTAATCACCCCGCAAAGGTCCCACTTCTTAATATCATCACATTGGGGGTTAGGGTTTCAGCATGTGAATTTGGGGGGACACACACATTTAGTCTATAGCACATGGTATGAAGTCCTCTAGCTTGTTCCTCTTCCCATTTCACTTGGCTATTCTTGGTTCTTTACATCTTAGCTAGTTTTAGAATCAGCTTGTCACTTTTCACATATATATACACAGAAAGTCTGCTGAGGCTTTTATTGTGATTTCATTGAGTTTCCACATCAAATTGAGGAGAATGGACATCTTTATGACATTGAATCTTCTAACCCATTATATTTTGTTTTAAAAATAAAGTGGGGAGGGGGAAGGGTAAGCTGGGAAGAAGTGAGAGAGAGGCATGGACATATATACACTACCAAACGTAAAATAGATAGCTGGTGGGAAGCAGCCGCTTAGCACAGGGAGATCAGCTCGGTGCTTTGTGAGCACCTAGAGGGGTGGGATAGGGAGGGAGGGGGGGAGGCGCAGGAGGGTGGGGATATGGGGATATATGTATACGTATAGCTGATTCACTTTGTTATACAGCAACAACTAACACAACAATGTAAAGCAATTATACCTCAATAAAGATGTTTAAAAAAAATAAAGTTGATTTTATATTTTCCTTTACAGAAGCAATAAAGCAGGAAAGTTGGAAATAACATGTAGACAGAAGTCATTTTCTTTTCTATTTATTTAATGCTAATATCATGGTGTGTCTCTTTCTGGTCTTTTTTTCTTCACATTTTATTTTACATAGTTGGGGTTATGCTTAGTGGGCAATTATGTATTCCATTTTATACTTAACATTAGAATATAAATTTTCATGTTATCTCAAAATCTTTATAGATATAAATTTTAATTACTAGAAAAGCATTTATGAGTTGTAGTCCATAACCTAACTATCAAATCCATAATTCCGAAATGGAATATTGGGTCAAAGGTATGGCTATTTTAAGGCTCTTGATCCTTATCCTTATCATGGAGCCAGCCAGTGGCAGAGCCAAGGCTGTAAGCCATAGGTCTGACCTCTCCTTCAAAGGCCAAGTCCACTGGCCTTAGGTCCTCCAGACAGTGGAGGAGACACAGCCTCCTTCCTTATGGCCCAGGGTCATTCTCAGTGACCCCGCCTCAGGTTTGCCTGGGACATTCTGCTGTGGGTAACCATGACCCAAGGTGGTGGATGAAGCCACCTTCCCTCACTGATTGGGGTTATGGTGGGAAAAGACAGCCCTTTGCTGGGCCCCTGCAGAAGTGGAGCTAAAGGACAACATTCCTTTTGGTGAAACTCTGTCAAGATTTCCTGTACACTTTCTATGTGCTGGGCAATGTCGGGGTAGTGGAAGAGGTATGGTGTGGGGTCAGAGGGTCTGAGGAGGAGTCCTGGTCATTAATTTTCATGTGACTGTGAGCATGAGGTGATTTCAGTTCTCTGAGCCTCAGTTACCTCATCTGTCAAATGGGGATGTATACACCCACCTCCCAGGGCTGTTGAGAGTTTAAATAAGATTATGTAGAAGAAAGGCCTTCATAAATGGCTCAGGCTGGGAGCTGAAACATAGGTATTCAGGGTGAAAAACCTTCTTATAGACAAAGAAGAGTCTTTTATCATGTTCTCAGACTGTTGTTTGTTTCACCCCAAGCCAGAAGGTCCTCCCTGGGATAGCCCAAGGGTCTGTGGCCATGATTCTTCCTGCTTCCAGGCTGCCCTGTGGTTATCTGACCAGGCATCAGATGGACATGTTTCCTTCATCTCTGATGGCTCTCAGGCTCTTGGCAAGAATCTTAAGACCCATCTTAGTTAGTTCAGACTGCTATAACAAAAATACCAAAGACTGGGTGGCTTAAACAACAGAAATTTATTTCTCACAGTTCCGGAGGGTGGGAAGTCTGAGGCCAGGGTGCTAGTATCATCAGGTTCTGGTGAGGGCCTGCTTCCTGGTTTCCAGATGGCCATCTTCTTGCTGTGTCCTCACGTGAGGAGAGAGAGATCATCTCTCTGTGTCTCTTCTTGTAAGGGTACTAATCCCATTCATAAGGGTTCTACCCTCATGACCTACTTATCTCCCAAAGGCCTCACCTCCAAATACCATCAGTTTGGGATTAGGGCTTCAACACATGAATTCCGGGGGAACACAAACATTCCTTGCCCCAGGTCAGAGGTTGGTGGGGTTTGCCGGTCGTCCTAGGCATTTCCCACTTGTCTGAGATTAGCTTCACAGTCAGCACTCAGGAAAACTGCCATCCATTCCACTCCTGATGCCCATCCAGGGGTGGTCTTGGCAATTCCCATGGCAGATCTCACCTCTCCATGAACTGGGGCCCATTCAGTTCTGGTTGTGGTGGGAGGTTATTGTTGGACCTGATGCCATTGGAAGTCCCTTTCAATCATGGGCTTACCATATGCTGGAATAAGTGGTGGTGACAGAACCAATTTATACCCACATCCTATATTTCTAGTCTATTTGGTGCCATGGCAACTGGGCAAAGGTCTAATTTCCACCCTAAGCTGTCTTTCTGTTCTGCACATCAATTCACCTCTTGGTACCAAGCCAACCTGACAAGGATAGACTTTTGCAGACACCTCCTGGGTTTCCTGCAAATAGGTGGTAAGCACGAAGAGCCCAGTGATGACTGCACACATAGCAGGCTCAGTATGTAGGCTGCAGGTCTCTGCTTTGATCCACCAGAAGGGCCTTGAAGCAGGGATGTGGGTGGGAGGTAGCTGAGCAGGGGCTCAAATGTCTGTGTCTGTTCCAAGTACTGGTAGTTTCTGGGCACCCTGAGGGGTTTCTGGCCACCTGTCCACTAATCAAAGCTTGATCCTGCCCTTTGCCTGCCTGTTGTGTGACCTTGAATGATGCATGCAACTTCCTTAAACTTTAATGTCTTCTATAAAAGAGGGTAAATAAAATATTCCTCCTTGAAATGAGGGTGATAATAATCTCTCCAAAATAGGAGTAATAATAATCTCCCCATATAGGGATTTTCTTTTAAATTAATAGACTTTCTGTTTTAGAACAAGTTTAGGTTTATAGATATATTGAGCAATACTACAGAGAGTTCCCATACATAGCCCTCAACAGACAATACACACACACACACACACACACACACACACACACACACACACACACACGAGTTCCCTTTTTTTTTTTTTTTTTTTTGCGGTACGCGGGCCTCTCACTGTTGTGGCCTGTCCCGTTGCGGAGCACAGGCTCCAGACCCGCAGGCTCAGCGGCCATGGCTCACGGGCCCAGCCGCTCCGCGGCATGTGGGATCTTCCCGGACCGGGGCACGAACCCGTGTCCCCTGCATCGGCCGGCGGACTCTCAACCACTGCGCCACCAGGGAAGCCCCAGAGTTCCCTTTTTATTAACATCTTGCTTTAGTGTGGTATATTTGTTTTAATTGATAGGTCATTGTTATATTATTATTAACTAATGTGCATAGTTTACATTAGGGTTCCCTGTTTGTGTTGACAGTTATATGGATTTTGACAAATGCATGACATCATGTATCCACCATTACAGTATCATGCAGAATAGTTTCACTGCCCTAAAAATTCCCTGTGTTCCATCTATTCTCCCTTGCTTCCCCCTCCCCCAGCCACAAGAACTCCTGGCAACCATTGATCTTTATACTGTCTCCATAATTTTGCCTTTTTTCAGAATGTCATATAGTTGGAACTATAAAATATGTTGCCTTTTCAGACTGGCTTCTTTCACTTATAATATGCATTTGAGTTTCCTCCATGTCTTTTCATGGCTTGATGCTCACTTCTTTTTGTTGTTGAATAACATTCCATTATATGGATGTACCACAGTTTGTTTATCTGTTCATCTTTTGAGGGACTTCCTGATTGCTTCCAGTTTGAGAAAAGTATGAATAAAGCTGCTATAAACATCTGTGTGCAGGGTTTTGTGTGGACAAAGTTTTCAGCTCATTTGTGTAAATACCTAGGAGCATGATTGCTGGATTGCATGATAGACTATGTTTAGCCTTGTAAGAAACTGCCAGACTGTCTTCCAAAGTGGCTGTACCATTTTTACATTGCCACCAGCAGTGAATGAGAATTCCTATCATTCCATATCCTCACCAGAATTTGGTGATGTCAATTTTTTGGACTTTAGCTATTCTAATAGGTATGTAGTGATATCTCATTATTGTTTTAACTTGCAATTCCCTAATGACATGACGTTGAGCATCTTTTTATACCCATATTTGCTATCTGTATATTTTCTTCGGTGAAGTGTGTTCAGATCTTTTGCCCATCTTTTAAATTCTATTTTTTTTTCTTACTATTGAGCTTTAGGAGTTCTTTGTATGTTTGGATACAAGTCCTTTATCAGATATGTGTTTGCAAATATTTTCTCCCAGTCTGTGGCTTGTCTTTTCATTCTCTTAACAGTGTCTTTCACAGAGCAGAAGTTTTTAATTTTAATGAAGTCCAACTTATCAAGTTTTTCATTTAGGGATCTTGCTTTTGGTGCGTATCTAAAAACTCATTGCCAAACCGAAGGTGACCTAGATTTTCTCCTATGTTATCTTCCGGAAGTACTTTAGTTTTGCATTTTACCTTTAGGTCTGTGATCCATTCTGAGTTAATTTTTCTGAAAAGTGTAAGGACTGTGTCTAGATTCTCTTTTTTCCCTGTGAACGTCCAGTTGTTCCAGCACCATTTGTTGAAAAGATTATCCTTTTTCCATTGAATTGCTTTTGCTCCTTTGTCAAAGAACAGTTAACTGTATTTATGTGGGCCCATTTTGGAGGTTCTCTGTTCTGTTCCATTCATCTAGTTGCTTATTATTTTGCCAATATCACAGTGTCTTGGTTACTGTAGCTTTATAGTAAGTCTTGAAGTCAGGTAGTGTCAAACCTCTGACTTTGTTCTTCTTATTCATTGTTGTGTTGGATATTCTGGATCTTTTGCCTTTCCATATAAGTTTTAGAATCAGTTTGTTGATATCCACAAGTAACTTGCTCAGATTTTAATTGGGATTGCATTGAATCTGTAGGCGAAGTTGGAAAAACTGGTATCTTAATAATACTGAGTATTCCTATTCATGAACGTAGACTATCTCTCCATTTATTTAGATCTTTGATTTTTTTCATCAGAGTTGTAGTTTTCGTCATACAGATCTTATATTTTTTTGGTTAGATTTATACCTAAGTATCTGAGTTTTTGGTGCTAATGTAAATGGTGTTGTGTTTTTAATTTTGAATTCCAGTTGTTCATTGCTGGTATATAGGAGAGCAATTGACTTTTGTATATTAACTTTGAATCCTGGAACCTTGCTGTAATCCCTTGACATAATAGTTCAGGAGGTTTTTTTGGTCAATTCTTTGAGATTTTCAGCATAGACAATCATGTTATCTGCGAGCAAAGACAGCTTTATTTCTTCTTTCCCAATCTGCATACCTCCTACTTCCTTTTCTCATCTTATTGCAGGACTTCCAGTCACAATGGTGACTAAGAGTTGTAAAATGATTCATTCTTCCTTTGTTCCCAGTCTTAGGGGGAAAGCATCTAGCTTCTCACTATTAAGTATGATGTTAACTATAGGTTTTTGGAAGTTCTTTATCAAGTTGAGGAAGTTTCCCTCTATTCCCAGTTTGCTGAGAGGTTTTTTTTTTTTTTTTTTTTTTAAATCATGAATGGGTATTGGGTTTTATCAAATGCTTTGTCTGCCCATACAGGGTTTTGAGAAGGTTAAATGAGCTACTGCATATGGAGCACCCAGCACAGGGCTAGCACATGGGAAATGCTCAATATATGTACAATTGAAAGGTAACGTTGGGTGTCAAACATGTTAATTGCTGATGTATAGGAGAGCAATTGACTTTTGTATATTAACCTTGTGTCATGAAACCTTAGTATAATCCCCTGCTATAATAGTTCCAGTTTTCTGTCAATTCTTTGAGATTTTCAACAGACTCCAGAGCCAAATTGCCTGGGTTAAAATCCTGACTCCACCACTTATAAGCTGTGTGACGTTGAGTCATTTACTTAACCTCTCTGTGACTCAGCTTCCTCATCTGTAAAACAGGGTTGATAATAGTGTCTCCTTTATAGAATTGCTTAAGGGTGAAATCAATGAGTATTTGTAAAATGCTTATTATAAAAGCACCAGGCACATATACAAGTATTATTATACAGGTGATATTAACCACCATGGTCCTCTCCCTGTTATTGCAGCCGGATTTCTCCACATCAGAGAAGCAGTTGAGAACAGGTAATCAGATGGTCTGGATTTGAATCTCAGCTTTACTGCTTCCTAGCTATATGACACTGGATAATTGACTTAAACTCTTTATGCCTTGATTTTTTCATTTGTAAAATAATAACAGTACATACTTCATGGAGTTACTATATGGATTGAATGTGTTATATATGTAAAGTGCTTAGAAAAATACATGGCCAAAACCTGTTAGCTATTACTGTTATTTTCGGAGGCCAGCTTTTCAAGGTGTGGTCTCTAGCTGGGCTGCTCAGAGACTGTGGTGGAAGAGAACATAGACCCAGAGTGCACAGCCCAGGGTTACAGACTGCAACTGGTGGATAATCCAACCATTAGTGTTGCCTTAGGGGCTGCCAAGGAGATAGTGAGTTCTTCATCACTGGAGGTGTTCAAGCAGGGATTGGGGGTTTGGCTGGGTGATCTGGAAGCTTCTGTCTAGGCCGAGAGTCTGGGAAGTCTTAGTCTGGCTGAGAGAGGATGGAGCATAAGGTTCTGAGAAGGTGCCTCAGGAGATTGGTAGGGATTGGCTCTGACACCTTTCTCTAGCTTTAATTAGAGCCATTCCACGTGCATCCTTTTTTTTTTTTTTTTTTTTTTGCGGTATGCGGACCTCTCACTGTTGTGGCCTCTCCCATTGCGGAGCACAGGCTCCGGACGCGCAGGCTCAGCGGCCATGGCTCACGGGCCCAGCTGCTCCGCGGCATGTGGGATCTTCCCAGACTGGGGCACGAACCCGTGTCCCCTGCATCGGCAGGCGGACTCTCAACCACTGCGCCACCAGGGAAGCCCACGTGCATCCATTTTATATTTTCAGGCTCCAGAGACTTTTTTTTGGAGGGGGGAATGTCCAACCCCCTCTTTTTCTTTCACAGCAGGGGGAGACTGAGACTCCGAGAGGGGAAGTTATTTACCAAGATCATGCAGCGGGTCCCAGAATCTGGGGCTCCTGACTCCTAGTCCCATGCTCATTTTATCCCATCCTCCTGACTCTTCTTGTTACTGCCACTGCAGCCCCTGATGGGCACTCTGCCCCTCAGCTCCCACATTGATTGATGACCTTGGCCCTGGCTTTGCTTGAGCTCAGTTCCCTGGAGTGGAATCTGCACAGGCTGCTCTCTCCTAGGCCAAAGCTTTAAACTGAGTCTCCCTCCTGGAGCTGGGTGGGCTCTGGGTTGCTACAGTGTCCCCACAGTGATGAGAGTAGCCTACCCCATCCACTAAGGTTGTATTCATTTATTTATTATTTATCCGACCAATGAACGGATATTGAGTTCCTACAATATGCAGGGCATGGATGCTAAGTTCTGGGGATATGGTGTTGTGTGAGATAGACAAGTTCCTATTCTTATGCATCTTACAGTCTATTGGAGAAGGCAGACAAATAGCAGTTAATTCCATTTGAGTATTGGCTTACTCAGGGTAGGCTAACTGTTGTAACAGACAACTCTAAAATGTCAGTAGCTTAATACAATGTGGAATTTCTGGTCAGGTGGCTCTCTTCAGCTATTTTCATCCAAGCAGTGACTCGGGGACCCAGGCTGGTGGTTCTACCCTCCTGTAGATCCTAAGCATCCTCTTCATTCAGCTGGAATAGGGGGAAAGAGAAAGCACCTGTAGGATCATGTGGGAAGTCAAGGCCAGACCTGGGATGGCCTCTGTCACTTCTGCCCTCCTTCCATTGGCCAGAACTCAGTCACATGGTTCCACCTAACTCCAAAGGGGGATGGGGAAAGTAGTGTAGCTCTGAGCCCAGGAAGAACGAGAAATGGGGTTTGTTGAACACATGGCCGTCTGTATCACATTTGTGATCATTTCATTTTAGGGGAAAGCTGGCACCTTAGGAAGGCTTCTCAGGGGAGGTGACATCTGATATGAAACCTGGAGGATGAATAGGAGTTGGCCAGGGGGAGCAGAGGGAGAGAAGTTTTCCTTGCATAGGGAAATGTTGAACATGATGTGTTTGGAGAATTGAAAGGTGTTTGTCTGGCTAGAGCTGAGAATGGGAGTTGAGGAGGGCAGTGAGTGATGAGGCTGGAGAGTGGGACCCAGAGCCTGAATGACTTGTGCTCAGGACAGTTGGAGCCAGGAGAGGGAAGGACACAGACATATTGGTGATTTAGATAGATCTCTCAGCAGAAGATGGACTGGAGGGGCAAGAGGCTGAAGGTGGGGAGCTGTTGGAGGGTCTAGGTGGTGGGTGATGGAGCTGGACCAGGGCAACAGTTGCTATTTAGAAGGAAGAATTGAAAGGACCTGGTGACCCATTTGATGAAGGGGTGATGAGTAAGAATCAAAGACACTGCTGAGCTTACATAGTAACTATTTGGCTAGTTCAGCTGGAGGGGTTGGCCAAGTATGACCTGTTTTGTAAACAAAGTTTTATTGGTACACAGCTCTGCCCATTCATTTATGTATTTTCTGTGGCTGGTTTTACACTACAGTGGCAGTTGAACAGTTGTGACAGAAACTGTATGGCCCTTAAAGCCTAAAATATTTATTATCCAGCCCTTTACAGATAGGTTTGTCAATCTCTGAGCCAAATAGTTGGCTCATTTCAGTAAGTTAAGAAAAAATCAGTTAAGCTAGTATTATGGCTTAGGCATCATTTTCCATCCATACATCCATTCATTCAGCTTCTATTTCCTGGGTGCGTATGGATGGTGCTTGACTTGCCTGCCTGTGTCCACAGAACTGGTTTGTGAGGTTGGTCTGATTGCTAGAGACAGCAGTCTCAGAGGCAGGTGTCTGCTTTTACACATCAGGGCATGAAGACTGTGGTAGAATCTGCAGCACATCTGCATGCTGCTGCCCTGGCCCAGACTGGCCTCTGGAGCTGGCCATTCAGGCCTATGGGTCTTCTGGGGTAATCACACTTACATGAAGCTTTCTCACACATGGTGTCATTTACTCTACAAGGCAGTGCTTGAGCTCCGCATTACCACACCAAGACTTAGATAAGTGATTAGCTCAAGGCAAAGGAAGGAAACAGGCAGATCTCTTCTTAGTCAGAGCTGAAGATCCAGTAGGGGTGACTTGTGGTCTCAATTCTTTCTCCCATGAAGACCTAGGGAGCAGGGCAGGAGTGGCCGCTGGGCCGGAGCCCCTGAACCTCCCAGCCATCTGGCACCTCCTCTGCTTTAGTCCCAACCAGGGCTTACAGATGTGAGCTGGACAGTGTGGGAATACAGCTTTGCAGCAGTAATTAGTTTATTCCTGAGGTCAGCAGTATAAATAGTAGAAAAATGTATTTCCTGTTCCAAGCCAAATAAGCAAGTGGCAGCCAGTTGGCCGGGCGCCATTGATGGGATTTCAGCCATGCGTGTGCCTTGCCTTTGGCCACGAGTTTGGGCGGGAGAGCAGAGGAGGAATGTTCCTCCACAGGCCCAGTCCTGCCCTTGATTGGTGACTTACTGGGATGACTCCAACAGCTTGACATCCACCCAGGTATTTCTAGGTTCCTGCCGTGATCATGGAGACCCACAAAGGTGGGTGGACATATCAAGTGGGGACCACCAAGTCTGGCTTTTACCATTGGTGATCATTCCACGTGCCTGGTGTGTGGTTGATGATCAAGAGATGTTGTTGAATAGGCAAATGAATGGGATGGTGCACAGCCTTTGAGTGGAGGGGGGAACTGGATGTGGGAGCAGAGGCCCCATCAGTGGATGAGGGGACAGAACCATTGTCTCCTTCCTGGGTTTTGTTGACGAAATCGGAAGTCAGAGTTATTGGCCATTCTATTTGGTGCTGAGATAACTAGATGGTTGGCCCCGCCTAGGGAAAGTCCTCATTGTCTGCAAGGATTTTTGTTTTCTTTAGGTGTTTGGATGCTTCTTCTGTGTTATATATGTCTGTATCCCCTCTACTTTTTGTTCATTTACTTGTTTATTTATTCATTTATTCTTTTTATTTTTTTCCCCAGAGGATTGCATAGTGGTCAAGAAATGAGGGCGGCAAGGAAGGAGATGCCTCATGCCTTTGCAAATGTCAGTCCCCCACCTCTATCCCTCTGACCACCCTCACTTCTCTTGGCTGCCTCTTCCTTATCTTTCAAGCTGTAGCTTGGAGGTCACTTTTACTAGAAGGCTCCTTGGCTATCCAGACTGGTTCTTTTTTCTGTGCTTCCAAGGTCCCCATGTGGCCTCCGGCACAACCTCCATCACTGTGGTAGATCCTTGTCTGGATCCTGGAAGCAGGGGACTGGTGCTGGTTCTCCACTGAGTCCCAGGACTGAGGTCTGACTTCAGGTAGGCACTCAATTAATTGTTGTAATATAAATGAATGAATGGATGAAGGTCAGGTCTCACATTCCCAATCCATAGCTTTCATCCCTTCTTAAAACCCTTTCTAATGAAATAAATGCCACCATTATCTTCATTACAGGGATAGACTTGTTTTCTTCATCCTGAACATGGCTCACCAAGCTCTTTTCCTGAGGGCATTCACCCTCTATAGGGCGGGAAAACTCTTCTTTACTTTAAAATGTATTTTATTGAAGTATAGGTGATTTACAATGTTGTGTTAATTTCTGCTGTACAACAAAGTGACTCAGTTATACGTATATATGGATTCTTTTTCATATTCTTTTCCATTATGGTTTATCACAGGATATTGAATATAGTTCCCTGTGCTATACAGTAGGACCTTGTTGTTTATTCATTCTATATATAATAGTTTGCATCTGCTAATCCCAACTCCCAGTCCATCCCTCCCCACCCTCCTCCTCCTTGGCAAGCACAGGTGTGAGGAGAAGCCTTTTTTTTTTTTTTTTTTGCGGTACACGGGCCTCTCACTGCTGTGGCCTCTCCTGTTGCGGAGCACAGGCTCCGGACGCGCAGGCTCAGCGGCCGTGGCTCACGGGCCCAGCCGCTCCGCGGCACGTGGGATCTTCCCGGACCGGGGCACGAACCCGCGTCCCCCGCATCGGCAGGCGGACTCTCAAGCACTGCGCCACCAGGGAAGCCCAGGAGAAGCCTTCTTAATCCACCTCCTCCTCCTTCATATTGTTCACCCAGTGAACTAAAAGCACAGAGAGAGTGAGCAACTCACCTAGGCTCACACAGCCAGATTGGAGTGTGGTTGAAAGCTGGGTGAAGCCCTGAAGGTCATTCCCAATGTGAGAGCTGGCAGTTCAGGGAGCCGTGGCTGAGTAGTGGGCAGGCACTCTGAATGCTGTGTCCAGGGGCCCCTCCAGGGACTCTTGGATATAGTGATGTGGTCCTTCTGCGGCCTGGGCACATGCTGCCACTGACTTCCTGGAGTCTCGCTTCCTGCTTGTGAGCAGAGCTGGACACTTGCAGCTCGAGCCAAGGATGTGACTTAGTCCTAAGCAAAGATGTTCTGAAAAGTTTTGTGGGACCAAATGGGCCCATGTACGAGGGGTCCTTCCCTGCCTCGCTCATCTACCACCCGAGCAAGACTAACTCTCCCCGTCTCGGGCAGGCTGCCCCACTTTCTCAACCTCTTCTAGAATTCCACCTGGAACCCACAGTGACTTCCTACGGTTTACGTTATGGCACCTGGACAACAGTTCCTTCTAGAATCTTCTCCCCGGCATCCACTCAGCATTCTGTCCTGGGCCTGAGAACCCACAAGCGTTCAGTCCAGCATCTTTGGGTTTATCTGTGCTGGTTTTGTGAAGCCTCCTACCGTCCCCATGTGTAGGATCCCCATCAAGCTTCCTCCCGTGACTGTTAAAATGACGGTGAACACCAGTTTGCTTCTTCTGTTTCTTTGATTCGTAAGATATATGGTTCTCTTTGCACCTGAGTAGGTCAGTGGTGACTGAAATATAGAGTAATTGAGACCACCCTCAGTTTTGTCTCCCTGCTGTCTCCTTCCCATCTCTGTCTGGTTTGGGACCATGTGATGCCAAGGAATCGAGATGTTGTAAATTATGGTTGGGCCTAGATGGAGGCAAAAGCAAACAGGGACCACAGGCAGTGCTGGCTAAAGCTCCCCCGCCGGCCCCAGGCCTGTCCAGTCTGGTAATGAGGGCTTTGCTAAGGAAGCAGCTGCCCAGAGCCGGGGGGGGGTGGTGGTGGGTTGGGCTCCTGAGTCCTCCTTTCCCACCTCTCTCTCCTGGGTGGTAGCAGCGGCAGCCAACCCAGGGTGCATGGCTCTGAGCCAGGCATAGGGCCTGGCCAGGTCTGCTTGTCCACTGGCTCTGGGCATCCTGGAGCCAGTACTTTCTCCATGTCCACCTCAGTCTCTTGTCAACTGCAGCAGCAGACACATCTCCCCAGTCTCCCACCCGCCCAGACTCCTCCCTGCACCAGGGTGGCCCTCCCTTTCAGACCATGGAGAAGTGCCTAGCTGAGCCCATGGCCAGGGGGCGGCACCGACGCGGTCCCCTCTGTCTGGCATCTCCTGATCCGGGAGGAATTCGCCTGGAGAATAGGGCTCTGGCAGCTGGTGTGCTGTCTTCTTAGCTGTAACCGAGACGCAGCTGGTTGGCACAGGCTGGGGCCTTCTGATTGGGCCTGGGTGTTTGGAAGCTCCAAATCCTTGCCTCTCCTTGAACAACGAGGAATTCAGGGTGCTGATCCCACTGAGGATGAAAAGGCCACAGCCTCCCAGACAAGCCTCCCCCCAACCCCCCACCGCCCCGCCAAGGGGTGTTTGGCTGAAACTGTCATCGGACCTGGAGACACAGTGGCTGGGGACAGGGTGCGGGATGGTGGGGGCAGATCTCCAGTCTGTGCAGCCAGTGCTCGCTGGGGGCAGATTTGGGAGAGAGGCTGAGGCGGGAGGGGGCGCTTGTTACGGAGCGCCAGCTCCCGGTCAGGCAGCATTTGCTGGATGTTAGTTCTTCCTAAGCTCATTTAATCCGTACGGCCTTCTTTCGAAGTGGTTTTACTAGTTTTCTTCCCGTTGAGGAAACTGAGGCCAGGCGGGGCTGTGGCTTGCCCGAAGGCCCTAGAGTGGTAGGGAACCGTCTAGGGTCCAGGCCATTCTCTCTGCAAAATTTCCTTTGACACAGATTTGTTATGAATCCTACCCTCCCCCTCACCACCTCCCCAGGATCTCCGAGGATTGTGACAAATTGAAAATCCTATTAGTGTTAAATTAATGGGCTTTTCTTGTGGGGCAGCAGGCTGGAACGGCGGCAGAGGGTTGAGAGCATTCACTGGCAGAGGGTGTGGGCAGGGAGCAGCGGTGGGCCTGCCTGTCCAGGGCCCCCCTCCCATCCTTTATTAACCAGCTCGTCTCTCCGGCTGAGCGGCCTTTCATCTGGGAAGGGGCAAAGGCTCTTTGAACCTTGGAATTAAATTCGGCTGGGGCCTGGGACAAAGGATGGAGCCCAGAGGCCACCACCCCCTCCTCCTCTGCCCTGACCTGGAAACATCTGAGGGCCCCGGGGTGGTAGTCTCAGGTCCGTGACCCCAAGGGCAGGGGGCATGTGCCAGCAGGGATGGAGGAGAGCTTTGTGCTTTTCCAGGTGGTGAGAAGTCTCAGCAGGTGGAGGACCGTGGCTGCCAGGAGCTGGCACCAAGGGGGTTCTGGAGACTTCTCTCCCCCCACCCCACCCGCACTGCTTCTCAAGAGCTGCAGGTGCATCCTAGTTTTCACTCGAAAATTGAGTGCCGACTGTGGCTGTGCACTGTTGGGTCTGGGTACAGCTGTGAACCAAATAGACGCCCTCCTGTCTCACGGAGCCGGCACTGCAGTGAGTTGGGATGGAAGGTCGACAAATCAACAATCGTATGCAACATACCAGGTGGTGATAAGTGCTACAGAGAAAAATAGAGCAGGTTAGAGAGAAAGCCAGAGATGAGGGTGGGCAGGAAAGGGCCTCTGAGGAGGTGACATTTGCGTGGAAACCTGAAAGGAGTGAGAGGGTGGGGAGCCGTGCAGATGTGGGAGGCGGGAGAGGAGTAGTTTCTGGGCTGAGGGAACAGCACATGCAAAAGCTTCGAGCCCAGAGCATGGCTGGGGAGTCTGAGGAAGAGCAAGGAGGCCAAAGTGGCTGGAGTGAAGGGAGCAAGGGGGAGACAAGGAGGAGGAGAGAGAAGATTATGAAGGGCCTGCCTTACCTTCGGATCTTAAGGGTCTGTGCAGGAAGGAACTTTCGTCTTAATTCATTCCCCATTTCCTAGTGCTGGAAACAGTGCCAGGGTGAGGGAGGGAATTGCTTAGGGTTATACAGCCAGGTAGTGGCAAGACTGGGACCAGAAGTGGGTCTCATAACGTCTAGCCTGGTGCGCTTGTTACTACGCCACAGCCCAAATGGAATAGCAATAAAAAACCATAATAAGTATGGTTTATTGAACACACACTCCACGCTGGACTCTTTGCTAAGCCACTTTTATATACATTGGCTCACATGTCGTATATTTCACATCGATTAGCCTCAAGGGACTTGTGATACACCCATTATACAGATGCTGAAGCTGAGGATCAGAGAAGTGGAGGGACTTGTCAAGGCCAGCTGGGTGGAATGATCCCAGCCTTCCTGATTTCAGAGCACCTCGTGTGTCACTCCGGGCTCCCGCAATCCCTCATACGAGATGGCGATTCAGGACCTGTGGCGATTAGTCCAGCCCTGCTGCAGCACAGGCCACACGGTTTCCTGTGGATGAGTTTATCTGCTTATCTCCCCAATGAGGCCATGAACTACTGGAGAGCAGGGGGTGAGTTGTCCTCATCTCTGACCCTGGTCCCCAGTGCCAGCCCCTTTGCTGGATGTCGGAATGTAGTACCGGGGCTCAGTGTGCTTGGCGCCTCTCAGAGCCCAGCATGCACTGTTCTTACCTCTCTGATCTCCTTTCCAACACTGCTGCTGGCTCGCACTGCCCACCTTGTCTGCTGGAGAGTGAGCAGCAGAAAGGGACCAGAGGGCCAGAGCTGCGCTCTCATTTCCATCTCTTTGACCTCAGTGCCAAGGCTGGGACCTGGCTCAGACTTGGTGCCCAGTGTTGGTTCAGACAAACGAATCATGAGTTGTATGAGTTCTTGGGAGGGGATTAGGTGCCGATGAGAAAGGAGAGGTGGAGAGGGACACACACAGAGAAATAGGTAAAGAAGAACAAAGAGAGGGACGCCAGGCTGACCTGAGACTCACACCGAGATGGAAGGAATGCAGAGGGCATTCCAGATGCTGATGGAGGCAGAAAGGGACAGATGGAACACAGAGGCCTGCAGAGGCAGGGAGACGGAGGGAGACAGACGTGAGGCCACTGCTAGCTTCCAGGCAGTGGGGGCTTTTTAGTAAGACCTGGGCATGGACAGGAAATGGGCAAGGATGGACTGGTTAGGAAGAACATGGAGGAAGCAGTGAACAGGGCTTGTTTGGGGGCAGAGGTGTGTGGGGAGTGGGGAGAACGTAGTGTATGTGGGTGGGCTGGGAAGGTCAGGGAGCCTGGAATTTGGAGTTCATGTCCCTGTGTCTCATCTCCCTGGGTTGTGAGGGTCTCTGGTAGGGAGTTACCCATAGATCTAGGGCCAGGCTGAACATAGGGTGTTAGTGACAGGGTCAGAGTCACAAATGGCCTGGGGACAATTCTGATTTCTTGTCTGTGTGCCTCAGTGGACAGTATGGCCGCTAGAGTCAGAGGGATTGTGTAACCATTGCCTGATGCCCCTGTTCTGCCTCTCCTCTCTACCCTGTTTTTACTGCTCAGGTTCCAAATTCCCTATTTCTCATCTGGGCCCTTAAAAGCATCCCCAACTATTTCTCACTCCCAGCAGCTTCCCCCAAGCCAGTCTCTACTCTGTAGCCAGAAGGATCTTCCAAAAGCACAGTCTGACCACATCACCTCCCTGCCTAAAACCTTCAGTGACTCCCTAGTACCCTTGGGTCCTGTGTGGCTTGGCCTGCCCACCCCTCCAGCCCCAATCAAACCCCTCCTCAGCTCCAGCCCTTGCTCTGGCCACAGTGAATTGCAGTTCAACTTTGTCCTAGCACATCACTGTTGTTCCTTCTGTGGAATGTCCTTTTCTCACCTTGTCCATTGAGGAACTTCTAGCTGAACTTCAAGACAGGGTTCTAATGTCTCTACCTCCAGGAAGGCTTGTCCCCCCCACACCCTGATTCGCGAGGGTGTCCTCAGGACCCACCTCTGCTCCACAGTCACCTGTCCTCCCCAGCATGGCGCTGAGCAGTCTGCATAGTAATCGTTAGGGCACTTGCTCCTTCCCTTTTAGATGCTCAGTCCCGAGGGCAGGGCCACATGTTATTTACTTGTGTATCTGCAAAGCCTAGTACAAGGCCTTGTGTAAACCATGCTCTTAGGAGGTGTTTGAATGAATGAAGACTGGGGGGCTGTGGGAGCCTGACAGGGATCGCTGGGCTGGGCTGGGGGAAGCAGGGTCCTAGAGCTCCCACGCTGGTCACCGGGATGGGATGAGACAGGAACTCAGCCTACCCCTGGGGAGGTTATTTTGGTCGTGGCAAATAAACCTCTTTGGAAAATGTGACCAGCTTTTGATCCCCGTGTCTTTGCTCCTGACGCCCTCCTTTCAGTGTGTAACGAAGGCAGCGGTCTCCGTTAATAAAGAATAATTATGGGGTTGGATTAGGGAGATTATCGGGAACAGGTGGAGCCCCTCGCCCCACCCGTTCCGCCCGGCGGGCAGCGGCAAGGATGAGCTCACACTTTCCCCCTCTCTGCGGAGGATGTGCCACTGGGGGCCTTCTGGCCATGGCTGCTAATCCTTTGGGGACGAGAGAGGATTCTCCTGCCACTTACTTCCCGCCAAGTCCCAGGTGAGATTCCAGGGGATCAGCGAAAAAGGTTCTCCCCAACACAGCTTGGTCTTTCCCAATCTGGGCTCTGTAGAAATCAATTCCAGTTTTTAAATATATAAGAACTCAGGGAATGTAAGTCCCATGATCCCTTCTTGAAGATGAACTTGGAAAGGAGAAACTATGGCAAAAGGACTAAGGACTGACAAAGAATTGAATCCATTTGTCTTTATGTCTAAGACTAAAACCAAGATGGGGGTCTTGGTTATGGACACAGAATGAACCATGTGGAAATGAATGAAATTGTGTAGAAACTAAATAACTGACAAATATTGGGACAGAAAGGGGGAAAGAAGGTACAAAGTAATGTAAATGCCCAGATTTCCTCATCTTTTATAGCCAGAGGACCAAAGATATAATTTAAAAATGAAAAATAAAATAATAGATCTGTTATAGATATGAAGGTAAACATTAAGATATATAAAATAATAACTCTGGGTTATGGAGGGGAAAAAGGAAGGAAGAAGAAATAAACTAATTCTATCATTACTTCTAATAACAGTTACTGTTCAAAATTCAATACAACAAGAAATAAACAGCAAAAGATACAATTTTCACTCTCTTTCTTAAACATTACTGTCATCAAAAAGGAAATCAAAACAGATTGCAGAAATCCAGAGAGCTGAGCTAATAATAGCAATCCATATAAGAACTATGAAATACTGCTAAAGCAGAGCTCAGAGAAAAGTTCATAGCTCTAAATACTTTTGTTAATATATAATAAAGATTAAAAATTTATAAATTAGGTATCCAATCCAAGAAGTTAGAAGCACAGCAATAAAATAAACCTAAAGAAATCACAAGAAAAAAATTATAAAGACAAAAGTGGATATTAATGAATTAGAAGTCAGAAAAATACTAGAACTAATAAAGATTATTTTTTAAAAACCAAGTAAAATAGATAAGATGTTAGGTAATCTAATCCAGAAAAAAATGGGAAATCACACATTCATAAAATAAGAAATGGTTAGGGGGGAAGAACCCCAGTTTCAGAGGAAATCAAAAGATTATGTAAATATATTTGAGAAGTACATCTAGGTACTAAAATCTAAACAGATTAATAACCATGGAAGAAATAGACATAGTTACTCCTAAAAAAAAATCACTAGGTACAGATCATTTCATAAGAAATTCTATCAAACAGTTAAACAACTATTTAAGTAATTTAAATTGTTTAAATAGGCCCAGGGCTAATTTCCTTCATATATAAAGAGCTCCTGTAAATCAATAATAAAGGACTGACAACTCAATAGAAAAATAGATGAAGTATGTGAACAGACCACTGACAGAGAAGGAAAATAATGACTCTTAGAGATGACAATGAAAAGATGATCAACCCTACTCAAAATAAGAAAACTGCACATTAAAACTACAGTGTGATGCCACTTTTCACCCGTCAGTTAAAGATTATGAAATTGGATAAATCACTGGGTTCATGCATAGGGAAAAAGGAATATAAAATGCTGGTAGAAATGCAAAATATTACAACCTTCATGGAAAGCAACTTGGCAATGTCTTTGCCTTTGACCCAACAGTCTTACTTCTAGGAAGTTTTTGCAAAGATAAACTCACATTTGTGTGAAATGACATTTCAGTGACATATTTGTGAGAGCAAGAGATGGGAAACAGCCTGAGTCTATCAGGAGGAGAGGGGTTATATATTTTCTACTCTGATGGAACATTATACAGCCATTAACAAGAAAGGAGGCAACTCTTAATGTACCAAGACAAACAATTTCCAAGATAGAGTGTTAGCTGAAAAAAAAAAGAAGTATGATATGCTATTACCTGTGTAGAAAAGAGAATGTATATGAAATCTGTGTGCACACACCCAGAGATGGTAGGAGGGGCTTTCTCTCGAGTGATGAACTGGATGGCTGGGGACAGCAGCTGGAGCTGAACTGACCTTCCGACGTCTGCCTTTTTATACTTTTGAATTTTGTACCATGTGCATGTAGTACTTTTTAAAACTGAAATAATTAAGAACTTTAAAGATGAGTGGGAATTAGGTAGGTAAGAAGGGACTAGGGGAACAAACATATGCAAAACTGCTCAGATTTGCCAGTATCAGGGAAATAAAAATTAAAAGCTTTTTTGTTGTTGTTGTTTTGGCAAAAGTGAAAATGATTCTTAATTTTCAGAATGGAGTATAGACTTTACCCCAAGAACAATAGGAGCTCTGCGTGGGCTGTGAGCAAGGGTGTGGGGTTGAGTTACAGGGGCTGAGGCTGGAGGCAGAGGTGCCAGGAGGAGGCTGTGTGGTCATCCAGGCAAGGCTTAGGCACTGGACTGCAGGCAGGGGCAGTGGGGAGAAGGTGGTTGAAAAGACTTTGGAGGTGGAGTTGACAGACATAGAGCTGAGTGGATAAGGGGGCTGGAGATGGGGAGCTGGCCAGGTGAGGCCCACGCTTCTCCTCTGAGTGCCCTGGTGTTGGTTGAGGTTGGCCAGCCGGCCTGAGACTGAATGTTTACTCTGAAGACAGGCCACCACCTCTCCTGCTGCTGGACAGCTCTTCCAACACACCAGAATGCTTTTGCACTATCCATTCGCTCACTCAGGCTACCCTTGTGATGAAGGTGGTGCTGGGGCTGGTGGTGCTGGGTGCTGGTATCCCATTGTTCAGATGCACAAACTGAGGATAAGAGACGGTAAGTGACTTGCTGGAGTCTCTCCAGCAATCTCAGCCAGACTCACCCAGTGTACCTCTCAGCCTGCTCTAGGCCTCACTTTTTGTCCCCTCTGTCCATGACAGCTTTGGACTGGAGACTAGAGCAGGTGTCTGCCAGAGCCCAAAGCAGACATATGTATGTCACTGTGAGTTACCAGTGCCCCCAGGAATCTCCCAGGATGCTCCCAAAGCTGGCAAAATCCTACTAGTGACACCTTGACCTGAGCAGTCAGAGGTCTGGACGGGCTTGGCTGGCTTCTCTGCTCAAGTGATAAGGCTGAAATCAAGGTATCACCCAAGCTTAGCTTCTACCTAGAGGCTCTTGAGAGAATCTCTTTTCATACTCATTCAGGTTGTTGGCAGAATTTAGTTTCTCACACGGTAGGACTGAGATCCCCATTCTTTTTTTTTTTTTAATTTTATTTATTTTTTTATAACAACAGGTTCTTATTAGTCATCAATTTTATACACATCAGTGCATACATGTCAATCCCAATCGCCCAATTCATCACACCCCCACCCCACCCCACCTCAGCTTTCCCCACTTGGTGTCCATACGTTTGTTCTCTACATCTGTGTCTCAACTTCTGCCCTGCAAAACGGTTCATCTGTACCATTTTTCTAGGTTATGCATACATGCGTTAATATACGGTATTTATTTTTCTCTTTCTGACTTACTTCACTCTGTTTGACAGTCTAGATGCATCCACGTCTCAACAAATGACCCAATTCTGTTCCTTTTTATGGCTGAGTAATATTCCACTGTATATATGTACCACAAATTCTACATCCATTCGTCTGTCGATGGGCATTTAGGTTGCTTCCATGACCTGGCTATTGTAAATAGTGCTGCAATGAACATTGGGGTGCATGTGTCTTTTTGAATTATGGTTTTCTCTGGGTATATGCCCAGTAGTAAGATCCCCATTCTTTTTTTTTTTTTTTTCGGTATGCGGGCCTCTCACTGTTGTGGCCTCTCCCGTTGCGGAGCACAGGCTCCGGACGCGCAGGCTCAGCGGCCATGGCTCACGGGCCCAGCCGCTCCGCGGCATGTGGGATCTTCCCGGACCGGGGCACGAACCCGTGTCCCCTGCATCGGCAAGCGGACTCGCAACCACTGTGCCACCAGGGAAGCCCAAGATCCCCATTCTTGATGGCAGTTGGCAGGGGTCACTCTTAACTTGTAGGGGCCACTCGTGTGTGGCCTCCTCCAAGTCGGCAACAGAGAAGTTTGCTCCCATGTGTCAAAATCCCCTTTGTGCTTCAGATTGGCCTGACTTCTGCCTGGCAGCTGGAGAAAGCTCTGACTTTAAAGGGCTCCTGTGGTTAGATTTGGCCACTTGGATAATCTCACTTGTTGCCATATGATGGAACATAATCTGGGCGTGATATCTCGTGTTCACTCTACCCACAAAGAGGGGTGGATTATACAAAGGTTATTAGAGGTCATTCTTAGAATCCTGCCTACCACTCAGATGTACACGCCCATTCATGTGCAAGAGGAATACGAACATATGTTCATTAACATGTATTAAGTTCCAGGCATTTCTATATGAAAAGTGTCAACTTGATTTCCATGAGTATGTGTAGTAGTTACGACCACTGTCATTATCCTCAGTTTGCAGATGAAAAATAGGGACTCAGAGAAGTTAAGTAACTTGTCCAGGGTGATCCAGCTAGAAAGAGATGGGGCCTGAACTTGAACCCAGGTTGGTCTGATTCTGAAGCCAGTGCTCTGGTCTGTCTCACACACATGTGCATGCAGGACCGTGGCCACACACCTGTGCATGCATACATGTGTGCATCAATACACCTGTACCCATGCACTCAGGCACACTCAGGAGGGTCCACGCACAGATACACATGCACCCCTGTGCCTGCCTGGTTCCCTGGGGCCTGGAGTTAATGAAGATGCATGGAGAGCCCACGCAGAGTGGCCATGGGCAGAGATGAAAGGCGGGGTGTGCCTAACCGCTCTCCAGGGATCCAGTTACCCATGGCTGAGGCTCCTCAACCAGGTGATTAATTGCCCGGCACTGCCTCAACCCGGTCAGCTCCCAAGGCCTCCTGCCCTTTTATTAAAAACGTCCCTTGATGTCATCCCGCCAAGGAGATCAATGGCAGCCGGGGGAGGGGGGCTGCCAGGGGACGAGGGTCTCTGTGGCCTCTCCCCAGTGCCACCTGGCTCCCTTGGTGCTCAGCATCCTGGGAGCTGGCTGGGGCTGATGTTCCCAAAGAGGCCTCCTGAATCTGGGTCCTGCCTGGCTGTGGGTCATGGTCAGTGTGACTGGGCAGCTGGGCTGATGACCGAGGTTGGAGGAGGCCAGAGGACTCAAGCCTGTGCTTTGGGGCCTTGAGAAGCTAGGAAGAGGGTGTGGATACTCCTTTGTGCTTCAGTCTTCTGGGTGTCCTGGCATCAGACTCTCTTGGGTTTGAATCTGGACGAGCCATGTGACACTGACCTCCCGGAACCTCTGGCTTCTCCCATGTGGAATAGGGAGAAAGGGACCTCTCTGGCAGGCCTTGAAGGTCATTTGACTCTCAAAACCCCTTCTTTTCTTGGCTTTGGGGACCCTGCACACTCCTGTTTCCCTCCCACCTCTCTGGCTGTGCCTCTTCTGTCTTCCTTACTCACTTCTAGCCAGCACAGCTCTGAGCGTGACCACTGGGGCTCAGGACCCAGCGACACCACTTACAGCCAAGCGACCCTGTCAGTTTGGTTTGACAGTGCTCAGTACTGACGGAGGATCATGGCAATTTTCATGTTTGTGAGTTAAAGTTTTTTTCCTTGGCAGTTGTTTTTATTTTTGGAGATTTTCACAAATAGCTCTTGGGATAAAAAGGGATCCATTTCCTGGAGTGTTGCAAAACTGGTGTCCATCAAGCTTCCTCAGTCTGCCTCTTTCTCCCTTTTCCCTGAGTCTGTTTGCTAATCTCGTGTGCCTGTCCTACACAATTTTGAAGCTGCTTCGGGGTACATTGGCACAGACACACAAACATACTCGTGTATAAGGATGTCGGCATGCACGGGATCCTGGTAGATTGGGGATGGACTCTCTTCTCCAGTGATGTGCTGGTATCAATAGGCTTTCTGGAAAATGAAAGGCCTGATTTGGCATTTGCCAGTTTCCATGGTGTAAATACTCTCACTGTGGTCAATTTCAAGCTACCAACCTGAATTTGCTGAGTGCGGGGGTTGGGAGGAGACGTGCTAACAGCTCCTGTGAGTGGAGTGCTGTCCCGTGGGCTCCAGGACACCACGCCCTTATTCATCACTGTCTCTGTATTGCCTGACACAGGGGCCAGCACATGGTTAGCGCTCAATGGACGTCCGCCAAACGCACTGCGTGCATCTGTGAGGGACACCTGCTGACCTACCCCAGACCTGGCCACTGCCTTCCCCACGCTTGTGCGCACTCACAGAGTCAGAGGTACTCTCATCAACTCACAATCACAGGTGTGCTCCAGCAAACACACTCTTGCATGTGTCTTGTGCCCAACGTGTGTGCTCAGAACTCACACATGCCCCTAAAATGGCACTCGCAGCTCCACTCATGGGCATAGTTGCAGTTTTTCCTGCACACACATTCTCTAATGGGTATGTGTACACCTATGCTCACCCTTGACTGGCACTCATGCACACGCTGATGCACACTTTCAGTCACACACACGCACATGTCCCTGTCACTGGCGTGCGTGTTCTGGGACACACATACACTGACGCACTTCTCTGAACAGCAGACCTGGGGGTCTGAGCCCGCCCAGAGGCTCTGCTCATAGAACCAGCAATGGCTGAAACTCAGCCTTTCTCACCTTCATGCATACACACGGCGGCACACCCACGGCTCACTCATCACCCTGCCCTTCCTCATCCCCCCACACCCCCTGCAGGCATCTCCCCAACCCCGCCATAACCAGGGAAGCTGGCCGGGCTGGGTTGGTGGGTGTGGTGTTTGGGAGTTAGAGAGAGGAATTCCAGGCGGGCCCCTTCTGCTCCCCTGGCCAACGTTAAGTGCCTTCAAACTGAAAAGAACCGTCCAGAGAGGCTTTTCCGGCTAGAGATTAATGTCACTGAAAAATGTGGGTCCCGAGCGATTAATGCAGCCTTCTTTGCCACACATTATGTGAGTGCACTAAAGCGAGAGGGGGCTCATTTTTGGCATGTTTTTAACCTGCTTGGCTCTGAGTGAAAGAAGAAAAGAAGAGCCTGGGGCCCGGGAACCTGAGGGTGGGGGGGGGGGGTCCCATGGGCACAGAGAGCCCCAGAGGCCAGGGAGGGGAAGGCGGGGGCCACCCGGCCCCGGGCCC
>NW_006786690.1:4952542-4955476 GCF_000442215.2 Lipotes vexillifer | reverse complement strand
GGGGGGGGGTCTCATGGGCACAGAGAGCCCCAGAGGCCAGGTAGGGTAAGGCTGGGTCAACCAGGTCCAGGGCCTTGGGAGTCCCAGCCAAGTCACCACAAGACTTGGAGGGGAGATAATGGTGGGCCCACTGGCGGTCTTCAAGCTCCAGGTGGCGTAGACGTGGAGGTGTGTGAAGGCTCCCGGCTGTGTGGCATGGCTGAGGGGACCAGCCCTCCCAGAGTCTCCTAGCACAGTCAGAAGGACCCGTTTTCAAATACCAGCTCTACCGAGTGACCTTGGGCACATGACTCCACCTCTTAGGGCCTCATTTTCTCCATCTGCAAAATGGCAGTGATGCAGTATCTTCCTTACAGGGTTGTAGTGAGGCTTAACTGAGATCAGGCACCTAGTAAGTGTTTGATAATATAGCAGCTTATTGAAGGGATGGTGGCAGTGATGTACGGTGGCTGCCTGAATGAGTGCGTGCGTGTGCGTGTGCGTGTGTGTGTGTGTGATTCTGAGGGCAACCAGGAGCACACTGAAGAATGTGTTGCTCACATATTTAAAAACACAAAACGGATCATGTTATTTCTTGGCTTAAAACTCATCAGCAGCCTTAGCTGCTCTCAGGATAGAGCCTGAGCACTCGATCTGACAGCCGTGTGGTCTGGGCCCTGTCACCCCTCCAGCCCCAGGTGGCACAACAATGGCTCTCATGTCTGGATTCCAGCTGCGAGTTCTCTTCTCGGTGCCAGGTTCCCTGCCCCCTCCCTGGGCTTCACCCCTCAGAGCCCAGCCACAGGAGCCGCCACCTCCCCACCTTGGCAAGACCAGGTGCCCAGGTTTAAGCTCTCACAGCCCTCGCGGCAGTTCTCACTACATAAAGTGATAATTGAGTTGTTCACAGTTTGCCTGCCAGTAGGTAAGCTCTGTGAAGGTGGAAGCTGTGTCTGTGCTTTTGCACGGATCAGTGGCATCCGCACAGTACCTGGCATGGAGGGTTGAGAGGGTGAACTGAGGTGTGGACAGGCAGGCTGGCATCTGGGCACGAGCTGGGTGCCAAGGGGAGTTCGGGCCCCACAGATCTGGAATCGCAAAGCAGGCCAGTTGACAGGAAGCAGGATGATGGGTGGGGTCGTTGAGCATCTTAGTTGTCCCCCCTGCTGCCAGGGAGGAAGGGAAGATGACGGAGTTTCTGTAAGATTTGCCTGACTTACGCTGAAACTTCTGAAAGGCTTTGGCTCAATTTCATACTAAGAATTATAACATAAGTGCCACGAGGGAATGGAATTCAGGGATAAGGGACTTCTCTGGATGGAATTCAATCCTCAGAACCGCCCCAAAGCAGGCACTATTGTTATCCCGATTTTTCATAAGAGGAACTTGGGGCTCAAAGAGGCTCTTGACCAAGCTGGGCCCAGAACCTGGATCTGACTCTTTGTCCTCGGTGCTGATTGCACAGAGGGAGATGGGCAGAGAATAGGGAATGGGGCTATTGGCCTCATTCTCCAGGACCAGGGAGACTGAACGATGCATAAGGAATTGTTGCCTGTTGTGGTGGTTTTAAGATATGCTCCTAAGTTCTTTGATATTTCTCCCTTCAAGAGGTGGTTTAATTCTTCTCTCCTTGAGTGTGGGCATAGTGACTCCCTTCCAATGAGTAGAATATGGTAGGAGTGTGTGACTTCCAAGACTAGGACATAAAAGGTATTGCGGCTTCCTCCTCACTCCCTTCTGCATCACTCGCTCTGGAAGCCAGCTGCCATGTTAGGACATTCAAGCAACCCTGTGGAGACGGAGGCCTGGCACCTGGAGAGGAACTGGGGCCTCCTGCCCACAGCCATGTGTGTGAGCTGTCTCGGAAGCACATCTCCCAGCCCCAGGCAAGCCTTCAGATGATGTCTAGACTGCAACCTAGTGAGAGACCCTGAGCCCAAACCACTCAGCTAAGCTAATTTCTAATTCCTGACCCACAGAAACTGTGAGATAATAAATGATTATTGTTGTTTTGAGCTGCTAAGTTTTGGAATAATTTGTTATGCAGCCATAGATAACTAATACACTCATTTTAGTGAAATTGGTTCCAGTGCACATCAACAGTAGGTTACGGCATAGTCGCACGATGCAATACCGTAGAGCAATGAGAAGGAACGAACTATCACCACAGGCAGCAACGTGGGTGAATCTCACAGACACGTTGAGTGAACGAAGCCGACCAAAGAGAGCACATACTGTGTGATCCCCATTCATATAAAGTACAAAAGCAGGCAAACTACTCTACAGTGATGGAAATCAAGATGATGGCTACCTTTGGCAGGGGTGGGTGGAGCGATATGGAGGGACTCTGGGGTGGGGGGTGGTTCCTGGGTGCTGCTTAGATTTCTCCATCTCGGATGTATTCAGGTTGTGAAACCTCACTGAGCGGTACATTTATGACTTGTATACGTTTTTGTGTATTGGATCTCAATAAAAATGTAAAACAACAACAACAAAATGCTGCCAGTCTGGAATGGGACATTGCAGGGTGAACTGGGCACACCGGGAATCATATCTGGCTGTAGGATATGCACTGGTTTAGAGGCTACAGGCCTGGAAACCTCCAAGCAGCTAGAGCATGAGGGTCAGCCTTCAGAGCATGGGGTGGGGAGAAGGGCGTGGGGGTAACTGTGTTGGGACCTCCCACTCCCCAGGGCTTTGGCCTAGAGTCTCACTTCCTCAGCGCCTTGTGCTGATGGACAGGAAGGGACAAAGGCTCAGTCCTGGACCAGGGTTGGGGTCAGCTGAGAGGGCTCTCAGGGGTGGCGGCGAGGGCAAGGGAAGTCTTGCCTGGCTTTGTGCCTGACGGATTTGCCATAATCCCAGCCCTTCCCTGTAGCCTGTCTAATCCCCACCCGTGGGGCTGAGCCTTTTCAAGATCTGACTTTGGCCTGAAAGGCTCCCAGAGGGGCCTGC
>NW_006786690.1:4944580-4952451 GCF_000442215.2 Lipotes vexillifer | reverse complement strand
CGTGGCCGTAAAAGGCTCCCAGAGGGGCCTTCATTCCTGCCCATGGCATCCCTGCTCCTAGGAAGGAACTCATCAGGATCTCACCCCTCCCCAGATGCTGCTTCCCCATAAGAAAGAAAAAAGACTTGACAGCTTTCATAAATTCAGGAAAAGTTAAAATGGCCATGTGGGAGTCTGTAATGTCTGGCGCACTTCCTCTAAGGAGACTGTGGTCTCTGCCCACTGGGTCCTGGGCCTTGTTGTGCCATTAAGGAAATGGGTGAAGGGATGCTGGAAAGAATGGAGACCTGTTTGGGAGTTTAATGGCTTCCAAGGCCCAAGGTGAACCTCCTCTATAACCTAATCACTCACTCAATAAGCTCCACCTACCTGGACCTTTATGTTCCTGAAACTCACCAAGCTGACTCCTCTCTCGGGGACTTTGCACAGACTTTCCCTCTGCTTGGAAGTTTCTCCCCTGATCATTGCATGGCTGCTCTTGCATGTAACTTAGGTCTCAGCTCAGACATTATCTCCCCCAAGAGACCTCCCTAGAGGCCCATAGTCACACTCAGCCATATCACCCTGTGTCTTGGTCTTATCTGTTGCCTTTCCTTGGTCTGTCTCCTGCCACTAGAATGTGAGACCCTTGAGAGCAGGGGCCTCGTCTGCTGCCTTCCTGGCCATTCCCCTTCTCAGAATAATGCCCAGTGCATAGGGTGTTCTCAGGGCATATGTGCTGAGAGAGTGAAGGAATGAAGGTGAAAGGGAAGAGTTACCTGAGGCAGGATGAGGAAAAAACCCTGAGGGTGGGAGGGGGTGATCTTACTCAATTCAAGTAGCATAGATATATTTCCCTTAACACTTAAAATTACCCCAGGAAATCAGTATTATTTCCCCATTTTTACAGATAAGGAGACCAGGGGTGTAGAGGTTAATAACTTGACCAAAATCATGTAGCCCATCAGTGTCTACCCCATCTGTTGATGATGGCTTCTGTGATAGAGGATAGGCATGCAAGAAAAGTATCATTGCTGGCCTTGGATTTCACTGTTAGTTGTGCATTGAAATTCTCAGCACCTGAATTTTCACTCTTAGACATGCATTCCTTTTGCTTAAACATTGCCCTCTCAAGGACGCCTTTCTTTTCACCTTTTCTCTTAGTAGTGAGAGAATTTTGCATGAATGAATGATTTGCACGGTAGCTATAGAAGGAATGTCAGAGGCTGTGTTCTCACCTGCCAATTTTACTTGTAAAGAGCTTCGTCAAAGTCACTTAATAGGTGCTCACGCAGCGCTTGTTGATTGAATCAACGTAAATACATATGTTCTAGACAGAGGGAGCATGGCTTGTTTGCTGAATCCCAGGTAATACTGCTTTGACTGCCAGCATGTGCGTAACACTTCATGGTACCCAGAAGCATGTTCCTTTACATGATTGCAGGTAAACACTTTTATTATTCCCCATTTTATGAGTGGGGCAGATGTGTCCCAGAGAGGTGAACTGTCTTGTCCAAGGTCACGCAGCAAGTTAAGAAGCAGTGTTGGGATTTGAATTTAGCTCTTGTATAATCTCTAGGGCATTTTCTGGCACCCGAGGACTTGGCAGCTTTTCCTTTGCCCTTTTGCAGTCGTTCCTGGGCTGGTCCATGGGGACATTGACCCAGGAGCCAGGGCTGGCCCTGAGCTTGTTCAGCCAGGGTGTGTGTGCACGTATGTGAAGGAAAAGGTGGTGACCTCACCCCCGCTGCTCTGGAGAAGGTTTCTGATGGCTGCAGCTCGTGATTTATGTGGGGCACAGGCTGCCCAAGGAGTGTCTGAGATTCCCGCCCACCCGGCTGCCACCCATCTCCCCTCCCTGTCCCGGGCAGGCGGGCAGCTCCTATGCCAAGACTTGCTGCAGCCTCCGCATCAGGCGAGGCTGCAGGTACATTCCTCCTGGAATTCTCCTGTGTCACCCCGGGGGCCCAGCACTGACTAATTCTATACAAATTGGCTAATATTCCAAAGAATGCCATTCTGTAAGAAAGCAAATATTTAAATACTCAAGGCTGAGCCCTCTTCGCCCCCACACCCCAGCCTTGCCACCTGCCAAACTCTGGCAGAGCCTCTGGGAGGCATCTTGGGGCTGAACATCTGGCAGCTTCTCCCGGAGCTCGGCATCCCCTTAGACTGGGGCGGGGGCTGGCAGATGCGCCTCCAGAAGCAAGACTCCAAGGGGGGCTTCCCTGATGATGACCAGGCAGGTGTGTCCAGAAGGGGCGGGGAGGCTTAGTGAGCACAGGACTGGGGAGGAACCCTAGCCTGGGCACTTTGCTGTGTCACCTTGAGCCCCACATGTCAGCAATTTGGGCCTCAGTTTTCCCATCTAGACTGGAGGGTGTGCCACTAAGTCAGTGGTTCCCCAACCTGGCTGTGCCCCACCTCAGACCTGCTGGAGCCGGGGCGGAAGGGCCGGGGTCCAGGAGCCTGTGTTTGCAGCAAGCCCGGGAAGAAGGATACAGCTGGTGCAGCGCCCTCTGCCCATTCGTGGATCACCCTGGGTGGAACTCACGGGGAGTCTCTCAGCTTAGGTGGAGGGAAGTGCACATTTACAGAGGGAAGGGCGTAAGCAAGGCCAGGGAACCCAAGTGGCCTTTGGGAAAGCGATGGGAACATGGGTTGTGGGGTGGAGCTGGTGGTGCAGATGGTGACGGCCCCCACGCCGCCTTTCTCTGGGCTCAGGAAGCTCTTGCAGGCCTAGCTCCAGCCTGAGAGGCTTCCTCATTTCAGCCTCACTCTTGGGCCGCCTGATTCCTTCCTTCTTTGAGTGCAGGGCACCAACTCCCTCCCTCTGTTTTACAACCAAACCATCAGTGACACAGTCTTATATTCTGCTCCGCTTTATGCATCTCTCTTCTAACAACGACGATGACCTGCTTTCCCTTTGTTGAGCGCTGTGTCAGGTCCTGTGCTAGCCCCTTCTCTTGCACGATCTTACTTTCTGTCCATAAGAGCCCCGTGAAATGGGTTCTGTTACTGTTTTCACTTGACAGAAAGGTAAACTGAGGCACAGAGTGATCCAGTAGCTTGCCAGGAGCACGCAGTGAGGGTACGTAGAGCTAGGATTTGATTCTGAGTCTTCTGACCCCATGGCCTGGACTCGTACCCACCATCTCCACCATCTTTGATGAGTTCCTCCAGAGGGAGAGTGTGGCTGCTCTTCTCTCTGTGCCCTTAGCACACAGGACATGGTGGGGCATACGGTAGACCCTGCCCAGTGCCAACCACATGGGTCTGTCATGAACGTTAAATAATTATTCCCATACTACAGATAAGGAAACTGAGGCACAGGAAATCGAATGGCTTGTCCAAGGTCTTAGATCAGGCAGACAGCAGAGGTGGCTGTCTTATGTTGTGTCCCCTCAAATCAGAACCTGAGTCAAGGATTAGAGTGCAAACAGTTTACCTAGGAGGCGACTTCCGGAAGTAGGGGTAGACAAATCGGAAGTGAGAGAGGAAAAGAATGAAGGCGATAGAGGGTGTGTCAAAAAGCAGGTGGGCACGGGGCGGGGGGGTGGGTGGCAGTGGGGGCTCAGTTGCACTGGGGGCCTCTGGGAGAGTGTAGAATGTGCCTCGGAGTTGTACCTCCAAGGGGAGAGGGGGCAAGGGGCTGGGGTGTTTGTCCTCTCACCCCTGTCTGTCTGGCTGAAGTCTGTTCCAGGCCCTTCTGGCCCAGCATGTTCCTGTGGCTGGGGAGGCAGAGTCACAGGGATTCGCATGAGAAACTCATGACATGGGGAATGCTGGGGGAGCATGGGGGACATTGGCCGCATCTGCTTCAGGAGTGGTCATAACTTGGCTTTTCAGGATCTAAATCCATCTATGTCTGTCTGTGCCTGTATGCATCCATCCATCCCTCATCCCTCCATCCTTCATCCCTCCATCCATCCATCATCCCCTGAGCACCCCTGGGTGCTAGGCACAGTCCAGGCCCTGGAGATCCAGAGACAACTGCCCAAGCTGATTCTAGTCCCTCCCTCTCTCCAAAGGGGCTGCATTTCTGACAGTTGCTGTGAGGTGACCAGACAGAGTGGGAGTGGGCAGGCTGGCTCCTGTGTCCAGCAGCCCTCACTCTTCCACTCCAGCATGCCTGGGCTCATGGACCTCCAGCTCCTTGGAGGCTCCCAGAGATAGCCAGTGCCACTGTCATTCCAGGAAGACCCTCAGAGGAAACACAACCCCCATTTACAGATTGGCTGCCTGTAACCCTAGAGCCCCTTCCCTTCTGTCCAGGCCAGCTGGTGGGGACGTGGGCCTAGTCCAGGCTGAGGACATCCACTGGGTCTTTGCTGGGCAGCCTTGAGAAGCTGAGCAGTGCCATGGATGCTACTGGCACCAGGTTCCCTTTCCATTATCTTGGTGCTCACAGAGGCCACTTGTTTGCACAAACATTGTCCTGGGCTCACACCCTGGAGAAGAAGCAGGGACAGAAAGCCATCACTGAGCACCTACTGAGTGACAGGCCCTCTGCAGGATGGGTCTCCCTGAACCCTTCTGTCAATGCTAAGAGGTGGGCTTTCTCACCCACACTGTACACTCGAGGAAACAGGCTCAGAGAGGGGAAGTGTCCTGCCCGAGGCCACACAGCTGGTGAATGTCAGTGCAGGAATGAGCCCAGGTCCCTTGACTTGGGTCCCAGTTACAGCATACCTGGAACAGCTGTTCTGGGCCCTGGCTTCACTAAGAACATCCCTCAGCCCAACCCTGCTTCATCACCACCATCACCCAGATGCAGATGTGCTGAATGGCTTTTTCCCTCCCAGGGGGCCACGGTTTTAGAGCCCATGCCATGTGCACATGACAGAGGGTGCAGAGGGCACGTATAACCTCCAAACACCACAGACTGTCACCTGGTAGATGGAGCATGGACTTGGAATAGGGCAGACCTGGGTTCTGGTCTTGGCTTTGCGCCTCCCTTGCTCTGTGACCCTGAGTAAATTACCTCACTTTTCTGAGCTGTTCAGTTTCCTCATCAGTAGATTGGGAGAAATACACACCTGACCTGCAGGGAGGACAAAAGTGGGAAATGGGACAAAATGTGCAAAGTGTCACATGCTTTGTATCCGGCTCATAGATGCTCCAAGAATAAGTGCAGAGGAATAAAAAGACTCAAAGTTTGTGTGCATTTTAAGGCACGGAGGTGCTAATTCTAAGCCGGTTATTTAATTATTAAAATGGTCTCTTGCCTGCCCAGAGAGACTTTTAGAGCCTGGCCTGGTGGCCTTCACAGAGTTTGGGGCACAGATTTCTTTCTCTAAACGAAACCACATCTCAAACTTCAACCTAGAAAGCACGTAACAGTGGATTTTGGTCCCATAAAAGCTGGAGGCTGTTCTGTCTCTGGCCCACCCCCACCCCCGCCACTTGCCCCTCCTTGGCAGCCCTTAAGGCACTTGTGAGGACCCCTAAGAACCCAAGAAGGTTCGAGGGCTCCTGGAGTCCCAGGCCTTGGAAGGAGGTATGGAAAGGAGGGATTGGGTTGGCGGACATTGGAAAGCCCTCCCCAGGCCTGACTCTGAGTGAGTGACGAGTGAGCATGTGTGTGTTTTGTGCACGTAGGGCTGGGGCCTGGTGGCAAGGGGGGCAGCCCTGTCGCTCCCTGCTCACTGTACTCCTTTCCTCCCCCTCCCGTGGGCTGTCTTCACTCAGCCAGCTTCCTGCTGTCCCCCAAGGGCTGTGGGGGTGCACTCTTGGGTCATCTCTGGGTTTTGTAACAATGATTTAGAAACTGCCAGGTGGTGGTGGGGAATGATGCATCGCTCAGACTCAAGTCTCTGCCAGGCAGAAAGTCCCTTCACTCACCTCTGGCTCTTCCTCCAGCTGCAGCTCCCTGGAGCTCCTACCCTGGCTGAGTTCCCCACCCCGTCACCCAGAGGCAAGGCCCAGAGAGGGATGAGACCTGCCCGAGGTTGTACAGCACCTCAGCGCCAGGACTGGGTTTGGGGGCAAAAGTCTCAGTCTGCGTTGGCAAAGGGAGGCCTGGCAACTGGGTGAGAGTCCCATACTAACTTGGTCCCAAGTCTTGGGGATCACTGGGGCCTAATAGTGTGGGGCCCTAGGGATCACATTTGCGAGGTATATCTGTTCATTCCACGGTCACTGAGCCCTGTTGTCTGCCTGCCCCTGTGCTCGGGGTCGAGGACCCAGAAACGGGGCACGTCTCTGTCCTTGGGGAGCCTGCCATGTAAAGGAGGCACAGAGCATGGGTCAGGGCCAGACTTCCAGCTACTCAGCTGCTGGGCTGTGTGACCCTGGACACACCATCCAACCCTAGGCTCGCCTTCTCTCCTGTCCAATGCAGTTACCAGTATACGGCCTCCTGGGGTCACGGTGAAGCTCCCCGCATGGTGCCGTGCCCAGGTAAGTTCTCTATCGATGCCGGCTGGTGTGATTATCATCGTGGTTGAGATTGTCGGCTGCTATGCACCAGACACTTTGCATATTACCTAAGTGTTTCACTCACCATGGCTCTGAGAGGTAGGATTACAGAAGGGACTGCTGAGGCTGAGAGGTGCCATGCTCAAGGTCACATGTCCAGGAAGAAGTGATTGGGCTGGGTTTGAACCCAGTTCTGTCTGCCACACCCCACTGGCATCCTTGTGCCACCTCCCACCTCAGCAGAGCCTGGGGAAGGCAGACCTACCCTTGCTGGGGAGCCCAGGGCCCGCTGGGTGCACCTCTCCCCTCTGGGCCCACCAGGGCTCCCAACCCCCATGATGGATGGGTCTGGGGATGTTTTCTTCCAGGGAGGCTGCCAAGGCCAAGGCCCTGCTAGGGTCTTCTCTGGCTTTTCTTCCCCCTCCCCCACCACTTTCCCCAGGGGGCCATGCTGGGACTGCCTGGGCCTGCCTGCCCCCTCCTCCCTCATAGCTTACATTCCTCTAGAAACTTCTCCCCCAGGCTGGCGGGCGGGCCAGCGCCTCCCTTTGCACAGCCCTCCCCTCCCGCTCTGCTCCCAGGTCTTGGCAGTGGGTTCCAGGGCTCCACTGGCTCCTTCGGTCCCATCCAGCCTCTGCCTGGCTCTCCTGGTGTGTCCAGAGGCCACCCCCAGCTTCCTGTACCCCATCTGCCCATGCAGGACGTGGCCCAGACAGCACAACGCCTAACCCAGAGGAATGGAGGCCCAAAGCTTGAGTCAAAGGCGTAAGAGGAAAAAATGCAAGTAGGCAAGTGGAACATTCTTCAAACCATGCCAAGAAGGCATCTGTCCACCGGTTCTCTATGGAAGGCACGTCCTGGGCATGGTCTGTTCCCACATAGGAAGGTCACCATTCAACTTGTAGTCCTGGCCAGGCCTCAGTTTCCTCATCTGTAAAATGGATCCACAAACATCCACTTTGCAGAGTCCTGAGGATTCAATGAGATTCTAATGAACCTGACATGGTGTCTTCACAGACAGAGGATTTGAAAAATTATATTACCTAGATTATTGAGGAAATAGCAGAAGATTGCCAAGAGAAAAGGATGCTGGAAAGGGCGTTCCAAGCAGAAGGAATGGCTTTTACAAAAGGGAAGAGCTGTGACACAACATGGTGAGGAGTAAAACCAGTGGCGAGCTGGAGGTGGCTCTCACGGGCTCCCAAGAACTGATGGTTAAATTCTCAGGAATTTGCAAACTGGTTGTTGGCATAGCCATCATTAAAAATTATTCTATAGGGCTTCCCTGGTGGCGCAGTGGTTGGGAGTCTGCCTGCCGATGCAGGGGACACGGGTTCGTGCCCCGGTCTGGGAAGCTCCCACATGCCACGGAGTGGCTGGGCCCGTGAGCCATGGCCGCTGAGCCTGCAAGTCCGGAGCCTGTGCTCCGCAGCAGGAGAGGCCACAACAGTGAGAGGCCCACGTACCGCAAA
>NW_006786690.1:4933914-4944280 GCF_000442215.2 Lipotes vexillifer | reverse complement strand
GCCCCGGTCCAGGAAGATCCCACATGCCGTGGAGCAGCTGGGCCCGTGAGCCATGGCCGCTGGGCCTGCGCATCCGGAGCCTGCGCTCCGCAACAGGAGAGGCCACAACAGTGAGAGGCCCACGTACCGCAAAAAAAAAAAAAAAAAAATTATTCTATAAATTTACAATTAAACAAATCACATTGCCAAGAAAAGTAATACTCAAAGCTCATTTTCTCCCTAATTATTTTACTGTTATCTACTCTCTGAAGGTTATTTACTTCTATCCATTTGGTGGAAACATTGTATAAGTGTGTTACTTCCCCTCTCATCCCTGCTTGGTTTTCAGGCTGTCATATTGGTAGCTTGGACTTGGTCATGGTGAGAATATTTACACCATGGAAATCGGTCAGTGCTAAAAATCCAGGGCCTCTCACCCAGAGCCTGTTGTTGGACATTTACTAGCACCCCACTGGCTAACCTCAAGTAAGCGCTTAATGTGTGACAGTTGTGCTGTTGTCGCTGGACACAAATTACGTCATCTCATCCTCTCAGCAACGCTATGAGGTTGGCACTGTTATTATCCCATTTAACAGCTGTGGAAACTGAGGCTCAGGGAGTTATTTGCTCAGTCATATAACAAGCAGCAGAAGCAGAAGAGTTCCTGGGGTAAGGCGTGTCTGGTAAGGGTTGGTTCGGGATATTCTAAGTCCTGACCTTTCCCTTGTCCTCTTCTCCCTACAAAGGAGGCTGGACTTGACATTTGAAGAGAGGGAGGCAGAAGGAGCCTCAAAGGTGTCTCTCTGCCCCAGCTCTGCCTCTGGCCTCACAGCTGGGAGGCTAGGGGGCCAAGGATCCTGAGAGTATGGGATGGCTCCGCCTGGCTCTCCCTATGAGACTGCCCTCTGAGTGTCGCCTGCCTGCCTGCAGTAGCCTGCTCGGCTCTTGGCCTCCATAGCTCAGATGGTGCCAGTCTGGGCTCCAGTGCTGGCCCAGGAGCCACCTCCGAGGCCCGCCTGCCAGGCTGCATTTCGCAACCATCCTGGGCTGCAGCTTGGCTGGGAGGTGGCCGGTTTGTAAATATACATGTTTCTGGCACCTTCTCCCCATTAGGCTGTGTAATTGCTTTGCACCACGAGCAGCCCACACGGTCCTAATGAGGCCCTGCTGACTCGACGTCCAGCCCAGCAGCTCCCAAGGTGGGGCCGAGTCCCCTTTGGGGCCAGGGCCCCTCTTCCTGGGGTTCTGGGGCATGGGGACCTCGAGGTCTCCAGCCCTTAGGGAGTCCCAACTGTGTGCAGGAGACTTCCCATTCTGAGAGGTGGTGTAGGGTGTGGAGGTGTACAGTAGTGGGCTGTGAGTTCACTCAGACCAAGAGCTGTGTGGCCTGGGCTAGTGACTTCACCTCTCTGAGCTTGTTTCCTCATCTGTAAAAAATGGGCATGGTAACAGTTCTTTCCATTGTTTCGGGGAGGATGGAATGAGGGTCATCTGCGAAGTTCAGGAAGGAGAGTGAATGCCCCAAGAGAGCACTCTGCTTCCCATTGCGGCCCAGAGAGGGGCAGCCACCGCCCAAGGTCGCGTGGCCCCTTAGCCAGGGCTCTTTCCATGCTGGATTTTGGACACCTTCACAGTTGCAGGCTAAAAAGTGTTTTGGAGGAGAAACGGGGGTGGGGTGGGGACCCTTCATTGTTTAAAATCAACAAGCACTTAAACAAGCCCTTCTCTAAGCTCATTAAATGGCTTTCTGTCCTTGTGGAAGCCAGCTTAGAGCAGGGCCTCAGAGAGGTTAAGAGATCTGCCCCTGGTCACACAGCAGGAGAAGGGCTAGTCCTGTAGGTGAAGATGGCACAGCACCAAACCAGGGCTTGAGAGACCCAGATTCTGGCCTTACTGAGGGAACTGGGGCAGGTGAAATCCCCTCTATGGACCTTGGTTTCCCTTGGAGCTAGCAGTGTGCCAGGCAGAGATTAGAAAGAGGGTCTGTTGGAAGGGATGGTAGGAGAGAGCACGAGGGATTTCAAGGCCTTGTCGGGTCAGGATGTGTGTCCCTTGACCCTGCCAGGCCACCAGACACTGTCACACGTGTATGTACTCACCTTCGTGCAGTTCCGGGCAGGCCCTCCTGCACACAGATGCACATGCTTGTGGTCATACGGCTGCTTGAGTGCACACACATATATGCACACAGCCATTGAGCACAGTCACATGTGCCAGTTCCACATGGAAGCCCTGCCCACACGTACTCATGTGAATGACCACACATGTAACTGGGCACACACACATCCTTCCCTGACCCCAGCAAAATATTCTACCAGGTGACAGTTGATTTGCCTCCTTCTTCATCTGCTTATTCCTGAAAAGATTTCCAGGGAAACAAAGTAAAAGAGAAAGGAGACATCAGAAAGGGTGTAGAAAGAGAAGAGGCTTCTGGGATATCTTTGCATTGCAAACAAGGGCTTGATTTAGCCTTTGAGTTTCCTAGTGGCCAAGATAAAAAGGGATGAGTGGGCTTTTTATCCCTCTTCCATCATAGGATTGCTACAAGGACCAAGATCTTGGATATGAAAGCACTTTGCAATCATAAGATCTCTGTTAAGACGGGGTGAGAATGGCAGCCCTTAACTCCATGTGCCAAACCTGAAGGCCTCTGCAGTCTTGCCTCCTGTCATTCCTCACCCCATGACGAGTGCTCAGGTGGTCCCAGGCCTCTGTTCCAGCTGTTCCCTCAGCCTGGAACACCTGGCTCACTGCTACTCAGGAGTCTTGTCTCCTCCAGGATCCCTTCCCCCCGCCACCCCAGGCTGGGACTGGGCGCTCCTCTAGATCTCCGCCCACCCCGTCACACACCCCACTGGATCAAAACTTCCATTTACATGTACCCTTCCTCACCAGACCCCTTGGGGCAGGGGTGGGGGCCCTGTTGGTTTTGGCATCCCCAGTGCCCGGCACAGGCCCTGGCACAGAGTTGGTGCCTAGGAGGGGTTTGCTGAATGAATACACATTGGTAATGGGCCACATCCTGTCCTCTGACCTCCACCTTTGACCGCCATGGCAGAGCACCTGTGGTTCTGGACTTCGCCTCCCCAGGAGCCCTGGCCCCGCAGGGCCTGCTCTTGCCCACCCAGGAGGGTGGGTCCTGGCCCCAGATGGCTCCTGCCTCCCTGAGCTGCCTGTGCAGGAAGAAGGCTGGAGCCCCAAGCTTTCTGGGGCTTTGGCTGGATGGGTGTGGCCAGGGCAAACTCAGGGCAGGGAGAGGGCTCCCGAGCAGCCCCGCTGTTCAGTCTGAATTCTTTACCTGCATTTTGCTGTTTGCGATTGTTGATGTCTCCTCACAACCTCTAGAGGAAGGAGCTATTTCATCCCCATTGTACAGTTGTGTAAACTGAGGCTCAGAGGGCAAGCACTCTCCCAGTTTGTAAGCAGCAGCCCTTGGCCCAGAGGGGCATGTCCGTCCTCTGGACACTCATGGCCCGAGGACCAGTCAAGAGGTAGAGGAAAATAAATGGAGGAGGGTGACGGCTATTGGAGGAGGAGGGGACGCTAGTAAGCATGCAGGCTCACTCATACACCCTCAGCACGACATGTGGTCACACCACTCTCCTGCTCACACGTCTCTGGTCCACTGTCACCCCTCATGCTCAGGGCACCCTCAGGTCTCCAGGGCACACCAGAGTCTCACACCCCACACCCATTCTCACTCTCGGTGCCCCGCACTCACACCTTACACACCTGTGGGTGCTCACTTCCATCCCCTCCTCTCCTTTTCTCGAGGCGCAGGACACACCCAGATGTACCCCGACACTCCAGCTGGCACACCCGTCCTCACCCACACCCACGTTTTCTCCCACACGCGTTCACACACACTCTTGTGACCACACCCTGAGTGACATGGGGAAACGCTTGTACAAACACACTCCCAGTGCTCACACACACAGCCAGTGTCTCCCCTCTTGGGTCACATGCCCGGTTCGCCTCTCGCTGATGGCCACCCCTCGAAGGGCCCAGGGCTCCTTGGGCAACCAGGCTGGTTCTGTCAGGTGGGGCAGTGTTTCCACCTGCTTGGGCTTTCCCCAGGGTGTGGATGCAGACCTGGCCTGGGGTGCAGGGCTGGGCAGCAGCTGTGTGGGCTGAGCTGGGATGCCCACACCTGTGGTGATCTGCCTAGGACTGGTGCCAGCATGGTGGCCACTCCCTCTCCCCTCCGGCCTATGCCAGGCTCAGATGCCATGCTCACATTCCTGGAGCATCGCCGAAGCCCGAGGAGGAGCGATGTGGGCAGGGCTGGGCTGGGCCTGTCTGTTTAATTTCCGATCCCAGTTTCTGGGCTATGATCTCAGGCATGAGTGATTTCAGGTGGCCTGTTCTGAACCTCAGCTTTCCCCTCTGTAAAATGGGTATGATGACAATCCCTGCATGGTGGAGGTGCATGTGGGAGAACAAAATAAGATATTGTGAAATTCAGGGCTTGGCTTTCCTGCCGAGCTCCTGACTATGCTCTTTTCTCCCCCAGCTGGAGGCTTACTTCCTCACCTGCCCTCACCCATTCTTTTCAAAAACAGCTTTACTGAGTTGTGATTCACATTCCATGCAATTCACTTGTTTAAAGTATACAATTTAATGGCTTTTAGTGTGTTCACAGGTAGTGCAGTCATCACTATGGTCAGTTTTAGAACATTTTCATCCCTACAAAGAGACCCCATACCCTTTCACTCCCCTGTCATATTACCCACCCCGCCCCCGCCCCCATTCCCTAAGCAACTACTAATTTACTTTCTGTCTCTATAGACTTGCCTATTCTGGACATTTTGTGTAAGTGGAGTTATATAGTGTGTGGTCTTATGTGACTGCCTTCTTTCACTGAGGATACTGTATTCTAGCTTCATCCATGTAGTAGCATTATGTCAGTGTTTCCTTCCTTTTTATGGCCATTATATGGATATTTCACATTTTGTTTATCTGTTCATCTGTTAGTGGACATTTGTGCTGCTTCCGTGTTTTAGCTCTTGTGACTAGTGCTCCTGTGAACATTCATGTCTTACCTTCTTCTACCTGATTCTGCCTGACTTGATCATTTCAGCCTCTGACCTCTCCACCAAGACGGAGGCAGGAAGGCCAGTGTCAGAGGACAGTTAGACAAGCGGGAACTCCGTATCTGAATGGGATTCTAGAGGCTGATGGGGAGAGGTAGCTGGCCTTAGGGTGTGTGGACCCTGTCTTCCCCACCTGTGACCATTTTTTTTTTGCTGTACGCGGGCCTCTCACTGTTGTGGCCTCTCCCGTTGTGGAGCACAGGCTCCGGACGCACAGGCCCAGCAGCCATGGCTCACGGGCCCAGCTGCTCCGCGGCATGTGGGATCTTCCCGGGCCGGGGCACGAACCCGCGTCCCCTGCATCGGCAGGTGGACTCTCAACCACTGCGCCACCAGAGAAGCCCCACCTGTGACCATTTGTATACTTACCTCCCTTCCCTCTTGTCTTCCCTCCCCCCATCCACTTGATAGTGACAGTCAGAGGCAATGTTATGCCAAGACCTTTGCACACAGAATGTCAATGGGTCCTAAAACAAACAAACAAACACACAATGAAGTGGGTACTATGTGCAGGCCCAGTTTACAGATGAGGAAACTGAGGCTCAGGGAGTTGAAGTGACTTTGCCAAGTCACACAACTGCTGGGGCAGGATTTGAACCCAGACCTGTCTGGTCCTTGGATGAAACGGATATGAATCCCCTCCTTCCTGCCTCCCCTGCCACTTTGGGTCTGAGTTTTGCCACCAGTGCACATTTCTGATTCAATTCAATTCTATCCAATCTCTGTGCTCAGGTGTGTGCCAGGTCAGAGCTGAGGAGGGTAAGGGGAGCTGTGGTGGCAGGACCTCGCTGTGATTTATTATGTGCCAACCCTGGCTTGGCCCCCAGGATCCAGATCTGAAGACGACACTGTCCCTGGAAGCTGGAAGTCAGGGTGGGGGAAGGGTGCAGACCAGGGCGGGGTTGGCACAGAAGTGAGAGGGGCAAGGGTGGAGGGAGAGCCTGATCCAGTCGGGATGAGAGAGTTCAAGGCAGGCTTCCTGAGACTGCAGTACTGCAGCTGGATCTGGACAGCTCCCAAGGGACAGTGTTTCTGGCAGAGGGGACAGCATGAGCAGAGGCATGGAAAAGAGAAGGAGGGGGCAGGAACACAGCGGTTTTGCCACCTGGAGTGGTTCTGTGGGTGGGACCCTGGGGTGTGACGGGAGATGCTAACGGATGAGCTTCAGAGATGGAGAGGGGCTGGGCCCTGAAGGCCTAGAATCCCAGCAAAGAAGCTCCTGTGGGCAATGGGGAGACGCTGAGGAGTCTAGAAGGAGAGTGACTTATGCATTTGGAGAGCTGCTCTGGAGTGGAGGCGGGAAGGCTGAGTCAGGGGCTGGGTGAGCAGGGGGGATCCTGATGGGGGCGGGGCAGGTCAGAGAGGTCTGTGGCAAGAGGAGGGGTTGAAACGGGACTGGGAAGGGGCCGGAAAGGGGTCGAGGATTTGAAAAAATCCAGGGAGTGACTCCACCGGATTGGACGCATAGGAGCCCAGATTCCTCAGGCCTGGGAAGATCCCGGGGTTTGCAAACAGATTTTATCCAGGGAACCCTCCGTTCAGGTGAACTCTTCTGTAGAAACCCAACATCTCACGTGATCATGTGAGTGAATCTGCAGATGTTCCGCTGAGTGCTGACAGCAGAGCACGGGTTGTGGGGTTTGAAGAGATGAAGCTCAGCTTTGGAGACAGAAAGCCGATCAGTGGTTGCCTGGGTGGGGATCGCAGCAAGGGGCTATAAGGGAACATTCTGGGGGGATGAAAATATTCTATATCTTCATGATGGTGGTTACTTGGGTATAGATACTCATCCAAATTCATCGAACTGTCCATTTAAGACCTGTGCATCTTCCTGTAGGTAAATTATAGCTCATAAAGAGATGGGAAAAGCTTCAGTAGCTGGGAACTTGTAAAAGAAAACTTGCTCTGGGGTGAGGGTGGATTCTGCTCCCTTGGGCAGCTTGGAGCAAATCCCTCGGCCCCCCTGTAGCCCAGGAAGCCCCAGCTCTGCAGGAAAGGCCCCAATTCAGGCTGCTTTTCCCCAGGGCTCCCAGAGTGTCCCTGCAGCCAGCACCCGCCGCCCACTCAGGCTGCCACCTGCAGGAGGAACTCCCGGGCAGTCCTCCTGCAAATCCCGAATTAATGAATCCCAGGAATCTGCTGCCTGTGAACAGCCTCTTCTTTGGGGTTTTGGTGAGAACCATGGGGATTAGGGCCTGGCAGGCGGGGTGCCTCCTCCCGAGGGCTCAGTTTTCATCCCAGGAGAAATCTGAACTGGGCCCTCACAACTCCCCAGTCTCGTTTCCCATTTGCAACAATCCCTTGTTCTTACACGAAGCATTATCTGTCTAATCCCTGCCCGCCCCGGCTGGCTCCTGGGGGGCAGGAGTGGGTGGGGCCCACGCAGCCCCTTCTCCTGGCTGCTCCCAACCCAGGTTGTCTAGGGGTGTCCCCGCCTCCATCCTTCTGGCCAAGGGGGCTGGACTGTGGGGAGAGGTGGGAAGGGTAGACCACGGGTGGCACCAAGTACCAGGCCTGGCCAGCACCTCCCTGAATACACATGCATACACACACACACATGCACACACACACTCACTCTTACATGTGTGCACACTTCCTGGGGTTCTTGGAGTTGGCTGATGTGAATAGAATGGGTGGGTGGCTAGTACCTCTGTACCCTCTACCCACACTTAGTTCTGAAGGGGTCAGCAGTCTAAAGGGCAGGATCGATGACACTGGCGTGGATCGGACGGACTGCTGGTCAAACATGTTGTGTATCCTTGCGGGCTGGGGGTCAGATTTGACTTTGAATCCAAACTCCACCACTCAATGGCCGTGTGACCTTGGGCAGTTTCCTTTTCTCTCAAATGGGAATAATGAGGGTATTTTCCCCAAAAGGAAGGGAGGCTTAAATGCATACAGACAGAGTTCTTGAAGTAAATGCTCAATAAATTGTGATGGTTTATTTTTATTAATTAAACAATTATCCTGGACACAGGCCTGCCTCTCTGCATACCCACCGATGCCCACGACTCAAGCAGCTACCCCTCTGGGTGTCCTCATATGTGCACAGCGGTTAGTGCACCAGCCCCCAAAGATCCCCTAACATTGAGCCATTGGGGAGGGGCCCAGTCCCTGGTCTCTTGAAGGCTGGGGTGTCTCCCTGGACTCCCTCTGGGCCTTTGCTGTTCGTGATCACCTGTGTGTGGGGTCCCTGACAGCCTGGGGAGAATGTGAGTCTGGATGCCTAGGAGGGGAGGGTAGTTAGAAGGGTGAGACAGATGGGCACAGGGGGAGGGGGGAGGGGGGCAGGACCCCTAGACTGCTTCCGCCAGCCCCACAACTTTGCCATAGGCTGTTCCCAGCCCAGGGGTGGCCGGAGAGGACCCCTAGGGATGAGGCCAAAGGTTCGGGTGGCTCTGACCTCTGCTTCTGGCCAGGGTGGCAGTTTTGGGAGAAGATGCTGGGCTGGGCCTTGCAGGGACTTCTTAGCTTCTGGAAGAGGGTTGTCCTCACCGGAAGCTCACGGCCAGCCCTCTGCTGCTGTTGGTGCGGGGGTGCCCATCCTGCAGCTCTGGAAGCCCCTGGAAGCTCTCATACCCCTGCAGGAGTCTTGGCTCCAGCTACAGAAGAAGGCTTTCCTCCTCTCTCACCTTCTACTTCGGCCACAGAGACCAGATGCCGATGCCTGCAGCCTGGCTCACCCTGCTTCTGTGCTCTGGACAAGCTGGCCACTTCCTGCGGAGAGATTCATGATGCGTCAGGAGACCTGGAGTTTGGTCCCTGCTGTGTGACCTCAGGCACATCAAACCTCTCTGGACTTCAGCATCCTGTGGCTCAATTGTGGTTGGCGCTCAATTTCTAAGGTCCCCCCTAGCTTGGCTCTGTGAGGAGGGCTCCTCAATTCCAGCTCTGTATTGTCCACCTGGGCCCCTGCTCTGGGGCATGGAGCCCATGTGCTGGGTGGGCAGTCGGGAGGCCTGGGTTCAGGCTCTGCCTCTTTGGGCCTCAGTTTCCTACCCGTGAGAAGAGGAGGCCGGGCTCTCTTAGCCGGGGTGTGAGGCCCACCAAGAGTCGGGTGCATGGGAAGGGCGGGGAGGGAGGGTGGTGGCCGGGCGGGGCAGTGCAGGAGCGGCCCTCGCCAGTCCGGGGCTCACAAAAGGGCCATGTGTCCTCCCTGGGCAGCGCGGGGCGGGCCGGGCGTCCGCTCTAGGGATGGGGATTTGGCTTCAGAGTGAGGCTTTATTATGTTTCCTTTTTAATTACAATGGTCCTGGCTCCTACAAGGGCAGCTTTTGTTGGGGCAGCTTAGGAGAGGGAGGGAGGCAGGGCTGGCTAGTCTGGGACTGGGGGGGCTCCACGGGGAAGGACAGCACTCAGACCCCCCTCTCAGATCCCTGGGATGGGAGGTTTGGGGGCATGAGCGAGAGGGCAGCTTCAGTGGGGGGAGGGAGGGCAGCAGAGTTTGAGCCAAAGAGACACTTTTCCCTGCTCCATATCCGTGCCAAGCTCCAGATTCTGACATGCTACCCTGCTGGCACCTGACCAGCCCCCTCCTTTCGGTGGTTCTTGGAGACCTCAAGTTCAATATCAAGTCCCCCCCAAACTGGCACCACACCCTGGGTTCTCCAACTCAGTGAATTCATTTATTCAACAAAAATTTATTGAGCACCTACTATATGACACATCCTGTTCCAGGTGCTTGGGGTACATCAGTGAACAAACAGACCCAAATTTCTTGTCCTTCTGGAGCTGACTAGCTAGTGCTCATCTATTCATGCATTTGTCCTCACGGGTCTCCAGGAAGGTGGGATTTTGCTGTGAGCCTGCCCAACACTCATGACAAAGCTTGGCATACAGCAGGCTCTTAGGAAATGTTTCCTTACTGAACACAGAAAGAACCGTCTGGAAAGCAGTGGTGCCTGAGGGTTAGGAGGGTGCTTGGGCCTGGAGAAAGGTGTGGAAGGAGACACTAGGGTGGGGGTGAGATGACTAACTGGCCTTCATGCATCTTGTGTGACCCCGGGTCACTTGTTCCAAAATGCATCTGTTATTTTGTGTTTTGAAAAGACAAAAAAGAGAATCTTCAAATAAAAAAGACATTAAATAAGCAACTACTTTAATAACAAAAACAGCCAATCCCAAGGATAAATTTTTTTTTTTTTTTTTTTTTTTTTTTTTGCGGTACGCGAGTGTGGCCTCTCCCTTTGCGGAGCACAGGCTCCGGATGCGCAGGCTCAGCAGCCATGGCTCACGGACCCAGCTGCTCCGCGGCACGTGGGATCCTCCCGGACCGGGGCACGAACCCCTGTCCC
>NW_006786690.1:4907451-4933854 GCF_000442215.2 Lipotes vexillifer | reverse complement strand
CAAACCTGTGTCCCCTGCATCGGCAGGCGGACTCTCAACCACTGTGCCACCAGGGAAGCCCCCAAGGATAAGATTTTTAAAGTTGCGTCACCTTTTTCCCCCCCTAAAAAATAAAGCATATAAGTTGTGGACTCAGCCGCCTCTACTGTTTCCCAGATGTGTGACCTTGGGCAAGTCACTTAGCTTGCCTGAGTCAGTTTCCTCCTTCGTGACCTCACAGGGTCACTGACAGGGTTGAATTCGGCAATGGCCTTGGAGTTCTGAGTGTTACATCTGCACTCGAGGCTGGTGGTCTTCATGCTACGGCCTCCTGCTCACACCCCATGGCCTCACTCTGACTTCTTGTTTGGGGCTCCAACTACTTTCTGATGCCTGAGGGCTGGAGCTGGGACTCCTGGGCTGTGGAGGCTCTTGGACCTTGGTCTCTCCAGCCCCTTCTAGCTGGGTCCCTCTGAATAGCAGGGACCAGGAACTGCGGAGGGGAATGGTTGGGGGGTGGTGAGGCTGTTGGGCTGAGTCCAGCTGGGGGTTGCAACAGAAAACTCAGTTCTACTCCTAGAGCGCTGGTTTGGGATAGAGAGTGAGGTTCCTCTGGTCCCATCCATGATCTCCACCTCTCTGGTCCAGGGTGGGGATCTCTGCTCAAACCCTCAGAGTCTTTCTTGGACCATCCGAAATAAAATAGCACTACCCCGTTTCCTGGCTCCCCAGTATCCACTGGCATATAGCACATGGGCTACAAATATAAGCTCTGGAACCTGACTGCCTGGACCAGGGTTTGCTTACCATGGACTATGGATTCCTTGAAGACAGGGGCTTTTTCTGTTCACTGCCATATCACAGCCCCTGAATGGACCTGAGCGATTTCCCCATTTACAGATGGGAAAACTGAGGTCCAGAGAGGGCAATTGACTTTCCCAAGATCACACAGCAGATCAATGACAGCAAAAGATCTCTCAAATCACTCTTCCCTCTGAACACCCCACCCCTGTCCTTTTTCTTCCATTGTTAATAGTCAAACACCCCTTCCCTACTCCTCCCCCGCCCCAAGCACCACTCCCATTGCCCCTGTCCCCACAGCCTCCAGAACAGGCTGCATCCTCCAGAGGGAGGCTGTGATTTAAGGCTCAACCCAAGTGCTGACGTGTGAGGGGGGAGCAGGTGGAGGCAGTGTGAGGGGGAGCACTTCCCGCCCTGCCAGGCGCCCCATCTGGACAGGGAGGTTGCAATCTGATCTGTGGGCTGGAGAGCTGGGCTATTTCGGGGGTGGCACTGGAGGCCCAGGCACCCTGACTGGGGGAAGAGGTGTCTGCTGCCCCTGATGCAAGCTTGAGATGTGGGTCCCGGCCCACAGGCCATTCCCAAAGGTTGGGGCAAGGGCAGGGGGCAGGGAACCTCCTCGTGGGACTCCGTGGGAAGCTTTGGCAGCAGGGCCCAGGTCCCAGACGAAATCTTACTTGCTCAAGGGACTGGAGGCTCCAGGGCCAGAGGCATGAACAGAGGAACCACACGGCTTGCTCCTTGTCCCGACTCTGCCACCATCTTGCTGTGTAACTTGGGCAAGTTACTCTCCCTCTCTGGGCCTCAGTTTCCTCAGTTGTACCATTGTAAGACCTCCAGTTTTGGGTTTCTATCATTTTGGAAACAAAGGAAGAAAATCTCATTCTTCTAAGGACAGAGGGGATGGTTCAAATACTCTAAGACTAAAGGAAGAATTCTAACTTTCTAGGGATCTAAGAATAAAAAGAATGATTCAGATGTTCTGGGTTTTAGGGAGGGATGATCAGGTAACTAAGACTCGAAAAGGGAGCTCCCTGGGTCCCTGGCAATAGCAGTGCTGTGACTATTACTATCACTAGGGTGATCCAGAGGGCATATTTACCCCCAGAGAACAGCCCAAAGGAAGGCCCTGGGGGGAAGGGAGGATAGAAGGGTCAGCAGAAGTCCCTGGAAGTCACGACTTGCACAGGTGGGCCTAAGGGCTGGCCGGTCCTGGTCCTGAGCCGAGGCCATGGGGGCAGCGATACCTGTCTGCCCTGGTTTTTCTGCTGGGACCCACCCTGCTGCTGTGGGCTGCTGTTGTGGGGGTAGTGTCTGCTACAGGCACAGAGTGAGAGGGTTAGCATGTGAGTGGGAGCCCCTGAGGACGGCTGGGCTCCTGCCTCTTCCTGGCAGCCTGCTGGGCAGGTGCTGGCCGCTTTCCTGGCATGGCCTGGGCCCTGGGAAAAGCTTTCTTGGGCATGTGCTCTCAGTGAGGCCTGTTGAGCCAGGGCTTCTGGAAAGAAGGAGAGACAGGATCTAGCCTGGGCAAGGCCTGGGGTGGAGGCAGATGGGAGACGCTCCCAGGCTGTCCACCCTCCTGTGCCATGCCTCAGACACATGGCAAAACTATTCTGGAGCTCCTGCTTCTTCATCTGTGAAACTGGGAGGACGCTTCTGTGTTAAATGAGGTAAACAGTGGACAGTGCTTTGCAGACCTAACGTTCATGAGGGTCTGCAGGGTTGAGATGGGAGCAGCTCAAAGGGAGACGGTCATGTGCTCTGTGGGAGGAAGGGACTTCCCACGGGAGGCGCCTTAGACCTGAGACACCAGTGCTTCCTGTGGTGGCAGGGCTAGGGCTCGGGTCTGCTGCCTTGTGGCCCGGGACTCGGGCCAGAGCCCTCACAGCTGCCTTTCCCTTTGCCCCAGAGGTTTTTTTTTTTTTTTTTTTTTTTTTCTTTTTTCTTTTCCTTGCTATTCTGGGTCTTTCAATCATTAGTCAAACATTTTTTCATGTCCCATTACTATACTTGCCACTCTCTTCAGGTCAAACTTGAATTTATCAGTTTTATTCCTAAGGAAGTTGTGTCAGTACGGAGCAAGATATTTCAGGTTTGGACTGACCCATACAGAGTAGAGTGGGCCCCTCGCCACTCTTTTTCTGGGCACTTGATCTTCACTGATGCCATCTGAGCTTGCAATGTGGGTGAGTACGCGGACCTCTCACTGTTGTGGCCTCTCCCGTTGCGGAGCACAGGTTCCGGACGCGCAGGCTCAGCGGCCATGGCTCACAGGCCCAGCCGCTCTGCGGCATGTGGGATCCTCCCGGACCAGGGCACGAACCCGTGTCCCCTGCATCGGCAGGCGGACTCTCAACCACTGCGCCACCAGGGAAGCCCTGCCCCAGAGGTTTTAAAAAGAAAAATCCCCAATGACCAGTCAATGAAGAATTGGCTCTGGGGCCAGGTGTAAGAAGGAGGCTGAAGATACAGCTCTAGGTCCAGAAGTGTGGGGAAGAGAGCATCAGGGGAAGAACTTGACTTTGTTCAAGTGCTACTGAGACCCCAGGAAGTGGGAAGTGATGTAGGGGGTTGGTGAGCCCCCAGGATATCTCTGGACCACATTATTTCAGATGTGTGTGTGCGAGTGTGTATGTGTGTGCACGCATGTATGTGTAAGGTGCTTATTTTAAATGTATCCATATCAATCCTATCCTGTCATCTATCTATAGTTTCTTTATATCTAATCTACTTTGCTTCACAAAAGGTTTGATGCAGCTGTAAGAAATAGTTCCAGTTCAAAAGAATAAGGTGAAAAATTTATGACTTTCTACAGTGCACGTGAACTTTTAAAATGTCTAAATGGGGCCTCCTGGTACTTTGGGAAATGCATGAACTGTGGGCAAGTTACCCCACATTTCTGAACCTCAGTGTCCACATCTGGAAGTTGGAGAGAATATTTTCTGCCTCATGGCTGTGATGTGGGGATTAAAGGATGTAGAGTTTGCAAAGGGCCTGGCCTGGCACTGGGCACGTGGATGATGCCCCAGCTGAGGGCCAGGGTCCATGGAGATGCTTCTTGCAGTTCCTGCTTGATTTGTGTTGGAAATGACCGCTCCAGACAGGCTTCTTGGAGTAAGCATGGTGTTCTAAGTTAGAGTCCAGGTGGGAACCTGTGGAAACAGGATGAGGAGGGAGGAGCTGCGGGCGGGGACTCCTAGGGTGAGGGACCTGGGGAGCTCAAGGAGTTGCTGGCGGAGCCCTGAGGATGAGTGGGAGAGAGGTGACGTGGGTCCAGGACAATGGGCTTCCCGGGTTTTACAGATGTGAAAACTGAGGCCCACAGAGGGCTCCCAGGCAGCTATTCGTCCTGGTTACACACAGTGAAGAAGAGGGAGGAGGTGGTCACGCAGCCCTGTACAGTTTTGTTTTGTTTTCCCTTTGGCTGCATAGGTTCTTCATTGCTGCGCGCGGGCTTCCTCTAGTTGTGGCGAGCGGGGGCTACTCTTCATTGCCGTGTGCAGGCTTCTCATTGCGGTGGGCAGGCTTCAATAGCTGTGGCACGAGGGCTCAGTAGTTGTGGCTCGCGGGCTCTAGGGCGCAGGCTCAGTAGCCGTGGCGCACGGGCTTAGTTACTCCGCGGCACGTGGGATCCTGCCAGACCAGGGCTCAAACCCGTGTCCCCTGCATTGGTGGGAGGATTCTTAACCACTGCGCCACCAGGGAAGTCCCAGCTCTGTATAGTTTTAGCTTTTGGTGTGTCGGGCTTCTTTACAAGCACAAATTGAAATTAAAAAAAAAAAACCAATCAGGGCTTCCCTGGTGGCGCAGTGGTTGAGAGTCTGCCTGCCGATGCAGGGGACACGGGTTCGTGCCCCGGTCCGGGAAGATCCCACATGCTGTGGAGCGGCTGGGCCCGTGAGCCATGGCCGCTGAACCTGCGCGTCCAGAGCCTGTGCTCCGCAGCGGGAGAGGCCACAGCAGTGAGAGGCCCGCGTACCGCAAAAACAAAAACAAAACAAAACAAAAAAACGAATCAAATAAAGATAAAAAACAATAATTTTAAAAAGAAGGAAATGCAACCCAGAGAGCTGAAGTGACTAGCTGAGGTGGCACGGCCAGGACCAGGGTGGGGCAGCTCTGGAGGTGGTACCCTGGTTGGCATCTCAACGCCCATGCTCCTTCTCCCAGGCGGGGTGAGGGCGGGGGGCATCCTTCTCAGGGCCCCACCGCCCAGCGGCCCCCTCCCCTGCCCTGGAGGAGGTTATTGGGTCCTTAATGGACTCGAGGAGACCTGGCACCTGCTGCCTTTTCTGTTCTAATAAAAGGCAGATGCTCTAGGGGTTGTACAGAGGGTGGCGTTTGGGGGCCTCTGGCTCGTGGCCACTCTGGGCGACACATTCCTGGCTCCTGACTCACAGGGAAACGTCTTCATGTCTCCTCAGCACTTTTGGACCCTGCAGCTGTGGTCGCATTCCTCCTCCCTCCCCCTCCCCCTCGGCCAGAACTGCAGCTGATGGCACGGACCCATCCTGGGCTGTGGAGACTGAGGCTGCCGAGGGGCCAGGGCGGGCTTCCCAACTGTGGCAGAGCAAGGAGAGGACAGCCTTCTCGCGTAGGGGACCCTTTCTCCCTCGGCTTGGCTCAGGGCAGCAATTCTCAGCTGGGATTGGCGGGGGGCTTTGCCTCCCAGGGGACATTTGTCAGTGTCTGGAGACATTTTTGGTTGTCACAACTGGTGGTGGTGGCAGTGGTAGTGTGTGTGTGTGTGTGTGTGTGTGTGTGTGTGTGTGTGTGTGTGTGTATGTGTTTACGCTATTCTATTGGCACCTAGAGGATAGAGGCCAGGGATGTTTCTGAACATCCTACAGCAAGCAGGACGGGCCCCACAGCAGAGAATTGTCTGGCCCAGAATGTCAGTGACCCCAAAGCTGGTGCCCCCATTCTGTATTTTCTCCCCAAGCCCCTCACTGTGGTGGGCCCTGGACCGGACGCTGGAGATCCTGAGGTGATCCAGGGCCCAATCCTGGTGCTCAGGAACCCCAGGTTCAGTGTGGGAGACAGACAAGGACCCAGCATGATCCTGACCCCCAGAGCAAGGGAACTGAGTCAGGAGCTTGGAGGTTGGATCCGTGATGTTGAGGAAGGCGCCAGGAGTGCCGGCTCTGAGCAGCCGGGGAAACTGGGACAGGCCGTGTCCCCTCTTTGGGCCTCAGGCTCATCCTCTGGCCAATGCTGAGCTGAAATCTCTTAAGTCCCAGGGCCCTTCGAGTTCTCACGAGCTAGGATTCTAGACTCAATTCCTGTGCTGTGTGGTGGTGGGACCTGTTGCACCAATGCAGGGGTGGGCAAACTGTGGCCAATCAGGCCTGGCACCTGTGTTTGAAAAAACGTGTCACTGGCACACACCCACGTCCATTCGTTAACACCTTGTCTGTGGCGGCATCGACAGAGTTGAGTAGCTGCAACGCTGTCTGGACCTCAACTCCTAAAGTATTTTCTATCTGGCCCTTTGTAGGAAAAGTTTGCGTTAATGGATGGATTTCAGGCGTAAGTCATTGGCATTGTGCAGGGGAGACTGATGGAAGGGCATTCATTTGGGGGAGGGGGAGGGATAGGAAGGGCATATCTTAAAGGAGGTTCTTTCTAGAGCCTAGGTCAGGGTCTCAAACTCAGATTCCTCTCTACAGCCTCAGTTTTCCCCTGTGTACACAGAAATTGCCGTACCTGCCTCGCAGGGCTGTGCTGACGCCCAGCGTCATGCTGAGTGAGGAGAGAAAGTCTCGTGCCCGGGGCCAGGCAGCCTGAGCCGGGTTATTTATGGGTTTCCGCCGGGAGGGGGGCTGCGGGCCTTGGGCCATGTCTGACCTGAATTCTTACACTTACAGGAAATTAGAGCCCTTGGAAGCAGGTGCGCTGGTGATCCCAACACTCGGGTGGCCGAGGCCGAAAGGGTGATGTTGCGGAGGCAACAGGGAAGGGGGGCTGGACAGGGCCGAGAGCTGGAGGAGGGGCCTGTCCAGAGGGGACAGGGTAACCGCCCCGCCTTCCTGCAGTCATGGAGAGGAAAATAGAATGACCACTACCAGGCTCTGGGTTCTCTCTGTGCCGTGCTTGTGTTGGCTCAGTTAATCCTCACAACACATCTATGAGGTAGGATCATTACGCCCACTTTACAGATGGGGAAACTGAGGTTCTGGGATGTTTACTCTGTGCCCGTGAGCATAGAACAGGCGTTAGAGTCAGGATTTGAACCCAGGATATAATCTGAGCCCTGTATATAATTCCAACTCTCACGTCCTCTCATCGAAGCCAGCCGCCTTTGGGCAATGAGGAGATCATCAAGGAAATTCCAGAACGTTCCATGGGTTTTGGCGGTTTCTTGCTGAGGTGGTATTGGGGTGTGTAGCATCCCGGAGGCTCACTGTGGGGCAGACTTGGGGTGTGTGCCTGGTCCAGTTCAGAGGTTGGAGCTGGGGGGGCGTGAGTGGCTGGCATCCTAGGGAGCCTTTGGGTGGTTTTGGGGGCGGACCAGGGAGGGCCAGGTGCCTACAGTCAGAAGGGCAGGAGCCTGGGAGTGATGGAGTGACAGGGTCTGCCCTGAGGCCGGGGGCTGGAGGTTCCCAGCTTACCTGCCTGTCTGAAGTGAGCACGGGAGGGCGGGTGTGAAAGATTGTGTGTCCCTGGTGTGTGTGACACTGTCTTTGACTCATAGGAATGGGTGGGGATGTGGAAGCGTGTGCAACAGCATGAGTGTGAGAGACAGTGAGTGTGATTGTTTGGTGGAACCTCTGGGTGTTTGCAGGGGCAGGATCAGTCTTGGCGTACTAAAAAGCGAATTCAATTTTGGGGAACTTCTTTATGAAACAATACAAAATGACCAATACCAAAGAGTCTTTAAAATGAGAAAAGCAACCACAACAAATGACACAATTTTTAAAACTGACAAATACCACAGATATTATGAAATCCAGAAAAATGTTATAATATTTGTGTTACTAACTTCCTGGCCCACTGCTGTACTGCTGATTTCCCTACCGTTCATGGCCTTGACCATCATGTGAGTGAGCACATTGCTAGGCCCTTTCAGGGCCTTGGAAGAAGCCTGCAGTGTAAGCCTTGGGTTGTGTGGGTGACCGGTGTGTGTGTGTGTGTGTGTGTGTGTGTGTAAGGATGTGACCAAAAGAGTGAGACACGGAGAGCAAGGCTTTCATAGCAGACTGGCTCCATGAATGTTTGTTGGCTGAATAAAAGAGAGTATCACACGTGTGTGTAAATGTGTGTGCAGGACACACAAATGTGTGTTTAAGCATGTGTGTGTACATAGGTGTGAATGCATGAGTATGCAGTAGTGTCTGAGAGGACAGAGTTGTATGTGAGTCTGTGTGAGATTCCTTGGGTGTCTTTTCTTTGGCATTATGGTTTTTGGGACACCCCTCCCTGCCTGTACCTCCACCCCCATCCCATCCCCCACCCCAGAGGCAGATGGGCACAGACATGCGGTGGCATTCAGTCCAGGCCTTGCGGGGACAGACTTGGTGTGCGGAATTCACAGCTCCTTCCCTGCCCCGCCTCCCTTCCTCCGCCGATGAAATGTTGGTAATTCAATCCACGGAGAAGCTCAGTGTCCTGGGGAGAGGCTGGCACGAGCCTTCTCTGTGTGCGTGTGCGTGTGTGTGTGAGAGAGAGTTAAACAGTGTCCAGGCCCCAAAAAGAGTATGCTGTTCATACCATTCCTTGTACGTATAGAGAGACTGAGCCTCGGAGGTAGGGAAGGGATGTGTCTGATCAAATTAGTTGGACCAGGTTGGGACCAGAACTCAGACCTCCCAGGCCAGTGGTTCCCATTCAGTTAAGAATTGTTGTGCGCTTGCTGTTGGTCAGGCATTGGGTCAGGTGAAGGGGTGGAGGGTGGCTGGATGGATAGAACCATCTCTGACCTGGAGGTGCTTCTAGAAAAGTAGCGGAATATGAGAGGGCATCCTGGGAAGGGGGGGGTATTTGGGGGGGGACAGCAATGAGAAGTAGATGGGGCCACGGTGCCAGGCTAGGGAGCGTGGTGTGCTCCTGAGGGGTGGGCAGGGGTTAGAAGGTTTGGGGCTGGTTGCGTGGGGCAGGTGCAGATTTGTGTTTCAGGAGAACCTGGCCATCTGTGGGGTGGTGGTGGGGTTGACCACCAGGAAGCCTTGTGCCCCATCTGGGCAGGAGCAGTGGGTCTGATGGGGTGGGGAGACAGGGTTGCCAGGTAGAGGCGACCCCCAACTCTGGCCTTTCTCACCACTCCCTCCTCTACCCCATCAGCTTTCCCCTAACTAACAGGTCTTAACCCAACCATATCCAAAAGAGGCCCTGCACTTGACCTTAGAGGAAGAGAGGTGATGGTCAGCTGGGCATGACCTTAGATAGCTTTCTTCCCGTGTAGTGGGGAGAGGGGCACCTCGGAGCAGACCTGAAAGGGAGACAGGGCTGGGCTGAGGTCAAGTACAAAGGTTCTGGAGAGCCAGGCTGGTGTCTGAGTTCAAATGCTGATCCACGTGGATATGATACTTAACCTCTCTGGGCCCCAGATTCCTCCTCAATGGCCCCAGATACTTATTGGATATAAGTATCACATCCAGTAAGGTCAAATGGGGATGACCTTAGAGAGTGGTTATGAAGATGAAATGAACTCAAGCTGGGGTGCTCAGTGTAGTGAGACTCCGTGTGTGATGGCTATTCTTCTAATTGTAGGAATCACATCTAAGATGGAGCAATTTCTTCTCACCTGTGCAACCTAGGAAGGCTTCCTGCAGAAGGCTAGCTTTGGGGTAAGACCAAAGCTGGGATCCCTGCTTGGTCTCTTATCCTGTGTGCCCTGGGTGAGTCATGGCCCCTCTCTGAACCTGGATTTCTTCCCTGTGAGGAAGGTGAGTGTGACAGCAAGAGTCAACTTGTCCTGAGCCTTCCTATACTTCCAACCTGAGACTACTGTGTAGGGCCTTCTTTAATCCTCACGTCCGCCCCCTAGGGAGGGGGCGATTTCACATAAAGAAATGGAGGCTCGGCAGGGGAGGTGACTTGCCTGAACTCACACAGTTTGGAAGGGCGAAGCCGGGACTGACTTCAGGTGATCTGAACCATTAAGCTTGGTCCCGGCACATACTTGTGAGTAAATAGCTGTTATTACCCACGAAGAGTGCTGGTGTCGGAGCTGGCTCACACAAGAGGAACAGGAGGAAAGGGTCTGCTTCCCTCCTGTGCTTTTTATCTGATGCGAGGGAAACGCTTGGAGACCTTTACTTATTCCCCTGGGGGACAGAGCTACATGTGGCCAGGGGTCTTGGCGAGGCCTGACTTTTGAGCCAAGGCTAAATAGAGATTTCACACCATGGTAGGCCGTGCTCAAGTTCTACCCTACAGAAGGAGAAGCCCTAGGGTCTGAGAGGTGCTTCCCCCGTCCCCCTCCCCCACTGACTCTCTCCTCTGGCTCCCGGCTCCCTGGCTTCTGGTTGTGTCCAGCCAATGGGAGGGTAGGGGCAGGAGCCGGCTCCACTCTGCTGAGTCTCTCTGGGCTGGCCTCGTTCCTCTGTGGCTCTCTCTGTAGCCCTCTGTCTGGGTTCCAGTAACCGCTCCCTCCCTTTGCCCTTTGGGAAGGGGTGGTAATGGCTCCCCACTGTTGCCAGTCCCTGGGTGCGGCAGCATCCGTCTGTTGGTTTCCCTGACCCCCACCCACTACTCTGAAAGTCCGTTTCCTGTTATCCCTATGGCATGAGTCTCTTTCCTGCTGGGACCCTGATGCCTCCCCAGCTGCCCTTTCCCTTCACTTTCTCTTCTGACTGGGGCTCCTGCACTCCTCTTAGCTGGGCTGAGGAATGTCACTTTCAAGTTCTCAGTGGGGCCTGGAGCTCGTGGGAGGAGAGCCCCAGAGTCATTTCAACAAACACCAAACTCAACAACCTCAACGTTAAATAAATAAGATCTGACAGGAGGTCAGCTGCTCGCCCCGGGAGCTTCAGGGAGGCCTTTGCTCCTGTCCCGCCAGTCTGGTCTGGTCACACTGTCAGCTTGCCCACGTTCTGGTGTTCGCTACTCTCCGGGATCCTCTGGACCCACACTGTGCCTCGGCCCCACTGAGAGGCTAAATACCCACCCCAGCCCCTCCCCTGACAGCAGGACTGGAAGCTTGTGCAGCTTCTCCCAGGGCCGCTTCGAAGATGCTTCTTTCCTGTAGTCAGAAAGTTCTCACGTCCGAGCCTGTCTCCTGCTCTGTGTCCATTTCTCCTAGTTCAGTTTTCATGGGTTCCCTCTTAGTGAACCCCAGCTGCCTCCAACCACTTTCAAGGGGCAAGAACACGCTGGCTGCCGTGAAAAGACGGCAGGGGTTAAGGACAGAGGCAGGGGGACGAGCCAGGATAGTCCAAAACAGTCCAGGCAGGAGAGGAGGATGGCCTGGACCAGGGTGGTAGTCGTGCAGGTGGAGAGAACCAGCCGGATCCAGGAATTCTGCCCTTTCAGCAAGCAGATCGCATGGGGGCAACACCATACAGTGCTTTGGTCAAACTAAAGCTCTTGAATTTAGGTTCTGAACGTTTACGTATGGCCCTTGTGAGTCAGCCCATCTGTTATTCCCTTTGAGTAGGTGGGCCAGCGAAAGCCAGGCTGTGTCATTTGGTGCATATTTACTGGTTTTAAAAATCTCTGTGCAGCTCGTGTGCTAAATGGCCCTGTCCCCCTGGTGCTGCCAGCTTCTTAGAGTGTTACAGGTCACCATGCGAGACCTTTCTCCCCCACCCCATTTTCCCAGTAAAAATACCTGCTGCTTGTTTTCCTTCTTCCCTGCAGGGTCTAGAGAGACTGGACAGTGCCTGGCATAGAGTCAGTAATAACTGAACACCTGCCCTGTATCTCAGGCGTGCATCATCTCATTGAAACCTCCATCCACCCCGAGAGGTTGCAATGTTCTTAGCGCCATGTTTCCTGAGAGGACACGGAGGCATGAGGACCTGTGCTCAGGGTCACAGTGCTGGGTGGTGGCAGAGCTGGGATTTGAACCCAGGCCTGCCTGACTCCCAGCCCTGCCCCTGCGCTCTCCCTCCGCCCCGCTTCTTCCTTCCCCTTCCGGCCTGGTCCCTTCCCTCCAAGCAGGGCTGAACCAGATATGAGACTGGGGTTCCAAAGACCTTCCTCCTTCCTGGTCCAGAGATAAATATTTGTTTCTCCCAGTGTAAATACCCCTCCATGTTTAATGAGGCAATCCCAGGGCCATTTCCTGGTATAGCTCAGTGCCTGGAAGAGTCTTTCCCTCTGGGAGGAATCGGCTTAGTGGGAGAACCTCTAATGAGGGACTGGGGACCCCTCAGCAATTCCTCCCATTCACAGACAAGGAAACTGCTGCTCAGAGAGAGGAACTGACCTGTCCAAGTTCACACGGCCAGAATTCAAACCTGCGCAGCTCAGCTCTCCTCTCCAGGCTATGCTGTCTCTGTGCGGTAGCTTCCCACCCCTCCTGTGCACTTCCCTGGCGCTCCAGCCGCTGCACCCTGGGCCGTGACCGGCAGGCCGGTGAGCCCTGGGACTGTCTTGTCCCTCCCTTGGCATCTCCGGTCAATATGGCACTCACGGCCCCCAGGGCATGGACCCCCTCCTGCCAACCCCACTTAAAGTGATACTTTAATAAATTATGCTTTTATGTTATTACACATGGAGCTATAAAAGCAGAGAGTGTGCAGTGGGGCTGAGGTAAGGCGTCCGAGACTTTGCAATTTCCTGGTCTGGCCTGGCTCTGCTCCGCGCTGTGAAGTTTTCATTAATGTGCGCAGGTGACGCCACGGGGGCAGAGGCAGGCCAGGTATGCTGCCATGGTGGCATGGTGCCCTCTTCGACCTCGCCGGGCTGGACTGGTGATGGTGGGGGGCCCACACCAACAGCGATTAGACGTAACCTCACTCTGGGGCTCAGGATAAGCTCTAGACTCGCAAAGCGAGTGATAAGAAGCATGCTGCATCCGTGTGGAAGGAAACCAGGAGCCAGACCTGGCTCGTGCCAGACCCCGGGTCCGGCGTTTGACACACATTACCTCATTTCACCCTCCACAAGCCGTGAGCTCAGCGTTATGGGCCCCACTGGACGGATGAGTAAGTGGGGCTCTGCTAAAAGGTGACAGTGCCAGGCCTGCACCCAGGCAGTCTGATCCCAGAGCCCGTGTTCACAGCTGCTGTGCTTTTCTCATTCATTTCTCTCTCTCCCCCTCCTCTCCTGCCCCACATCTGTGGGCCTTTTCCATCCAATTATAGTCACAGGGGCAATGGGCACATTGAACAGAGGAAAAAAAAAAGCCACTTAGAATCTGTGGGGAAGGAGCCTTCTAGACTCCATACCTGTACCCAGGTTGTTTCCTTCCTGGCCTGCCTTTCTTTCTTCCCCTGGGCTCAGTAATTCAGGTCTCCTGCTCCAGACCCCCAGCTTGTCTCTCTCCCCTGGTCCTCTGTCCACTGATGGACTACTTGCTCACTGAAATGTGAGTCCTGGGTCCCAGCACATCAGAGGCGTGTCAGTCTTCCCATCTGTGAAATGGGGCTAAGGCACCAGTGGAACACAGTGGGAAGTAGGTCCCAAGCAACCCATTGAAGGTTGTGTGGTTCTCCAGTCATTCCAGAAGCTTCCAGAAAGAGAGAGGCAACAGGAGAGCAGGCATCCTGGACTGGTAACTGGACAACCTGTGTGTGTTCTTCTGTAAAATAGGTACAGGAATCTGCGTGGGGTCAAATGAGAACAGCTCTGACTCCGGGTGCACTGGCCCAGTCGAGGCCAGATTTCTCCAGCTCTTCTGGGAAATCATTCCAGGAATTGAAGACAAACCAAACTTGAAATAAACACCCGGGGTCCAAACACCCCACAATTCTAGGCGAGTGACTCTCCTCTCAAGCTGCCGGCTTCCACGCCAGGCCCAAGTGCAAACAAGAAGAGGCAGGGGTGGCTTGGGCCTCTCTCTCAGACTTAGTGAGATTATCTGAGGGCCGGAACCCAGCAGATGTCCCCTCTCTGGACTCGGTGACTCACTTGCCTCCCTGGTTGAGAAAGGGATCCAGCCGCGCCTGAGCTGTCCTGGCTGGTGGAGAACGAGATGCAGGGCAGAGGTCAGGGTAAACACCGGCGGTCAAGGCGGGAGGTTGGGAGGAGGGTGGGGATGAGAAGGAGGACAGAACATTTCCCCTCAGCAGAAGGGGGAGTTCTCGAAGGCCCGAGCTGCCCCAGGGCAGGAGGGGCTTCCTGGAGAGGTAGGGAGTGTCCAGGCCCAGAGGTATGCAAGTGGGGTCCTGAGGACCCTCTGAAGGCCAGAGAATTCCAGTCAGCATAGGGAGGGTCCCCGGCAGGATGCCAGTTCAGGTCCCTCAGCAGGGGACTCTCCTACAGAGCCGGGCAAACTTCTCCTGTAAAGGACCACGTAGAAAATATTTTAGACCTTGCAGGTCATGTGGTCTCCGTTCCAGCTACTCAACTCTGCCGCTGTAGCACACATAAATGCATGCGTGTAACTGTGCCAATAAAACTTTACTTACAAACACAGGCCAAGGGTCACGTGTGGCCCGTGAGCTGTAGTTTGCCAACTCTGCAGAGCCTATCATTCTGGGTCCTGTGGGTGCGGGTTGGGCTTGTGGACTAGAGACCACTGACCTGCTCTCGTGCACTTGACCCTGCTGGAGGTGCCCCTCCACCTGACTGGTTTGTTCTTTCATTTCCTCTGCCCTCCTTCCCATCCATCACTCACTCACCTGTCTATTCACCCATTTACTGCATTGTTTCAATAAATCTCTGATTCATGTTCTAGCTCACTGACTTGTTTGCCCACCAACATGCTCACTTAAGAATTCATCCAGTCACTTATTCACTGATTTATTTCTTCCTCTATTAGAAGCTCAGGGTTCTAAGAGTTCTAACAAGGACATGCTATAGGAATGGAGATTGTTTTACTTGGAGAGAGTCTGGAAAATCATAGGGCTTTGGTTATTGTCTTTTAGGCCCTGTCAAGTTGCTATGAATAAGATTCTGAGCACTTATTCCTTTATTAATTAAGTCCTGGATTGTTTCTGTATGCAAAGCCTCCTCTATTTGGGTTCCGTGCTAGGAAGTCAACAGCTAAGACATCGCCACTGTCCTCCTGGAGCCCACGTTCCAGCCTAGATGCAGGCTGCAAAAGGATGGGTTATTTTAGGTGGGGAGAACGGTGTGGCACAGATCAAGAGGTGAGACAGAGGGAAGTATGTTCCAGAGATGGAAGTTCAGTCCATTTGGGTTGGAGTGTACCGTGTGTGTGTGTGCCTGCCCCTTTCTTGGCCTCCGTTTCCTCATTCCTATTACCGTCTGGCCTCACAGGGCTGTCACAAAGATGACAGAGCACTTGGCTCAGGGCTTGGGCACTTGCTAGCTATAATCAAGGGCTGATAAATAGTAGTCACTAATAATTGTTATTCATAATACTTACTAGGTGAATAAAAAAATGAACCAATGGATAAAGATTGTGCTGGTGGCCTGGCAGGATGGACTGTGGGGAGAGGATGGAGTCAGGGACTGGTCGGGGCTGTTGTGAACTTAGGCAAAATGTAATAGGAGGAAAATAGCAGTATTAGCAGCTAGCATCCACTGGCCACTTACAAGCTGTGCTATTTGGGGCAGTGTCCTCACCTCTTTGAACATCAGTGTTTTCTTCTGTAAAATGTGGATAATAGCGGGCCCAGATCTCAGGTTGTCATGTGAATTAAATGAGAATAATGCACTTTGAGGGCTTGTCCTTAATAAACGGTAAATAACACGTTGATTATTACAGCTGAGTACCCGCTAGTGCGCTATGGGCCTTGCGCGTTTGAATCTTCACCACCATTGCTTTGATTCCCACTTGGCGGCAGAGCAGACCAAGGTCCAAAGAAGTGGAGTGCCGGCTCCCACAGCTGCCTGGGCCCAGGCAGGAGGAGGGACAAGTGGGGTTAGAGAACCATAAGGACGCACCACTGTCCCCCTCCTGCCTGTCTCCAGTCTCAGGCCTCTTTCCTGGCAAGTTTCAAGTCCCTCCCGCCACTCCCAGGGAGTGTCTGTTCTCACGCCCTCTGGCCTGCCCCTCCTTCCCCACTGGGCTCCCAGTGCCCTGAGTCTGGAAAGTTCCCGGGCCTGGGAGAGATAAGGGGTGCGCTGCCCAGGCCCCTTTGATCGCAGACCAGATGGTTCTGCCAGCGCAGCTGCTGGAGAAGCGGCTACAGTGATAGGGAGGAACTGGGCCTGGTATCAGTCACCTGGAGGGCCACCTCCTGCTGTCGCCATAGCAGCGGGCGCCCATCCCTGCAAACAGGAAGCTGCTCCTGCACTGATGGTGGGATAGGCAGGCGTGAGGGAGACCCAACCCCTTTAATCGTCTGGAGGAAGTGGTCCAGGGGGTGGGGCCTGGCTTGGGTCACCAACCTCCTGTCTCCCAGATGAGTGTGGTGGTGGGGCACAGCAGGGATGACCCCCAAAACCACACAGCTGCCTGAGTCCTGACTGAGGATAAATGATGGAAAGAATTCCCGAGGCAGCTCAGGCCCGTAGAGTCAAGGCACTGTGCAGACCCCTTTCCTAGGAGGCATCCAAGCTGGATACTTTTGGGTTCTGGTCCCCTGCTGACCAGGAGGGTGGTAGCATTGGGTCCAGGCCCCCAGTCTGACCTGGTGCTCAGGGCTTCACAGCACCCCTTTGAGCCCCTGCCCTGCTGAGGGGGCCATGGGAGCCAATCGTCATGGGGTCTTTGCTCTTGGCTGGGTAACCTCGAATGAGTTCCCGTATGCTTATCTGTAAAACGGGGACACAGACTCTTCCTCACAGGGCTGGTGTGAGGGGCCGATGGGATAATTGAGAGAACGTGTCTAGGTCCAGAGTAATGCAGTTTAAGGTTTAGTGCCCGGCCCTCTGGAACCCTAACCCTGGAGAAACACCAACACCCCATCCCAACTCCAGCAGCCATGCAGTGCTGGGGGTGAAGGGCTGACAGCTTGAGGGGCTGCCTCCTGCTGGATGCCAGGCCCTGGACTGGCTGTCCCCCCTGCTGTCGCTCACTTCATTCTTCCAACAGCCCTGAAAGGCAGGAACATGATCTCCATTTTACAGACAGGAAAACTGAGGCTTCAGTTCCAGAGAACGAGGGGGCTTCACTCTCTGAGTTCTCACTGCGACATGGGCTTTTTGACACGCTCTGTGAGTCCTGAGGATGCAGGATGGAGGTTCAGCACGGCTCCCGTAGAACAAAGTGGGGACTCAGAAGGAAATCATTCACGTGGTGGCCCTGTTGGTCCTGAGCAGCCAGGGCAGGGGACAGTGACACAGGTCACTGGGATCATCGTACACCTTGAGCCCCTCCTGTTCCAGCTTTCTCTGTTGGCTACGCCAGCTGGAGTAAGTGGGACCAAACCACAGGGCCACACCGTCAGCCACTGAGCCCTTCCTTCCTTCAGATCACAACCTGGGGTTTCTAGAATGTGCCGGGTTCTCTGCTGGGCCATAGGGTCCAGAGAGGAACAAGATATGGTTCCGCCGGAGAACACATCTCAATTTAGATAATCTTTCTCCAGAAATATATCCTGGTGTGTGTGTGTGTGTGTGTGTGTGTGTGTGTGTGTGTGTGTGTGTGAACATGCGTGCAGAAATTATGATGTAAAAGTTCTGTGGGTGATGGGAAGATAGGAGTGTTGATGACCGTGACCGTCTGGTGGTGCTGGAGCAGTACTGTGGGGAACAGCGGAGTTTGTGAGGATGGCCGTCTTGGAGACAGTGACGATGGTCTTAGATGGTGCTAGTGACAATGATACTGGTGACAGAGTAAAGATGTGTGATACACCAGCCCTCACTTTCTCCCTTCTGCTTCTGTCTGACCACTGCCTCAACCTTGCAGGCAGCACCTGGCTCACACCTGACCATGATAGCTCCTTCAGGGCAGCACCCTCTCCCTTTGGAATCAGGATCTCAGCCCATCACGGGCTGCAGTGAGCCCAGGCTCTTAGGAATGGCCGACCAGAGATGGTGGGGGACTGGCTCAAGGTCACAGGCAAGGTAATACGTGACCCACGACCTCTGGCACCTGGTCCAGGCCTCTGCACGCCCTCTCCGTCCCTTTCGCACATCCACAGGCACATTTCCTGGGCCTGTGATCTGTGCCAGGCCCTGTGCCGGGGTCTGCAGTGGGTATGGATGTATCATTGCGCTTTCTGCCCTTGAAGACCTCCAGCCAGCTGGGGAGGCAGACACCTAGGCAGACAAGGATAATAGAAAGATGAGTTCCGGCAGAGGGTGATGGGAGCCGCCACCAGGACGCGTCGGGGACATCTGTCTGAGGCCTTGAAGGATGTGGATGAGTTCACTCGTTGGGGAGGTGAGGAGAGGGCCCTGGAGGCACCGCAGGTTCAAAGACCTGGAGGTTTGAGAATCTGTGGTGTTTTCAGAGAACTGAGGCGGGAGGTGGCGGGGCCAGACTCTCGGTGGCAAACTAAGCAACGTAGAGGCTGCCCCACCCTGAAGGGGGTCCCTCTGTCCCTCCGGAGAGTCGCAGTATCACCCTTCCCCCCGAATAACTGGAATTGTTTGAAAATGCTCTGTAAGAATTCAGCTCAGCAGGTTATACTGGTCAGGGGAAGAGCTGCAGCTGAGTAGAGGGCATGCTGGGGGCGCTCAGTGAGACTTCCTGGGAGAAGGTGAGAGGTCCTGACCTCAGGCTGGGGCCAGCGCCCCTGTGAGCACTGATCCGGGAGCAGATTACAAGGGAGACTGGAGCCAAATCAGCTTTGAAAAAGAGCTGGTGGAGTTTCCCTCCCCGTTCAGTGAGGTCACCTGGAAAAACTCCTCTCCCTGCCACCCGGGAAGCGGTGTGGAGGGGGTGTGCAGGGCCAGAACAGAGTGCTAGAGAGGAGCTCTGTTGGGGTGGGCATGTGTGCAAGGGGGTATGTGCATGTTTCGTGTGAGCATATCTGTGTGTGTGACATTGGGCTTCAACGCACGTGTGTGTGTGTGTGTGTACGTGGTCTGATACGTCCATCTCTATTTCATGACTCTTCCTACACACAATCCTTTCCTCCTCTTCCCCTTCCTCCCCCCTCCCTACTCTCCTATCCTCTACTCTACCACTATGTTAGCCTCCCTCCCTCCCTCCCTCCCTCCCTCCTCCTTTCCTTCCTTCCTTCCTTCCTTCCAAAAATATCTATTGAGGGTCTACAATGTGTCAGGCACTGTTCTAGGCTCTGAGGGTGAATGGGGGAGGAATAAAACAGAAGAGGTTCCTGATCTCACAGGAGTGCATACCCTCCTGGGATGAGACAGACATTAAACAAATAATCAAATTAGTAACATGCCAGGTGGTGACAAGTGCAAGGGAAAAGGTTAAACAGGGTGAGGGGAAAGGGCCTGTGAGGCTGGGAGGGTTGTTTTAGATGGCTGATCAGGGAGGGCCTCCCTCATAGGATATTTGAGAGAGACCTGAGGGACAAGAGGCAGGAGACATGTGACTATCTGGGGGGAAGGATGTCCCAGGCTGAGGGCACAGCCAGTGCAAAGGCCCTGAGGTGGGAGCATGCTTAGGCTGTGCTAGGGACAGCAGATGGGCCGGAGGAAAGTGAATGTGGGGAGAGTGGGAGGAGAGAAGCCAGCAAAGCCTTGGGGCCACAGGATCATGCAGTGGGGGGCTTTGACTTTGCTCTGAGTGACAGGGGACCCACTGCAGGACTTAGAGCAGGCTCACTCGGGAGTAAGGGGGAGGTGGGGAGACCAGGGAGGAGGCTGTTACAAGAATCCGTTGGGAGCAGGGGAGGTGGGAGAAGCCCCACTTCACAGACATTGAGTTTGACGTAATTCTTGGACTGCAGGGACTTGATAACCCAAGCCTGGAGTTGGAGATACAGATTTAGCATTCGGAGAGCACTTAGAATCAAGCTCACCGGAGCCACATGGTGCATTTGCTCGGGTGTGTTCGTGTGTGTGCACACCCTGATGTGGCTGGAGGCAAAGGCCAGGCCCCAGGGGAGGCATAAAGGGTGCGGTGAATGCTGGCAGAGTGGAGCTAAGGGGGCAGTTCTGGGGGTTGATGAAGGGCACACGGGTGTTGGTGTCAGACAGCTGGGTTTGCATCTTGGTGTGACCTTGGACAACCAAGGTCAACCTCAACCTCTCTGAGCTGCATCATCTCATCTGCAAAGTGGAGATAATAACAGTACCTCCCTCGAAGGGTAACTGCGAGGACTGAAGGAGTCGTTGCTTATACAGACTTGGACTAGGTTATTATTCTGATTAACCCCAAGATGTGGCCGGAGCCCTTTTGGCTGACTCAGTTTCTTCCTCTGGGTGGGGGTTAAGAGAGTGGTATTTCCTAGGTGTCTGGCTCCTCTACAAATGATAAATGGGGAATCTGAGGCTCAGAGAGGTTAAGTAACTTGCTCAAGGCCACACAGAAACGGCGAGGCTGGCACTGGAACCGACCCCCTGCCGTGTCCCCGCCATGTCTTCAGGCAGCCGCTGCACAAGAAGCACAAGGTTGGTAGAGGGGGCTGAGGTCTGAATACTGACCCGCGAGCTCAGGAAGCTCTGCCCACAGGTGTGAAGACTGCAGCCTGTGTAGCCTCATGACATCTCCCCCCTCCCCCATCCAGTAGGGCCTTGGGTGCTCATTTCGCTCTGATTTGACTAGAACGAGTGAAGGTGTGGAAGAGACAATCCTGTGGAGCCCAAGGCCCTATAGGCACAGGTACCCTGAGATGGCCTTAGTTTGGGCAGGGATGCCAGAGGCGGGCAAAGCTGGACGCCCACCCCACAGCAAGTGTGGGCGGCCCCTCTCCCCATCGAGTGTGCATCTCCTGTATATGATGCTGTGTGTGCGTGTGTTGGGGAGGGAGGGGTTGTTCAGACTTGTGCGGACAAAAGCCTGAGTCAGGCAGTGGGGACTGGGCCGTGGCTGCAGGGAGCCAGGCTGGGATGGGATCTCCCAGGGGTCCCTGAACCACATCGGAGCTGTGGTGGGAAGGCTCCCTGGTGCGTGGAGAGCAGAGAGGGAGGCACAGGCTGGTGATTTATCAGCTTCTCCTTTTGATCTCCTTGCTTCCCTGGAGAGACTCCCTCCTCCACCCCGGGGGGCTGTAGCAGGAGGCCTGGCGAGGGGGGCTTCCAGCTGGCCCGGGGCTGCAGGGTTTGGTAACGCAGGGACGCGCAGGAAGCTTCTTTCTCTCTTGCGTGGCCTGGCTGGCCCTCTTTCCTGGTCCATGTCTAACTGGCCTGGTTCCCGGGTGCCAAAGGTTTGGGGCAGGGTCCAGCCGTGAGCCCCCTGCCCCAGCTTCTGCCTCTGTTACTCTTGGTCATTTCTCCTGTTTCTCTGTCCTCTTTATGCCTCGACCCACAGGCTCCATCCTCCTTTCCCCCGTGCCTGCCATGCCTAGACACGCTTCCGGTGTGTTAAGGACCTGGGGACCCCAACAAGTTCACCGTTTTCTCTGGTTCTATGGGGTGAAGGAGCCCAGCTTTCAGGCAGGGTCCGGGCATGGCTCACAGGCTGGTCCCACTGCACAGGTGCAGAGGCAAGAGGCGGGTGGAGCCACAGCCAGAGCCAGGTTCGAATACTAGCTCTTCCGCCTTCCAGCTGTGTGGCCACAGGTGAGTGAGAGCCCTGAGGCTGTGGAAGGCCTCCTGGCGGGTCCTGGAAGATCACCAAGCGTGAGGCTTGTCTGTGAAGGAGCAGCGGCTCCGGGGCAGGGGAGGGACAGCCCCCAGAACATCCAGGCGAGGGCAGGGGGCCTGGGAGAAGGCCAGCGCAGTGAGCGAGGCCTTGGGCAGACTCGGGTCGGGGCAGATGCCTTCCTCAGGGCCCCTGTGCCGAGTTCACCTCCTCTGTCAGTGGGGTGCTGAGCAGGGGGCTGAGTGGCTGACCCGGCCAGGCCAGGGGTGGCCAGAACCTAGAGTCCCCTGACTGGGCCAGTGGGGCTGAGAAAGGGGCTGGGAGGCCTCAGCTGCTGCCCCTGGGACACCTCTCGGGCCTGGCCAGGGGCAGAAAAAGGACAAGTTGTATGGGGGAGGCGGGAGTGGCCGGGTCAGGGATGGAGTGAGCGTGGTGAGATAGGGTACGGCTCTGTGCAGGGGCCCCATACCTCCATCCCATGTCCAGAGGCCTCACCGGCCCAGGGACCCCGCCTGACTGCGCTCCTGGTGGCCGCTGCTTAACCCCTCCATGACCTTTGCCCCTTCGCCTGCTCAAGGCTCCTCAAGGCTTAATGTTTACATATTTAAATTCAGTTTTCTCCTTTATGGTTTTGTAACTTGCTGAGGAAGGGTTTCCCTACCCAGGACCATGAAAGTATGTGTCCCTAGTGCTCACAGGTCTCCTTGAGGCTTGGCTACCCTTCATTCTGTCCCGTTGATCTTTTTTGTCTGTTCCTGACCCTATACCCCAAGGTTCTTACAGGTTTATCTGTTGTCCATCACCTCCCACTAGAACAGAAGCTCTGTGGGGACAGAGATCCTTGTCTGTTCTCTTCCACACTGTGACCCCAGCCCCTAGCAGTGTGCCTGGTGCGTGGGAGGTATGCATCGCATATACGTTGAATGCGGCACCAAGACGTGTGCCCAGAACTCCCAGACCCAGGGCTGAGAGGATGTTTAGCAGAGAAACTGTTCACCCCATCTGTCCTCACCCCTGTCTTCTGCTCCTTCCTGTCCTGGGCTCCCTCCTGCCTGGAATCCCTTCTCCCTTAGCGCTCTGCTCTACCGATCTCTCTCCTTAACCAGGGATAGCTGAAAAAATGCTGACGGAATCTACACAGCAAAGACGTGTTGGGTGCCTGTGGAGCTCAGAGCTGGGGTGTAAAGATGGGGGGGCTAGAAGGACAATACACTCCACTCTCCCCCCAGAACCAACATGCAGCCCACTAGGACCTAACAAGGGCAATAGACACCCCGTCTGAGACATACAGTTCATTCCTAGTGACTCACATGTAATTGGCCCCAAATTATTGCTCAGGAGCTCAGTCCTATGTAAGTAGCCATTAATTTCCATTATAATTGCTGGAGAGGAGCAGCAGGGCTTCTATTAAGGGATAAGAAAGTTCCAGCCTCAAGCTGCTAATCAATAAAATGAGTGCGTAATTATACACCACAGAGCTCCATAAACTCACTCATCCCGCTAATAAAATGACACAATTCCTGAGGCAGCAGCAGGGTCACGGTTTTGCCCATTGCTCTGTGGTTGTGCGAGTTGAGGCCAGTAACAGTCACCCCAGAGCATGTTTGTCCCGAGTGAGGAGCGGTGGGACGGACAAGGCCGAGGGGAGGTGGACACCACGGGACTCGGGACCGTTTGGATGGGGGTTTGGTGGGGAGAGAGGCATAAAGGACACTCCCGAGGGTCTGCCCTGCACACCCGGGCAAGGGTGGACCACCACGGCCATCACAGATCAGAGCAGAAGAGGCCCAGCTGCGGCACTGAGGGGCGAAGATGAGATCTGCTGGGTGGCTTTGTGCAAATCCCGTCCCCGCTTTGAGCCTCTGTTTCCTCACGTGTCGAATGGGATTCAGAATCTCTGCCTTGACAGCACCTCTGAGAGTGTGAACGCACGTTGAAAAGTTCATAACCCCGTCAACTTAAAACACATGGTGTAATCAATTCTGTCTGACCTAAGTTAAATGAATGTGGCTTGACCCTTAAGTGCTGGGCACGGGGTGGGCACTGAGCCATGTGGCGGTGACTGCGTGATCTTACTTTTCTAAGAAATGCTATGAAACCCTTTTGGTGATGCAGTCAGGTTCCAAGAGGACCTGGATCCTCCCTGCTGGGAACAGAGACCCCCACTGGGGGGTCTTTAGACCAGCACCACTGTGTTCCCTTCTATCCATCCTCGGAGGAGCAGTCCTCACAAAGGGCAGCCGTGGACGCCCAGGGTTGATATCAGTGTAAGGAATGGAATATTAGTCCAGGGTTCAGGACTTCCCTCATTCATTCATTCATTCATGTGTTCACTCATTCATTTACTCACTCATTTATTTATTCATTCTAGTTGGGTAGGACCAGCAAAAAAACAAGAACACAGACAAATAAAACTAGAATAAATTGCCTAAGTATTATGAAGAAAATCAAAAAGGGGCTGAGATGGCAAATAACAGGTCGCTACTGTGGATGAGGTCATCAGGAAAGCCTTTCTGAGGAGGTGATAATCCAGCTGAGACCTGGGTGATAAGCGGGAGGGCGCCACGGGAAGAGGGGAGGGGCAGGAATTCCAGGAAGAGGGAAGAACACTGGCCAAGGCCCTGAGGTAGGAAAAGCTTGGTGTATTTGAGAAATGATGTGGCTGGAGCAAAATGATGGGGGCAGAGTGGGTGGATGAGGCTGGGGAAGGGGCCTGGGGCTAGATCTGCAGGAGGCGGGGATTGGGGGATGTGGCAGGGTTGAGGTGAACTGGACGGGTCACTTCCTTCTGCACAAGTGGGGAGGCCCCAGAGCCAGTCCCTTCCTTGGGTCCTGGGTAGAGCAGGACAAGTCCATCTGAGAATTCAGGAACCTCTGCCCAGGCCCCCAGGCCTCCAGACAGGACCCTCCAACTGGCCCGGGCACAGGTCCTGCAGGGCCTGGGGGAGGTGAGACACACGGGTGCCAGATGCAACCCACCCTTGGCAAATGCCGTTCCAGATCAGCTTGGTGAAAGCAGAACCACGAAATGGTCAGGTCAGCTGGAGGTAAGCAGAGCAGTAGGATTTAGACCACCTGCAGACAGCTCATGCGCGAGGAGGCCAGCATCCCTGCTCTCCCCGGCAAAGACACAGGGCAAAGACACAGCCAGGAGAACGAAGAAAGAAATCCCACCTCAAACGCACAACCGAAATATTTCACAAGAAAGCCCCCCCACCCCCTCCACCCGTCCCCTTTTTGTCAAGTAAAGGATACACACGGCCTTTCTGCTTGTAACCTGGCCAAGAATAATTTGTGGCAGGAAAGTTTGAGCATTTGTAAAAGTAAAATAAAAACGTAAAAAGAGAGAGAGAGGGAGAGAGAGAGCACTTGAGTGTACACTCGTGTGAAACTAAACAGAGGGAAAGTGGTAAAATGTCTCTGAGTCTCCCGCCCGCCCCCTGCCTCCTGACACTTGGCCCCTCCCCAAGTGTTGAAATTAAGATTACTTGGGTATTTGCTTTGTTAATCTCCTGCCAGGGCCAAGGGGCTGCAGGCTGGGTTTCTTCTTGTTCACGCGGGGCTCCGGCTGCCAAGTGAGTGCCCCCCTCACCTGGCCCGGGACCGGGGATCTGTGCACCTGTTCCCTGCTCATCTGGCCTGGCGGTAGGGCTGGGCTAAGAGGTTTGCCCTCTTGAGAGAGTGCAGCTTTGCCTCACCTCAGACCCCCCCAGCTCCTCGAGGGCACCAAATATGAGGCCTCACCACCCTGTAACCTCTTGGAGTCATGGAGGTCTGGCCTGCACCCCTGGGTGCTGCTGAGACCTCATGGGAGTACCAGACTCCAGGTGGGGTCTGGTCCAGGTAGAGGAGTTGCCCAGATCTGGGTTTGGGTCTTTGCGGCTCAGTTTCCCTCTCAGTAAGACGGGCATCATGTCTCTGTCCTCCTCATAGTTGCTTATGAGCATGAAGTGAGTTAAGTACACAAAATCCTTAGGCCAGTGTCAGGCACATGGTAAGTGCTCATTAAATGTTAGCTGTAGTATTATTATATATTTTCTCTGCTGTCAAAAGATGTCATTTTGGGGCAACAAAGAATGAAGGAAACAGTGCTCACCAGGCCACGCCCCATATCAGGCACTTTTCCATGAGTGATCTTGCTGCACGCCCATGAAACTTCCCCACACAAAGCTTATTGGCCCCATTTTGCAGGTGAAGAAACTGAGGCTTGGGTGACTCATCAGGTTAACGACGGAACTGAAAGTAGAGCCCAGGCTCTTCTGATGCCAGGTCAGGAGTTTTCTTCGAAGGCTGAGCCCTGGCTGGGGCTGGACCAGACCAGGAGGAGGAGTTAGATGATGACGAAGATGATAATGACGATGATGATGCTTTTGAGTGCTTGTGTGATGGGTGCTGTGAAGCACATTGCATACATTATTGTGGTGCGCTCTCCAGACAACCCTATGAGGTAAGTTTACTGTCCCCACTAGACAGATCAGGAAACTGAGGCACAGGAAGTTGGGGAACCAGTGTCCATTGACCCCGAGCCTCTGGGGCAGCATCTGCCGTTGGCTGCTCTGTGTCGCCAGCAAAGAAGCTGGTTCTCGGTGTCTGGCACTGGGTCGAGGCCTCAGACACAGTCATTCCCCATCCCTTATGCTGATCTCACCCTTTTCCCCAAGAGGTCAGACCATGAGCTCCGAAAGGTTGAACTCAAAGCTCAACTCACTCGTTATATAGACGGGGAAACTGAGTCCCAGATGGGGGAAGGGACTTGCCGAAGGGCAGGCAGAGCGTACCAGATCTGATGGTCCGTGGAGGCCCAGACGGCTCTTGGGGGCACAGTAGGGGACGGGTGGGGGGAGGGAGGGAGGGAGGAGAGGTGGTCTGGCCCAGGACAGAGCCCAGCTGCTGCTTTTTTTTTTTTTTTTTTTTCTTATTATCTATTTTATACACATCAGTGTATACATGTCAATCCCAATCTCCCAATTTATCCCACCACCACCCCCACCCCACCC
>NW_006786690.1:4898011-4907099 GCF_000442215.2 Lipotes vexillifer | reverse complement strand
TCTTCCCGGACCGGGGCACGAGCCCGCGTCCCCTGCATCGGCAGGCGGACTCTCAAGCACTGCGCCACCAGGGAAGCCCCCCAGCTGCTGCTTTGAGAGAGGTTTGGGGGTGCGGGTGAGAAGAGCCTGGGAGGAGGAGATGCACTTCCCAGCTTGGCTGCCCCAGCCCGCCTGCAATCTCAGCCTTCCAGGCCCCTCAGCCCCATTCTTGCCCCACCCCACAGGAAACTCCGGGCCTGGGAGCTGGAAGCTGGTCCCAACAGTCTGGGGACTGGGGTAAACGCCTTCCTCTTCAGGCATCCGTAAAACGAGGGCCAGTGGCACCCACCTCCCCCATCAGGTGTGAGGACCAGTTAAGTACTGCGAGTGAAAGGGTGAAAACAGAAATGGGACTTGTTGTTATTTTTATTATTACTCCATCAGATAACTGGTTGGACTGCATTTTTCTCCAGTTGCTCCCCCCCACCCCCGGGGCTCCAGAGAAAGAGCTTCCAACTGTGCTGGAGATTTTGCTGAGGATACAAATCAGGAAATCTGGATTCTACCCCAGCTTCTGCATGACTTCTGAGCGCTTTGGACAAGATCCTGTTTATCACCCTCTCTTGGTCTTCGTCTCCGCTGACATGTTCTGTCTTGGTCTCTGGAGCTTTGTAGATGGCAACTCTCAGACTCATGGGGTGGGGGGAGGCCTCCCCAGGAGCAATGGGGAAGGGAAAATCAGGCAGGGATGGGTCCCTGGCAGCCCCCCGGGTGCCTGAGCCAGTGGGCTTCCTGGGTCTGACTGCGGACATGAGTGAACAGTCCTCCCCTCCCCTCCACAAACACTTTGGGGAAGAATTGGCCCATCCCGAGGTCCCATAGTGGTGACAAGGGTCAGTGAGGGGGGATCCCAGTCGGGAGGACAGAGGCGGAACTGATCCAAGAGACTGGCAGGCAGAGGAAGCTGGAAGAGGGAGAGAAAAGCCTTTCCAGGCAGTGGATCTGGGAGCCTAAGGTGGACGCCAGCAAGGGCTAGAGGGACAGAGTGTGCACATCGCCACCTAGGCCCCGAGGAGGACAGTGCAGCCCCAGCGGGGCTCCCTCCACGTCTGCCTGCCCACCCAGAGCACTCACTGTGCGCCCTGCCTGTGCTGGGGCCTGAGGACAGAGCATGACGCCCACGTGACCCACCACCCCTGTCTTCAGGGTGCTCACAGCATGGACACGGCCAATCTTGGAGTGGAGCTTGGTTTCCTGTCCCTGTTTCCTCACTTAACGGCTGACTGTGTGACCTCGGGAGAGAGACTTAACCTCTCTGGGCCCGTTTTCTCATCTGTGAAAAGGACGACTATTTCCTCTCTTGCAGAGTCACTGGGAGCCTGAAGCAGGACATTGCTTGTGAATTACGCAGCCCAGGGTCTGGTGCATGGTGAGTTTTTTCCAGTGGTCAGTTGTTTTTTTCTTTCCTTTTTCTTTCCTCTACAAGTAAAGTCATAGGATGTTAGGAGAGCCCTGGAAAAGAAGGAACTTACTGCTTGAGGGAGTCAGGAAAGACTTCATGTTGAAGAGAGGGTATTGGAGTAGGGTTATGAGGAATGAATAGAAGTTTCCTGGGCACACCAGGGCTTGGGAAGCAGGAACCATATCTGCCTTGGATTTTCCTTGTTTCCCCAATGCCTGGTATATAATAGGAGCTCAGTAAATTTCTGCTGGACAGGAGGATGGCATTCCAGGGGGCAGAGACAGCATAAGCAGAGTCGTAGGGGCATGCCCAGGTCTGGTGTTACTGGTGGACAAGCCACTTTGTCTATCAAAACCTTTGTGCGTGTGAGTTCACCTTCCTGTATCCCCTGGAGGACTGTGGGCACCCCAAGGGCAGGCTCCTGTTGTCTTCGCCTTACTATCGCTATGGCCCAGCCACAGCCTGGCCCAGAGGATCAGCCCTGGACTTGACGCCCAAACGGATTGAAGGCTGCCCCTTTGGATGACTTTCAAAATCCTTGTTTGGGGTAAGGGGTGTGGGTGGGTGTGTGCGTGTGCTGTCGGAGCTGCCTTCCCATCACCCTCCCCCCTCTTCCAGGGACCCAAGGATAAAGTCCCAACATTTTATCCCCCTTACCGGGACCTTCCCAGTTGGCCTCTATCCATTTCTCTGGCCCCATAAATCTTCGTCAGATGATGCTACGTACTATGAGTAGAGTAAAGCCGGGCAAAGGTGGGGGATAGGGGGAGGCTAGGGGCAGAGATTGCTGTTTTAGGTGGGTGGTCAGAGAGGGGCCTTCCTGAGATGGTGACCCTGGAGCAGAGAGTTTCTCCTTCATCAATAACCCCTTCAGGCTCTGGGAGCAAAGCCTGTCTCACCCTGCGGGCTGGGCAGGGCATCCCCCTGTGCCCCATGGCCTTTGAGTGCCCCTTCTTCTTGGCTCTGGCCTGCCTGGCCCAGCCACCTTTTAACCATGTGAACTTGGACAATTTGATTAGGCTTTCTTTACCTCAGCTTCCTCATCTGTTAAATGGGGGTAAAATGGTACCTGCTTCCAGGGTGGCTGTGGGCATCCCCTCTGTTCTCACCTGCAGTGGCTCAGGATAGCACCTGGCAAGTCCTCTGTGCACCAGAAATGGATCTATATTAGTGATAGATCTATAAATGATCCCATTTATTCCATTTTTATTCCTTTGTCCCTCCCGATTCACTGGCCATTGAGTCTTGTCCAGTCCTCTGGAAATGGAATAGGAGGAACTTCCCAGGGAAGCTTGGGCAAGACTCGGGAGTGAGGAGGGTGCTCTGCAGTCCTTCCAACTGCTGACCGGGAACTGTGACTAAGCAAGCCCTCAGTTACGTGCCAGGATGGTGCTAAGTCTTTTACAAGCATCATTATCTCATACAATCCTCTCGACACCCCCTGAAATAGTCCCACGCTGCAGATAAGGAAACCCCTGACTCGGGAGATGGTAACCTGACTCCCAAGGGGCTGAGCTGGGATTTGAACCCAGGTCAGCCTGACTCTACACTGAACTGGAGAAATACCTTCCAGCCCACGTCAGTGTAACACTGGCTGAGAGTTCCATCCACCAAAGAGGCCAAAGTTTTATTCACTAGATTGGATCTGAGGGATCCAGATCTGAGGGAGACCGTGTGTGGGCAGCCCTGGCCTTTCTCAAGAGGAGGCACATTGATTGTAGAGCTCATGTGCCTAAATTCAACTATACTCCTTTAGGATTTTTTTTTAAATTTTATTTATTTATTTATTTTTAATACAGCAGGTTCTTATTAGTCATCCATTTTATACTCCTCAGTGTATACATGTCAATCCCAATCTCCCAATTCATCCCACCACCACCGCCCCACCCCCCACTTTCCCCCTTGGTGTCCATATGTTTGTTCTCTACATCTGTGTCTCAATTTCTGCCCTGCAAACCAGTTGATCTGTACCATTTTCCTAGATTCCACATATATGCATTAATATACGATATTTGATCTGGTGCAAACAATCAAAAAACAAAGATAAGACTCATAGTAGAGGCTGCTAGATTCTGCTGAGGAAAATGTACAGGGAGGGAAGAGTTGATTTATTTCATTATTTTTGTAGAGTCCACATATAAGTGACATCATGCACTATTTGTCTTTGTCTTTTTTCACTGAGCATAGTGTCCTCCAGTTTTATCCATGTTGACTTAAATGATAGGATTTTCTTCTTTTTTAAGGTTGAATAATATTCCATTGTGTATATATATATATATATATATATATATATGATATTTGTTTTTCTCTTTCTGACTTACTTCACTCCCAATGACAGTCTCTAAGTCCATCCACATCTCTACAGATGACCCAATTTCATTCCTTTTTGTGGCTGAGTAATATTCCATTGCATATATGTACCACAGCTCCTTTAACCATTCGTCTGCTGATGGACATTTAGGTTGCTTCCATGACCTGGCTATTGTAAATAGTGCTGCAATGAACATTGGGGTGCATGTATCTTTTTGAATTATGGTTTCCTCTGGGTATATGCCCAGTAGTGGGATTGCTGGGTCACATGGTAATTCTATGTTTAGTTTTTTAAGGAACCTCCATACTGTTCTCCATAGTGGCTGTATCAACTTACAGTCCGACCAACAGTGCAAGAGGGTTCCCTTTTCTCTGCACCCTCTCCAGCATTTGTTGTTTGTAGATTTTCTGATGATGGCCATTCTGACTGGTGTGAGGTGATACCTCACTGTAGTTTTGATTTGCATTTCTCTAGTGATGTTGAGCAGCTTTCCATGTGCCTCTTGGCCATCTGTATGTCTTCTTTGGAGAAATGTCTATTTAGGTCTTTTGCCCATTTTTGGATTGGGTTGTTTGTTTTTTTAATATTGAGCTGCATGAGCTGTTTATATATTTTGGAGATTAATCCTTTGTCCGTTGATTCGTTTGCAAATATTTTCTCCCATTCTGAGGGTTGTCTTTTCATCTTGTTTATAGTTTCCTTTCCTTTAGGATTGATAAGATAGATAGATGATATATATATATATATATATATATATATAGAGAGAGAGAGAGAGATAGATAGATAGATAGATAGATAGATAGATAGATAGAGGATAATTCCACACGGAGGATCACTCTGCAGTGGTTCTGCGATCAGCTTTGTGAGTTGAACCTGTGAGCATCAGCGGGTCCGCAGGTGGCCTCAGTCCCACAAGGCCCTCATGAGCCGGTCACTGAGCTACAGTGGTCCTGCAGTTAAAGACACTGGATTTTCATACTGCCCAGCCTCCAACCAAGCCAACTAGTTTATCTTGTTGCCAAAGAAAGAACAAACCACGCAGAAGGGAAAGCCCACTGGCTGGAGATGATGTGCTGCCTCCCACGCAGACCAATCAACTGTGACTGTCACTGCATGGGCCCCAACCTTGGCACAGAAGTCCTCCAGGTGAGGGATGTCAGTGGATGAGCACCTGGCTGAGGTCATGAAACCTGGCTTGGGCCTCCTGTGACCTTGGTCAAGTCCCTTCTCTTTCCTGGGCCTCATGATCCCCCTCTGGGAGGGGAGTGGTAGCAAGAGTGGGTGATCTTGCTTCCAGCTCTAACATTGCGTGTGACCAGCCATTCACTCAGTCAGTGGACATTGACTGAGACCTGGGGGATGGGATTCGTCATGTGAGGACCAAGAAGAAGAGCATGTGAGGCAGAAGGGATGGCAGGTGCAAAGGCCCTGGGGTGAGCCTGAGGTTGGCATTACTGAGGAACAGAAAGAAGTCCAGAGTGACTGGGGTGGTGGGCAAGGGGGTGACACTGTATGAGATGAGGCAGGGAGGTGAGCAGGGTTGATGGTTCTCAGCCAGGATTGGGGCACATGCCACTCCCCTAACACAGGAGTCCCACACAATACTGATACTTCCTCCATCAAGACACGACAGAATCCCACCTCATACGTATCAGCATGACTACTGTCAAAAAAACAGAAGTCAACCAGAGTTGGTGAGGATGTGGAGACACTGGAACCCTTGTGTACTTTGGTGGAAACGTGAAATGGTGTAGCTGTTATGGAATAGAGTATGGCAATTCCTAAAATATTAAAAATAGAATTATCATGCGATCCAGCAATTCCACCTCTGGTTATACATCCAAAAGAATTGAAAGCAGAACTCAAAGAGATACTTGTATACCCATGTTCATAACATCATTATTCACAACAGCCAAAAGGTGGAAGCGACCCAAATGTCCATAGATGGATGAATGGGTAAACAAAATGTGCTATATCCATACAATGGAATATTTCAGCTTTAAAAAGGAAAGAAATTCAGATACATGCTACGCATGAATGAATCTTGCAGACATTATGCTAAGTGAACTAAGCCAGTCACAAAAAGACAAATACTATATGATTCTACTTACATGAGGTTCGTAGAATAGAGCCAAAGAGTAGAATGGTGGTTGCCAGGGCCTAGGGGTGGGGGAATGGGGAGTTGTTGTTCAATGGGTGTGGAGTTTTAGCTGGTGAAGATGAAAACGTTCTGAAGATTGGATGCACAGTGATCTAAACGTACTTAGCATGACTGAACTGTACACTTGAAAATGGGTAAGAGGGTAAATTTTATGTTATGTGTATTTTAACACAATTTAAAAACCCCAGAATATTAGATCATCTTTTCTCCTTGGTCAAGAGTTTGGATATTTTTCTAAGAGTAATGGGAAGCCATTGGAAGGAATTGCTATAATTGTATATATAATTTGTTATTTGTTTTGTTGAATCACTCTGGCTGCTATGTAGGGTAAGGATGCTAGGGTAGCGGGAATGGATGCAGGAGGACGGGGGAGGCTGGACAGGCATCCAAGAGAGAAAGGGTGGCTAGGTCCAGGCCATTAGCCATGGACGTGGTGAGAAGTGGGTGGATCCAGAGGGACGTGGAGGACAGTCAATAGGACCAGCTGATGGATTGGATGGGATGGCAAGAGGAGGTGTCCCTTGTGACCTGTGGCTCCCTGGGCAGGTGTTCTCTGCACTTTTATTACATGCTGGAGAGATGACAAGGGGCTGGGGCACCAGTCCTGGGGGAAGTCAAAGTCTGACCATGTCATATATGGGCTGGGCCAGACAACTGAGGGCTTGGAAGGATTTCAAGACATCATCTTGTCCATCTTCCTGCCTCCAGACCAGACATAGACTCACCCCTCTCCCTAAACCGCATCTCCAAGAGAAGACGCGTTGGGGGATCTCAAACCTCCCCCAGGTGTCCTTCACCCTGGTTAGAGGTTTTATCGTTTCCGAAGCCTGGTCACAGCTCCAGTCCATTTGATCATCTTAGCATCCCCGAAGGGTTTGCAGAGAAGGTCTGCCCCCTCACACATTTGAGGAAACTGAGTCTCAGAGAAGCACTGAGTCTCAGCCACGAGGAGGGTTGCAGCGCTCTTGATGATGTGTCCATTCTTGGCTTTAAAAACAGAGGTGCAGGGGCAGCAGGGAGTTACCGGGAGGTGCCTGGCTGTGGGAAGCCAGGCAGGGGGAACTGGGTGATGTGAGGGTGAGGCAGGGTCGTTACTGTAAAGTACGGGCACAATGGCGGGCTTAAAGAGATAGGAGAGCCTTTCCTTGTTTTTCTCCAAGCAGAGGGTAGGGGATTTCTGAGCCTCCCATCTGCAGCCTCCTCCCGAGGGGGCCCTGGAGACCAACCTAGGCCACCCTGGCCCTGGAATGTAGCCTTCTTCTGACAACCCGGAAGCCACTGACTCCAGCAACCTGACAAACCCAGGCGTCCTGGGCAGGTCGGCTGCAATTCTTTCCGAGCGCACACATGATTGGCCCCCACCCGCGTTTGGAGAGCAGAGATGTGGGGATCGGAGGTGCTTCTAGATGCCTGACTCTCATCTCCTCCCTTTCAGCCAAGTCCAGGAATGTGTCTGGCTGCAGACAATTGGCGTCATGGCTGCAAACCAGAGACTTCCAGGGCTGGGAGTAAGCGAGGGGTCCTCCCATCCATCCTCTTGCCTTCATGGGGGATGTCCCCCCTCCTCCAAAGGCCAACCCAGCCAAGGGGAAGGCTGTCTTTTTCCCCACAGAGCTCCTCTGCCCTTCCTCAGGCCCTCCTTCCCGTGGGGAGCGGCTTCCAGCCAAAGACCTTTTCCCGAGATCTGCGGACACGCTGCTTCTGCCTGCCCCGCGCGTGCACCCCGCTCCTCGACGGCAGCAGCACCTCTGGGAGCCTCTCCACCTCCACTTTTGGGTCATTGATTTGGGAGGGGTTTACCTGGGGTGCGGGCCTGGCCACTGAGAGCTCCACATTCCCTTGTCTGAGGGTTGCCTTAAGGGTGGGCATGAGACTGAAACAAAGCGCATCCGATTAAATTCTGGGATTTCTGCTGCAATGGTGAGGAGAGAGGCGCTCTCTTTCAGCTGAGGTTACCGTCAGGATGGAAGCCCAAAGCTGCCATCGTTTGAGGAGAGACGGATACCTGCCAGCAGCAGCTGGGCACCTGGATCCAGCCATGTCTGAAGCCAGAGACCCATGGACAATTTAGTTATGTGAGCTAACAAATTCCCCTTCCTGCTTACTAAGTCAGTCTAAGTTGGATTTCTGTTATTTGCAGTGAACGTGTGTTGCAAGCCCACCTCAGGTCCTTCCTTCTGTGCAAACTCTTGTCCTTCAGTCTTGCCTGCGGTGGGGCCAGTGGGTCTCTGCTCTGCCCTTAGCAGGAGATCCCTACATCTCCCTGAGTCTGCTGCCTATCGCTGCTTAACATCTGTGTCTCCACTTGGACCCACCCTGTTCCTCTCACTGTTTTCTCCTTGGGTTAATGTGATTCAGAATTCTTTCCATTACAAGTAAGAGCAGCCCACATCACATCAGCCTGAGTGAAAAGGGAATTTGATGGCCCGGGAAGAGGCCAGAGGAGGACCTGGGGGTCTGGAACCAGGGCTCAGGGCCACCAGGATTCTCTGTGCCCATCACTCACCTCTGCTTGTCTCTGCTTCCCTTTGGGGTTGGCCTCATTCTCTCCCTTCTGTGGCACTTGGCCAGCAGCAGCCCAGCCTGGCAACCCCAGTCCAAAGCAAGAGAGCTACCTTCTCCAGGATCCATGGCAACCCCAAGGAAGGACTTTGACTGGCCTTGTTGGGGTCATGTGCCCACTCTTGGACCAATCACTGCTGCCAGGTCAGTGGGGAACAATCATTGACCAACTCTGGGTTGTGTGATTTTAGTGATTGATAAAGTCATGTTGGGGGAAGGGCAACTTCCCAGAGGAGATGGGGTGGCTGATATTGGACAAAGGATGCCGTATGGGGGCTGCTGGACAGAAAGGAGCCAGTGACACCTGCCTCAGCCACCACTACCATCACCACCATTGCCATCTGCCAATATTAACTGAGTCCCAGTATGGGCCAGATTCCAAGAGGAATCCATACATTCATTCATCATCATGCATCAACCCTGCACCAAGGCCTGAGCTAGACACACAGTGATGAGACAAGTGTCTCTTTTTTTTTTTGCGGTACACGGGCCTCTCACTGCTGTGGCCTCTCCCATTGCAGAGCACAGGCTCCGGACGCGCAGGCTCAGCAGCCATGGCTCACGGGCCCAGCCGCTCCGCGGCATGTGGGATCTTCCCGGACTGGGGCACGAA
>NW_006786690.1:4881859-4897507 GCF_000442215.2 Lipotes vexillifer | reverse complement strand
TTTTTTTTTCCTTGCGTTATGCGGGCCTCTCACTGTTGTGGCCTCTCCCATTTGCGGAGCACAGGCTCCGGAAGCCCAGGCCCAGCGGCCATGGCTCACGGGCCCAGCTGCTCCACGGCATGTGGGATCTTCCCGGTCTGGGGCACGAACCCGCGTCCCCTGCATCGGCAGGCGGACTCTCAACCACTGCGCCACCAGGGAAGCCCGAGACAAGTGTCTCTTGTCTCACTCACAGACGGGGACTCAAGTCCTAGTTCAGCCTAGAGGGCAAGAGCATTAAACGAGCCCTTACATTTCCCCGAGGTCAGAGCATCAGTAGGGGAGATTAAGGTACTCAGAGCAGGGCCAGCTGAATGTGGTTTTGGCCAGGCGGTCAGGGAGGGCTTCCAAGCCTTAGCTGTCACTAAGCAGAGACCTAAAGGGAGAGCAGGAGATAGCCAGGTGGAGAGGAAGATGTTCCAGGAGAAGTGATACTGGGGGGAGTGGAGCTTCTGCCCCTGGTATTCATGTGATGTGGAAACACAGATCATGAACCCATTCATTCATCTGTGCCTTCCTTTACTCAGCTGGTGCCAACTGAGCACCAGGGATGGCCTTGGTACTCGGCTGGGTGAACAGCCACGGCCCCTTCCCGCAGGTGCTGGCGAGGCAGACCTGGGCTGTGGGAGGTGGCAAGGCAGGGAGCAGCTTGCTTGGTGGGAGGACGCTGAGGGACTGCAGAGGAGGTGCCGTCCGCACTGAGTCTTGACACGAAGAGCTCACAGGTGGAAATGAAACCACAGGCCCCCTGGTCTCAGAGCTGGCGCCTCTAACCACTGTCTCCAGAACCACCAGTGTGGGAGGGTCCCGGGCAGTGTCCTCGCATGGCCTCTCACTGCTGGGGAAGCCTGGCCCCAACATTCTTGGGTCGGAATGGGTCTTTCCTCTGCTCCGCAGAGGCGTAGGAGGAAAATGCCCTGAGTGCTGATGGGGAGGACAGGAGGTAGGGCAGCCTGGGAAGGGAGGCCAGGACATGTGGGCTGGGTCTGGATTTGAAGTTAGGAGATGAGATGCAGGTCCTACTTCAGCCACAAACTCAACCCGTGACGTTGGCCGCGTGATCCCGCCCCTCTCTGGACCTCAGTGGATTCCTCCGTCTACACGGAAGAAGCCCATACATAGGTCTTGATAGGGCGTCCTTCCAGTTCTGATATGTGGGGTTGGCTCCTGCGCCTCCAGCCCCTGCAGCGCCGGAGATGTCTTCGTAGACCGGGAGGGGACGGTGGAGGTGAGGCTGCGCCAGGGCTCCTGGCTCTCGGCCGCGCCGCCTGCCTCCTTCAGGTCCTGAGTCATCTTCCAGGCAGCGAGTGACCTCTCCGTACCCCTGTCTCCCCCCAGCCCCGTGACCCTGGGCGGCGCGCAGGACCAGGCCGTCCCAGGCGGGCGGCACGGTGGAAATCACAATATTGACCCAGCACGCAGGAAGTGGGGAGGACAGGCCGCCAGGGTCCCGGGCCTGGGGGAGACAGCTTGCTGAGTGATGAGCTTGGAGCCAAGCTCTCCCTCCCTCCTGGGTCACCGTGCTGCCCGCCCGCCCGCCAAGGCTATTCCCGCCCCCCCAACTCCAGGGCCCCCTCCCCGGACCTCCCTCCTACACATTCCCCGGGCCCAGGCCCGGGAAGGGCGCTGCTGGTGAGCGCTGCGGCCTCAGGCCCTCTTGGGCCCCCTGCCTTCCTCCAGATGAGGTGCAGGCTCCCCTGGGCTTCCCAGCTTCTGCGGGGCCAAACTGGGAATGTACCTCCACGGACTGCTGGTCTTTAGAATAGCCCTGATTCCCACGTAATGAATGTGGAAACAGGCTCAGAAAGTTCCTAGCCAGTCACATCAGAGCCAGGCTTCAAACTCATGTCTGTCCAACTCCAGAACTCTGCCCAGCACCCAGGAGTCAGCTACCCTTGGTAGTGACAGCAGCGTGAATGATAAACCACTAACTGTGTGAAGCGTCTGGTCTCACTCAGGCCTCCCGACAGCTCCATGAGGGGTTCAGTTATTCACCTGGCTTTGCAGATGGGGGGAGTAAGGCTCAGAGGTGGTAAAATAACTTTCCTAAGGACACAGCTAGTAAGCAGCAGGGTGGGGATTTGCTTATGCTTTGTCTGTACCTCCAAGCTATGGGGCAGGAGGGGCCCATTCTCAAAGGTCTGCTCAAATGCTACCACACCCCCATCAAGCCTTAGCAACACATTTGGATCTGTGTTCCCGTGGGCACTTGCATTTGCAAAGGGCTTCGCTGGGGCAGCCCAACCCAAAGCCTTGCCCTCCCGTGGTGGAACTCTAGGTGGGTGTTGCTTGGAGGGCTGGGCCATGGGACTTGGAGGTGACCACCCAGCCTGCCGATGGGTCAGGCTGGACCTGGAAGTCCTGCCATGTGGGAAGCAACCTCTAGGCAGGCAGTGGGGGCAACAGAAATACTCCCGGGCTTTGAGGTGGGAACTGGGGCTCTTCCCTACCTCTCAGGGTCTCCTCATGTAGAGAAGGGCTTGGGGGCCATTTGAAGGTCTACTCCCCAACACTAGAAAGTGGGGAGGAGGTTTGTCTCCTGTTACTCCCAGCACCCTTCCCATGAGCTGGGTGTGGGTGGGGACAAGGCTTCCATGTGCTTTCATGGGACTCAGCTTGGATTTTATATCCTGGGCTTGCTTGATGTGGAGTCACCCATCAAAACCTGCCAATGTGCTTATTCCAGGCTGCTGTTGAGGATGTTTGAATTGTTGCATGGCCCCGCTAAAGGGACCACAGGAAAAATTCACTTAGAATTCAGTGTAGGTGATTTGTGTGAAGTCTGAGAAACTGGTATGATTTTATTTTACAGACACCGATTGTGTGTGTACATGTGTGTGCATGCCTGAGTGTTTACTTCTTTGCCTTGCCCACCATGAAGCTCAGGGCTAAAACTGTAAAACACAACAGTGCAGGACTCCCTGATCCAGCTCCTTCCCCTGCTCCCCTCCACTGGCTCCAAATTATAATAATTATCATTTATTGAACACTTACCGTGGAGCAGGTGAGATACAACCCTCTACTAACCAATTTCTCGTTTCCTTTGTACCAAGGTGGAACCTGACTTTCAGGATGTGGACAATGCACATCATGGATTGCATTGATTAGTAATGTCTGCTATAGGCACAGGAAGGGAAGTACTGGTGCAGATGCCTAATATTTGCCTTCCCTCATTCATTCAGTGTATAAAATTGTGTGTACGCATATATCCTATTTAATCATATGAAATTTCATAATCTGCCTTTGTGGAACAAGGCTTTGTGTAAATAAATAATGATAAGTCATTACAAATAATGATTAGGTGCGTTCACATAGGTTATATGACTATGTCCTCACCATATCCCTGTAGGAGAAAACGAGTGGGTCGTTACAGAGGCAGAAACTCAAGTTCAGGGTCAGGACATCTGCTAGCTCATAGAGCACCTTTGTATGTATTAGAAAAATGTGCCCCTCTGAGTGATTGCTGCTTGGTAAGCAGAGCACACGATGGATTCACCTCATCACCCCAGATGCCCTTGTTCAGTGCACACTCTGAAACACCACACACAGCAGCCCTGTTCAGTATCTTGCCAAATCCCACAGATATATCCCCCACTCGAAATTCAGCGCTCATTTGACTGCACACAGCTCACAGACCACATTCTGGGTCTTGGACACCCGTTCAGGCTCCAGGACAGATGGTATTTGGTCTGAGGCTGAGTGAGGGGGTGGAAGGAAGAGCAGCGTTAACAACTCAGCCTGTGTTTGTGCCACAAACAAGCAAGATCAATTCTGGTGACTGCCCCCGCCCGCCAGGTTCCGGCGAGGATCCTGGGCTATGAATAGTCCCAGTGAGGCCCTCTCCGAGGACCTGCTGGACTCCCCCAAGGCCCGGTCTTCAGCCTCCACCCCCAGCTCGCTGCTGGGAGATCAGGGCTGAGGCCTCCTCTTTGGCGCCTCCATCCTGCACGTTTCTTCCCACTCACTTTCCTCCTGGGGTTACCGCTGGGGTTGGGCTTCTGCACACTGCTGTCGTTTAGGCATCCACATGGGAAGCTTGAAAAACATCTCTCTGAAAGCAGAGAAAGTGTGAGCCTTCAAGGAGGAGGGTGTGGAAGGAGAGAGGTCCTCGGAGGAGGGGAAATTTACAGGATTCACTTGGCTGGTTCTGAGCACATCGTGAAGCCTGTGTGGACTGCCTGCCGGAGCTGAGCCACTGGTATTTTGCTGCTTAAAATTGGATGTCAACGCTTTGGTGCCTTTGGAGGTTGCCTCCACCACCCCCTCCTTTGACAGATGAGGAAACTGAGGCCCCGGCCAGAAAGTGACTTGTCTGAGCCCGTACAGCGAGAGAGCCCAGGCACTAACCAGGCAGGCAGTGAGTGTTTGCTAAGTTCTCTGGGCATCACATCAGGGGGCTCTGAACAGGAGCAATGTTGGGGGCTGCTCGGCTTGGCTCCATTAACCAGCAGCCCATGATGTACCAGGCTATTTCCTCGACACTTCACAACCACCCTGTGAGGACAAAGTTACTATTCACCTTACAACTGAGAAAGCTGAGGGTCAGAGAGCCTGAGTCACTTGCTGACGGTCACACAGCATCATGTGTGCTGTGTGGGAGAAAGCAATACATCGTAGTGGTTGGGAACACGGCCTCAGAATCCAACAGTCCTGAGTTCTGTTATCACCGCCCACTGATTGCGTGACCTTAGCTAAGTTACTTGTCTCTCTGAGCCTCAGTTTCCTCATCTGTAAAATGGGAGTAATAACTATAAGGCTGTTATGAAGAATCAGTAGGATAATGCATGGGAGGTGCTTAGCACTGTCTTGGGATGTATTATGTTCAGTAAGTTGTGCCAATGTCAGTATGATTATCAATACCAACATCATTAGGCAGCTGTAGCAGACATTTGTTGGGTTGGTTGCCAGAGTCCGACCTCTGCATTCCTTGGGGTGAATGGCCCCTGCCTTTTGTGTGTCATCTTGGTGGTGAAGGTGGCAGTGGGGGCTAATCCTAGGTGCTTGCCTCCCTGCCCCAGAATAGAGGGAGCCACCACCATTGTCTCCCTCCCCTGGTGTAGCATACGACCCCAAGTTGACCAGGTGACAGTGCTGTGCTGAGTCTTTGAGCCTTGAGTGGTGGTTCAAAACCAGTCAACAACAGTTGGGGATTTTTTTCTTTCTTTTGTGTCATGGTTGTAGTGATGTCCTGATCAGCCTTTTCCTGCTACCAGATGCTCATTTACTTATTCAGTCGGTGGCTAACCTGTGAGCACTGCCCCAGGCCAGGCACAGCGGTTGGGGGCCCTGGGAACAGTGATGCACATCACAGGCAGAGTCCCTGCTCCCCCGACTCCCAGCCTTCCTGAGCTCCTTTCTCCAGCCTCATGTTGGCTCAGAGCAGCTATTCTCTTTCTAGTTTCCTCTCTGCTTCTGTCAGCCTGAGCTAATGAGCCAGAACCGGGCAGTGGCAGGATTGCACCTCAAGCCTCACTGTCTCCCAAGTCTGGGTGCTTCTCCTGGCATTACCCTGCTTCCTGGTACCCATAGTTATCTCAGTACCCGAGCCCTGGGGGCCCTCAGAGTACCCTGGGGAGGACCAATCAGGTCACAGGATTCATCTGAGAACAGGGTTTGATCAGGCCTTTGAGGTGCCACCAAATTGCCCGACAACAGTGGTTTTCAAGCTGTGTCCCTGAGAGCTTTGATGCTCAGTAGAGGTATGTCAAGGGTTGTTGGGATTTGGGAATGGTTGGGGGGCAGTTGAGTGCAAGGGTTCACCTCCCTCCCCTGCTACCACGCCTATTTTAACCAGAGTGGCTTTATTTAGGATAATATGTAAGAAGCACGGGCTCTGGAACAATGCCGCCTGGGTTTGAATCCAGTATGCATGACATACAGGATTGTATGACCTTGAACAAGTCCTTTAATCCTTCTGAGCCTCAGTTTCCCCATCTTGAAATGGGAATGAAGGTACTTCAGAGACTTGCTGTGAGGCTTGAAGGAAGGTGTGCCACAAAATGCTTAGTAAAGCACTAGCCTGTGGTGAATAGTCTGTTTAATAACATACTAGCTACTGTTACTACTTACTTTACATATTCAGTTTCAATGGAATATTCCATAAGGGAGAAAAAAAGGTCTTTTTTTTTCTGCTCAAGAAATGGTTGAAAATATCTGCCCCACACGCTCACCTGGGCATGATCCCCTACACTTGCCTGGTTCTGGAGTCTTTCTCCAGCACAGTTCTCCGTGGAAATTTCCAGCTCTCAAAATCTGCTCTGGATTGTGTGAGGAGCCATTCCTCGCTGATGTTCATATTCTGAGCCGTTTCAGGGCATCTGGCCATGTGGCACGTGCAGAAGCAGGTGGCAGTTGCCCTGCCATGGGGCTGAGCTCTGTGGGCAGCCGGTTTCTGGTCTTTTCTGCAAGAAGGCCCTTCAGCGCAGGTGTTTGGGCAGCTTTGTTGGGTCGAGCTTCTCCCTGGCCCTTGCAGCTCCGTTCCCAGCTCCACATAAGGGACACCTCCCACAAACCTTAGAGGAGAGAAAAAGACTCTCACTGATCCCCTGCCCAGCGAGGTACCTCCTCCCCAGTTTGGTCTTGGGGCGGGAGATTTGGATAGCAGCTCCCAGCTGCTGGAGAACAGCCCAGCCCTCTTTGCCTCAAAACTTGCCTTTTTCCTCTCTTTGGCCAGAGGTTGTGGCCAAGGGGTCCTGCTAGTGGGTTAGGACGGTTCCTGCCCGTGTCCACCTGGGCTGAGCCTCTTGAACTGACATAACTGAAACTTGAGAACGCCACAACATAATTTGTTCCATGAAGTGAGTGGAAAGGTCTGGAAGTCTGAGGATCTTGTCCTCGTCCCCACCGTTTTCCTTTGCTGGGCTTCCATTCCCTTGTCTGAAATATTTATGCATTCGGGAAGCAGAGCTGACCCCTCGGCCTGTGCCAAGTTCTGTGTCTGGTGCTGGGATGTAAAGATGCCCCACCTGGGTCCCCACTTTCCAGGACTCAAGTTGAGTGGACAATCTGATGTGCAAATATGTCCCTGCCAAGGACAACGATGTAGAGTGGAGCTGTGGATGTTGAATTGGAGAAAGAAAATTATGTAACCAACAAGCATCATGAAGAAGGGTGAGAAGATGGGGATATTTAAGAGAAAGTCTCACCTTTAATGGTGAGGAATGAAGAGATATTGTCTAAAGTTGACACACGAAGAAATAGAAGTGTTATACATATGGATATATATGGAGGAAACGACCAGAAGAACTAAAATAAGAAATAATGATAATCAGTCCTACTGAGTGTTTACCACATACCGAGTATTGTTCTAAGTGTGCATCGATTCAGTGAATCCTTGAACAGTCTTACAAGGTAGATGCTATTTTCATCTCTCCCATTTCATGGATGAGGAGACTGAGGCACAGAGCTGTTAGTAACTGTAAGGGGTGGGTACTGGATGTAAGCCCTAGGATGTCTGACTCCCAGAGGCCTTAAACAACTCTTAACCATCAAAAATTTGCGCTCTCGGGCTTCCCTGGTGGCACAGTGGTTGAGAGTCCGCGTGCCGATGGAGGGGACATGGGTTCGTGTCCCGGTCCGGGAGGATCCCACATGCCATGGAGTGGCTGGGCCCGTGAGCCATGGCCGCTGAGCCTGCGCGTCTGGAGCCTGTGCTCCGCAACGGGAGAGGCCACAACAGTGAGGGGCCCGCGTACCACCAAAAAAAAACAAAACAAAAAAACCAAAATTTGTGCTCTCAAAACTTCAAAAAATGTTTTCTGGATGATGTAGCTGGAGTGGGGAGAGAGGGAGAGACCATTTCTTTTCTTTCTTTGCTCTTTCCTACTAATTTATTTGTTACCATTTGCATGAATTACTTTGTTTCAACACATATACAAGTAAACAACAAGGAGCACTAATTCTGAAGTCAGACAGAGATGGTTCCTGTCCTGGCCTTACTACTTCCAGGCTGTGTGCCCTGGAATAAAGTATTTAATCTCTCTGTGCCTGTTTCTTCCTTTGGAAAATGGGGGTGAAAAAATGCTGAGGTCTTAGTAAGCTCACGTATGCACAGCACTGAGCACATGGCCTGGCCCAGAGCCAGTGCTCAACAAATGTCTGCTTCTCTTAGGCACAGAGCAGGGGAAGCAACTCCATCGGAGGGAGCCTGGGAAAGCTTCCCAGAAGAGGTTGTGTTTGAATTGGTTCTTAAAGGATGTATAGGAGTGCTCTAGGTGGAAGGGCGGTTCAGGCAGAGTGAGCACGGAGGTTCGGGATAGTGTGGGGTGTGGGGACCCGCTTACTGTTCAGGACGCCTGGAAGGTCGGATGGGAGCTGGTGGGAGAAGCATCTGGAGGTCAGACCTGGGAGGATTGCAGGGCCTTATCATGTAGCTCCTTGAGGCTGAGTTAAATTTATCCCAAGGACAGCAGGGGCCCACGGAAGGGTTTGAGCAGGGGTGGGGGTGACCTGGTTGGCTTTAAGTTGTAGAAAGACAGCTCAGCTGCCACAGGGAGAATGGGCAGGAGGGGAGACCCCCGAGCCCCTTGCTGTCGTCCAGGTGACGAGGCCCAGAAGAGGGAGACGGAATGTCAGCAGTGCCCTCCGACCTGCGCCTGGCGGTCTCCTCTTTGGTCCCATCTGGTCGGGGTGGCCGGGATGACCTCCACCTCACAGCTCGAGGCCACTGCTCTGAAGGCCCGCGGAGCTGGCTGGAGAAGAAGCCGATTCCAGCCTGCGAAGGGGAAGCGGAAATATTTGCTCAGCTGCAAAGACAAGCTCATGAGTCTTTCCTTCCACAAGAAGGGGGAAGACACTGGCCTGGGTTGGGGTCCACCACGGTCCTCCCCCTGCTCTCCAGAGTTTGCCCCTCCCCCGTCACACCTTGGAGCCATCCAGAAAAAGGGTCCTTCCTCCCTGAGACAAGCCCTCTGAGGTCTGAAGTCAGCAACTGTGACCCCTTTTTCCTTTTCTTCTCTCATCACACACACCCAATTCTTTCATCTTTCCTCATGTGATGGGGCCTGACCTTTACTTTTATTTTTAGAGAAAAGTCCAGATTCAGCAGTCATTGATTCCAATCTTTTTTCAGCTGGCTGACACAGACAAGGCACCATCAGGGTTTAGAGCCAGGGCTTTGATGTGAGGTGGCCTGAGCTTGAATCTCAGTTGGCTGCCTCTCTGCTGTGTGACCTTGGGCAAGTCACTTAATCTCTCTGAGTCTCACTGGGCCTCTTCTCTAAATAGATACTCAGAACCATTTTCTCAAAGGGTTGTTATAAAGATTAAATGAGCAAATATGTCTAAAGCACTTGGACAGTGCCTGGTGCATAGTAGGTGCTCAATAAATGGTAGCTCCTATTTTCTGTGTCTCTGGACACCTCAGTATGGTTTCATTTTCCTCTGACACCATGGTTCCAGGCAGCTGTCCACTCGTCAATTGTCGTGACCTTGACTTCTGGGTGGCAAACACCAAGATGGCCTCTGCCTGTTGCTCTCATGCCTGTTGCTCTCATGCCTTGTGTCATCCCCTCCCCTCGAATGGAACTGGCTTCTAACCAACCAAGTACAGCAGAGGTGATGGGATATCACCTCCATGATGATGTTACATGAGATCCTGGCTTGCTTCTTGCTAGACTCTCTCCCTTGCTAGCTTGGATGGAGCAAGCTTCCATGTCATGAGCTGTCCAAGGTGAGACCTGTGTGGTGAGAGCTGAGGATGGTCTCCACGGCCAGCAAGACAGCCCAGATGGAGCTGAATCCTGCTGACAACCATGTGAACTTGGAAGTGGATCCTTCTCCCACGATGAGCTCCCTGCCCCGGCTAACACTGGGATTGCAGCCCTCCAGGGGACTCAGCTAATCTGTGCCCAGACTCCTGACCAATGAAACTCTGAGATAATAAATGTGTGTTGTTCTAAGGGTACTAAGTTTGTGGTACTATTGTTAATGCAGCAGCAGGTAACTAATACAACTTCTGAAGGTGCATAAGGGCCATAATTGCAGTGGGCTGGCAGAATTACAAATTCTTTAAAACAGCTGGTGTGGCAGCAGGGGGTGCAGCAAGGTGGCTCTGCTAACAGTAGTAACTAGTAATGATTGAATGTTTGCTCTGTTCCTTGCTCTGTACCGAACCCCTTCTCTGCTTCATGTCTTCTTCACTACAACCTTATGAACAACAACTATTACCCCATTAAACAGATGGCAAAGCTGAGGTTCAGAGCCATTCAGCCGTTTATCCAAGGCTGAGGGTGGAAGTCTCAGAGACTGGCAGACCCAGGACGGCTAAGATATAGGAAGACCCCTGCACCCCACCTTGACACTGTAACGGGGTCTGAATTCTGTGCAGAGGGTTAGGGCTGCAGCAGCCAGCCAGGCCTGGCTTTGTGCAGCTCTGCAGCTTCCTAGCTGGGTAAGCTTGGGTAAGTCACTACCCCTCTCTGAGCCCTTTTCTCCTGGAATGTGAGATTGACAATACCGTCTTGGTGATTAGATTTGTGCCCGAGACCAGTAGCTGTCCCTCCCCACTTATCATCTTGTTTTCCTTTTATTAATAGACTCTGGCTGAGCGCCGATACGCACGTGTGGAGACAGTTCCCAGTCTTTGCAGCAAGGCAAGGCCATTGGAAGGTGAGTGGAAGTGAGGTGGGCAACCTTCAGATTCCAGCCGTTCGCCTGCCCATCATGCTGTCTTTCTCCTTCCTGCCGGTGGGAGCAGGACCCTGAGGCTGGTGGGACCCTGATGCTTGGGGGAATAAGCTTTTACCAAGTCGATGAGGAAATTGAGGAAATTCCTTCTCAGGAAATTGAGGAGCAACAAGACAGAGGGAGGCTGGGAAGCCTAGACCATCGTGGGGAGCTGGCCCACACACCCTGGACCTTCTGTCGACCTCTGGACACGAGACAGAAGCGAGCCCCCTTCCTGCTGGGCCACTGTGTTTCCGGGCCTTTTTGTTTTGGTGGCAGAGCCTATGCCCAGACTGCTACAGATGACAAATGCAAAGCCCTTAGTAAGTAAACAGGGGCTGCTGCCCTGCATCCTGGGGGTGGGCGTGGGGCAAGGATCAGGGATGGGGGCTGAAGGGGTTCTGCTGATCTGTGACCCTCTGCTTGGCACCTCTGAGGGTGGGGAGCGGGGGTTCTCTTATTCAGAGCCAGACACACCCACGCCCCCAGATCAGATCCACACTAAGCTCATGGGCAGTTTTAGCCACAGATTTCCTGAACTGTTTGAGCCTTACCCCAAAATGGTGCAGAAGAAGAGGCCTGGCATTCATAACATGAGAAGTGGGGAGGGAGAAAGGCCCCACAGGTAAGGCCTTCAGGGGGGTTTCATGTGGACGCCCCCCATCTCCCCAGTTCTCTCCATTTCTCCAAACCTATTTAATCCTCCCCTCACTGGGCAGCTTAAACAGCAGTAATTATTGCCTCAGTTCTGGAGGCTGGAAGTCCAAGATCAAGGTGTTGGCAGGGTTGGTTCCTTCTGAGGGATGGGAAGGAGAAGCTGTTCCATGCCTCTCTCCCGGCTCCGGGTGGTTTGCTGGCCATCTTTGGTGTTCTTTGGCTTATAGAGCAACACCCTGATCTCTGGCTTCATCTTCATTGATGTTCTCCCTGTGTGTGTGTGTCTGTGTCCAAACTTCCCCTTTTTATGACACCCATCATGTTGGATTAGGGCCCAGCCTACTTCAGTAGGACCTCATCTTAACCAGTTACATCTGCAATGACCTTATTTCCAGATAAGGAAACTCTGAGGTACTGAGGGTTAGGACTTCAACAGAGGAATTGTCGGGGGGAGACACAATTCAAACCATGACACTATCTGCGGCCTCTCCCTGTGGCTTGGGCTTCTCGCAGCATGGTGGCTGCGAGCACCCCCGGCGCGAGTATTCAGAGAGACACAGGTGGAAGCTGCAACGCTTCTCCTGACCTACTCTCTGAAATCACACAGCATCACTTCTGCTGTATTCTGTGGGTCAGAAGCGAGTCACAAGGCCATCAGACTCAGAGGAGGGGACCACTCCAGGGTGTGAATACCACGAGGTATACTGGGAGCTGCATTTGGAAGCGTCACCCCAGTTCTGTGGCAAGCTCACACATCTCCTGCACCCCAGATGGAAGTGCCTTCTATTCCCTGTTTTTGTCCACCCCAGGTTGCTCACAGGGTTGGCACAAGGGTAGTTGCTTAATAAATTTTTGTTGCACTAAATTATGTTGTGATAGGGTCTGCTTCATCAGCAAGAAAGTGACGGGGACCAGCATCTTCCCACGGCTCCTTGTTCACTGCAGACCCCTTTTCCTTGGAAATTGGAGGTTGGGTCGGGGGGCCAGGTCCTGGGACCCAAAGGACTCGAAGCCGGAGCACAGCAGGCTGCTTTTTCCTGCCCACGCACCTGGGCCTGGCACTCAGGGGAAAAAGCCCCCCAGGCAGGGTGGGTTTGCCAAGCCCAGAAAGAGGGAGACCTAATTTGAAATGTTTTCTAAATTCTCCATGTAGAGGTTCTGCAGCCCCTGCCCCCCACTTCTGCTCTAGGGAGAGAGAAAAGGCAGCCAGAGGAAGAGAAGGAGTGGGTTTCCAGTCTGTTTATATTTCAGGCTATTTTGAAACCCCCTGAAGGCACTCACACACAGGGCCGCTTTTAAATGCACCAGGAAGTGCCCCGGAATGGAAACTGGAGTTGGAGGAATGCAGGGGCACTGCGTTGCCCGTCTGGTGTTCTGTCCCTCAAACAACCACCAATTCAGCCCTTTCAATGCCCAAGTCATAGCCCTTCTGGCCGGAAGGGCTCTTAAAGGTCATCCCTTTCCGCCTTTCTCCTTCCTCCCCACCAAATATTTACTGAATATCTCAGCATCTTCGTTGTGTCAGTTATAGGACTCTTTTGGCCACAAGAAATATAAAAAAAAGTACCTAAGCTGATCTAGATGAAAAACCAAGGGGGGTTTATGGCTCAGTTCACTTCAAAGTTTAAGGAGTGTTCGCTTCAGGTATGGCTGGATCCAGCCGTTCCAGCCATGTTGTCAAGGCCTAGTCTTGGAACATCCCTTGGCTCTGCTGCCTCCATGGTGGGCCTCATTCTCAGCATTATAAGGAGGCAAGATGGCTGCCAGCCGCTCCAGATCCTTATCTTCAAGTCCCTCAGAAGATCTTAAGATGTTATGTTCCAACTGGCCAGGCTTAGTCACATGTACCCGCTACCCCCACCCCAAGCTGGGAATAGAGTCAACTCTGCCTGAAGTTCAGAGGCACAACTTCTACCCAACTCTCATCCCCAGACACCAGGCAGCAGACCATAAATGTGTTCTCATCGCAATAAAATGGTGCCCATGTTCTCCATCTAAAACCCCTTCAGTGATGGAGAGTCCACCAGCACAGAGGCAGCCCTGTCCTTTGATAACTTTATTCAGACTTCTATAATTTCTCTTATTCTGCTTTAGTGTAATTTGTTTGTTCATCCAGCTCCCCTATCAAACTCCTTTCTTTCTGTAACTCCAGCACCTAGCACAGGGCCTGGCACATAGTAGGTGCTCAATAAGTGTTCATCAAATAAAGAAATAATGTCTTCTGTGACTAAGCACACACTATGTGCCAGGTGTTTTATACATATTATCTCATCTGATCCTCAGGACCATGACCACTGTCTTAGGTAAATTTCATTGTCCCTCTTCTATGTGTGAAGAAACTGAGGTTCTGAAAGGTTAAGAAATCACTTTAAGCAAGGTCACCCAACAAGATGTGGAACAAGGATTTGAGCCCAGGTCTCAGACTTCTACCTGAGGTGGGAGTGGGAGAAACAGGGAGAGAAGGGCAAGGAATAACAAAGAAGGAGAGCAGAGAGAGTAGGGAGAGAAGAGAACTAAGGACAAAGGAAAGGGGGAGTGGGGAAGCCTTGAGTGTTAAGAAGTCTTTCCTCTGATGATTACTCTTAACTTGCTTTCTGGTCACTGACTCCTTAAAGAATCTGATTACAGTTAGTACATTTTAAGGTGGTAATGCATTATAGCACTATGTATATGAAAATATTAAATAAAAGTAAATGCTATCAATATCAATATAGCACATTACGAGTATAAAATTGGATAAATGAAGGAAAAAGGTGATGTAATTTTGTTTGGGGTATAGGGTATAGTTTAAAAAGAATTTCAGGGCTTCCCTGGTGGCGCAGTGGTTGAGAGTCCGCCTGCCAATGCAGGGAACACGGGTTCGTGCCCTGGTCTGTGGAGGATCCCACATGCCGTGGAGCGGCTGGGCCATGGCAGCTGGGCCTGTGCGCCCGGAGCCTGTGCTCCGCAGCGGGAGAGGCCACAACAGTGAGAGGCCCGCGTACTGAAAAAAAAAAGAATTTCAGCTTGGGGCATTGATGGTGGGGCAAATTGATTCTCTTCTGACATCTCAGGGAGATTCATACTCCATGTCTGGTTGCCAAGAACAAAGTTTTGTTACACTACATGGGCTTCTCATCTTAACAGATGATTTTCTGTTAAGTTTGATAATGGTATTGATGAATAATAAGTGATAAATGTAAGACTGACGTGAGTCACTAAGGATGGCAACTGGCTGTTCTGCAGTGGCCCTGATGCATGTCATTGTCATTGGATTTGCTTTTAAGATTCAGAACAGATGCCAGGTTGGAAAGTGGGCTCTTGGCCTTTGTTGCTGTGATGTATGGAGTATGAACCACAGTGGAAAATAAGATGGAGGTCCTAGATGACAAGTGCACATGCAAGGGTCATTCTGTGTGTAATTTCAAGGCTTCTGAAGGTCCTCTAAGTTGCACAGGCACATGCATGCGCGGAAATTACCCAAGACTAGGGAAAAAACACCCCAAAGCATTAGAGGAGACAGTACTCAGAACTGACATAGGGTCTGGAACAGTGCCTACTCCCATGTACCAGACTGAGAATCCTCATAATTCACAGGGCATTGGGTAGAGTACTCAGAAGGCTCTTGCTTCAGTAGTAGGAATAATTATTCCTATACTGAATGCTGCTCTGGTCTCTCTGAACAAATCTCCAAAGCAAGAATTGAAAAGATCAAACTGTTTCCAAATAATGAAATTGTGTCCCCAGAACAAAGATTAAGAATTTTTTTATAGAAATACAAAAATATCCAGCATTCAATAAGGCAAAATTCACAATGTCTGGCATCAAATAAAAAATTACCATTCATGCAAAGAAGCAAGAAAATATGACCCATAGTGAAGATAAAAATCAATCAAAACCAATCCAGAATCGGTAGAGATGTTAGAATTAACAGATAAGGACATAAAACAGTTGTTATAACTGTATTCCGTATGTTTAAAATACTAGAAGAAAGATTGAACATCTTAAGTAGAGTGAGATAGAAGATATAAAAAAGGGACTCAGATGAAACAGCTATGTATTAAAATTGCAGTGTCTGAGATAAAAATACACAGGATGGGATTGATAGCAAACTAGACATTGCAGAAGAAAAGATCACTGAACTCGAACACGTATCAATAAAAACTATTTTAAATAAAATCAAAGGGAAACAGGACACAAAAATAAAAATGAATAGAGCATCAGTGATCTGCAGGACAACCTCAAGCACCCTAATATGTGAGTAAATGGAATCCTTAAAGGGCAGGAGAGAAAATGGGTGAGGGAAAG
>NW_006786690.1:4872205-4881849 GCF_000442215.2 Lipotes vexillifer | reverse complement strand
GGAAAGAGGGAATATTAGAAAGAAAAATATTAGAAGAGATAATGACTGACATTTTTCCAAATTGAGCCAAGAATCTCAAAGAACCCCAAGCACAAGAAAGAGGAAGAAAACTACACCATCACATCATAATCAAATTGCTCAAAACCAATGGTAAAGAGAAAATCTTAAAAGTAGCCAAAGAAAATAGACACATAATGTAAATACAAAGGAGCAAAGATAAAGGTGACAGCAGATTTCTTCTTAGAGACAATGCAAGTGAGAAGTCAGGGGAACCACATGTTTAAAGTACTGGACGAAACCAATCCCCAAAATTGTCTATCTAGAATTCTATTCTACGGCAAAAATATTTTTCAAAAATGAAGGCGAAATAAAGACTTTTAAATATGCAAAGCCAAAATAATTCACTACCAGCAGATCCACACAGTAGGAAATATTTTTTAAAATATCCTTTAGGCAGAAGAAAAGTGATACCAGATGGAATATGGATTTACACAAAGGAAATAAGGACACTGGAAATGATAATTATGAAGATTGAAATATAAGATTTTTCTTATTATTTAAACTCTTTGAAAGATAACCGACCAAACCAAAAAAAAATATAGCAAAGCAATGGAAAATTTATAGCATATGTAGATGTATAATGTATGAGGACAATACATTTTGCATCTATATACACATGTGGGATGCTGCTAATGCGGTGCTTAGCTGGAAATTTGTAGCACTAAGTATGTGTATCAGGAAAGGAAAAAGGTCTGAAATCCATGACCTTAGCTTTCACCTAAAGACACTAGAAAAAGAAGATCAAATTAAAACCAAAGTAAGCAGAAGAAAGAAAATAATAAAAACGAGAGGAAGGAGAGAAGAGAAATGGAGGTATACTCTTTTAGGTTCTTACACTATTCATGAAGTCGTATAATATTGCTTGAAGATAGAATGATAAGTTAAATATGTATACTAGAAACCCTAAAACAGCCATGAAAATAACAAAACAAAGAGTTACAACTAATAAGCAAAGAAGATAAAAGGAAATCAATTAATCTAAGAAGAAGGCAGAAATAGAGAAAATACAACAAATAACAGATGTGGGACAATTAGAAAACAGATAATATTATGGTAGATTTAAACCGTATCAACAATCACATTAAATATGAATGATCTGAATACTTCAGCTAAAAGACAGACTTGTTAGACTGAACAAAAAAGCAAGACCCAACCATGTGCTGCTTACAAGAAACTTACTTTAAATATGAGGACACAAATAGGTTAAGAGTAAAATTATAGAAAAAGATATACCATGTGACACTAATGAAAGAAAGCTGGAGTGGCTATATTATTATCAGACAAATTAGATTTCAAAGTGAAGAATTTGACCAGGGATAAAGAAGGTCATTTCATAATTATAAGGGGTCAATTCATCAAAAAGACATAATCCTAAATGTTTATGCACCTAATAAAAGATGTTCAAAATATAAGAAAAAAAACTGGTAGAAATGCAAGGAGAAATAGACAAATCCACAAATATAATCAGAGATTTCAATACCTCTCTCTTGATAATCAATAGAACAAGTGGACAAAAATTAGTAAGGATATAGAAACCTTGGACATTTTTAGCCAACTTGACTTTAGTGACATAGATAGAACATTCCACCCAAAACAGCAGAATACACATTCTTTTCAAGTGCACAAGGAATGGTTATAAGACAGAGTATATTATGGGCCATAAAACAAGTTCAAAAATTTTAAATGATTTCAGTCATACAAAATATGCTCACTGACCACAATGGAATTAAATTGGAAATCAATAAGAGAAAGATCTCTGGAAAATCCCTCCAATATCTGAAACTAAATAACACACTTCTAAATAACCCAAAGCTCAAAGAAGAAATTATAAAATATTTTTTAACAGAATGAAAGTGAAAACAACATATCAAAATTTGTGTGAAGCTGCTAAAGCAGTACTTAGGTGGAAATTTGTCTAATTATCTGTATCAGAAAAGGAAATAGGTCTGAAATCCATGACCTCAGCTTTCACCTAAAGAAACTAGAGAAAGAAGATCAAATTAAAACCAAAGTAAGTAGAAAAAAAGAAATAATAAAAACAAGAGAGGAAATAAATGAAATAGAAAGCAGAAAAGCAAGAGAAACATTAATAAAACCAAAGGCTGGTTATTGAGAAGATCAATACAATTAATAACCTTCTAGTCATAGTGGTCAGGAGAGAAAGAAGTCACAAATTACCAATATCAACAATGAGAAAGGTAACATCCAAAGTCTACAGATATTTGAAGAATAAGAGAATATTATTAATAACTTAGTGCCAATAAATTCAATGACTTAGATGAAAAGGGCAGGTTCCTTGAAAGACACAAGTGACCGAAGGAGTCTCAAAAAGAAATAGATAAGAAATAAATGTAGCCCTACATCTATTAAAGAAATTGCAGACTACTTAGAAACCATCACATAAAGAAAACCTCAGCAATCACCAGTGAATTCTACCAAACATTTAAGGAATAATAACATCAATTCTATACAAACTCTTCCACAAAATTAAACAGGAGGGAATACTCCCCTACATATGCTATGAGGCCAGCATCATTCTTACGCCAAAACCAGAAAATGACATTAAAAGAAAACTACAGCTAATATCCTTCATGAACAAAGATGCAAAAATTCTTAATGAAATTTTATCAAATTGGATCCAACTATATATAAAAAGCATAACACATCATAACTAAGTGGGGCTTATCCCAGGAACGCAAAGTTGGTTTAACATTTGAAAATTAATCATTTAATTCACAGTATTAACAAACTGGAAAAGAACTTTATGATCACCCCAACAGATGCAGAAAAAATTTAACAAAAACAACACCCATTCCTCATAAAAACTCTCAGCAAAAACTCCCACCACTTCTGTTCAACATTGAACTGGAAGTTAGGGGAAAAAAAGAAAAAAAAAAAAAAAAAAAAAAAAAAAAAAAAAAGGCAACCAGGTTGGAATGGAAGTAAAACTGTTGCAGATGACATGATATTGTATGTAGAAAAGCCAATGTGCACTAGAATTAATAACTGAATTTAGCAAGATTGCAGGATACAAGTTAATATAAAAAAATTAAATCAATCAGAAATTGAAAATCTAAAACACCATTTACACTAGCATCGAAAAATAAAAAATAGTGAAAAACGATGTGCAAGACCTGTACCTTAAAAACCACAAAACATTGCTGAGAGAAATTAAAGAAAACCTAAACAAATAGAGAGATATATTACGTTCATGGGTTAGAAAACTCAGTGTTGTTACAATGTTAATTCTCCTCAAATTGATGTATAGAGTTGAATTCTCAGCAGGCTTTTGTATAGAAATTGACAAGCTGATTCCAAGAGTCACATGGAAATGTAAGGGACCTAAAGCCATCAATGCAATTTTGAAAAGTGAGAAGACTTACACCACCTGATTTCAAGACTTTTATACAACACTGAGTGGTACTGGCATAAAGATAGATAAATAGGTCAACGGGATAGAAAAGAAAATCCAGAAATAGACACAGACCTATATGGCTAACTGACTCTGCAAAGGCAATTCAGTGGAGAGAGAATAGTCCTTGTATCAAATGGTGTGGAACAATTGAATATTGGCATGCAGGTAGAAGGAAGGAAGGAAAATAAAAAAAAGAACAAAGCAAAGGACTTTCATCTATACTGCATACCACATTAAAACATTAACTCAAAAAGGATCATAGATCTAAGTATAAAATCTAGAGCTATAAAATTAATAGAACTAAAAAAAACCCAAAAAGATGCAGACAACATACCAGGCATACAGCCCCACTCCCTCTTCGTGAAGTCCTAGCTCCCCCGTGCACAGCTTAGAGACAGGTGATGAGCTCATGGCAGCAGATCCTCCTTTCATCATCTCAGTGATTTGGGTACCTCTTATCCCCAAACTGCCACTCTCCAAACTTCAGAAGTCGGCCAAGAGAAAAGTGTGAGGAGAAGCCAAAAAAGACACCACAGAGTAGGGGTGGTTTTCCCCTAAGGAAGTGAATATTCTTACCATTAAGCTTCCTAGAAAGAAGTCAGCCTTATGGCAGGAAATGAAGACTCCTGGATGGGACTCGATTCAGGGAAGAGGAAATCTTTTCTGTGCTTTGTGGTCTTCAGGGCTGTTGCGACCAGAACTTTGAAGTGCAGACACCACAGAGCGCTCCCAGGGAAGGGGTGAGCTGGGCCCTAGTGTAGGAGTCAGGCCAGCGGCCTGGCCGAGGAGGGCCCTGCTCCTTCGTGGGAAAGGTAGTTTGTGTTTCAGGACCCTCGGAGTGACGCTCAATCTGGTAAGAGCTCATAGTTCTTACTGAGGAGTGTGACCCATCTAGTATACCTAAACTTCCAACTTGCTATCAAAAGGAGCCTGGCCTTGGCTGTGCAGTGGGGAATCCAGAGAAAGACCTGTCCCTCACTTGGAAAGGCGTGGTAACAGGGGGAGCAATGACCTCTCTCTGCCCACTGCCCCTATCTGAGGCAGGATTGGTGGTGGCAGCAGAGAACTCCAGTGAGGGTCACAGGCAGCAGAGACATGGCCAGGCAGCAGGATACAGAGGCTGGAGTGGAAAACACAAGCTGGCAGTGACCTAGTCCCCTGGTCCCTTGAGACAACATCAGGAAGGGTTTTCAGTAATAGGCTGGGGAGATGCAGGCTGGAGGTCAGTCTCCACCTGGGTACGATAAGTGAAAACGTAGCCTTGTTTAGAAGCAAGCACAGGGAGTCCCAGACCTACCAGTTACAGCAACAAAGCCATCAAGAACTTTAGGCCAAAGCTATGTGGTCTCGCTTTAGCTTGCAGAAGTGAAATTGCTGTTGTCTTCTGACTGTCTTTTCTATGATGATCAGCAGTAAACTCTTAAAGCAAAAAAAAAAAAAAAAAAAAAAAAAAAAAAAAATAACAAAAATGTATAGAAGAAAACATAGGGGGAAATCTTTGTGACCTTGGGTTAGGCAAATATTTCTTAGGTAAGACACCAAAAGCACCATCCATAAAAGAAGCAATGGACAAATTATACTTCACTAAAATATAAAAAACCTTCTGAAAAACACCGAAAAACACTGTTATGAGAATGAAAAGATAAGCCACGGATTGGGAATTTTTTTCTAATAAAGGACTTATATCCAGAATACATAAAGAACTGTAAAAATTGTGAGTAAGAGAATATACAACCCAATTTTTAATTTTTTATTTTATTTAATTTTTTGGTACGCGGGCCTCTCACTGTTGTGGCCTCTTCCGTTGCGGAGCACAGGCTCCGGACGCGCAGGCTCAGCAGCCATGGCTCACGGGCCCAGCTGCTCCGCGGCATGTGGGATCTTCCCGGACCGGGGCAGGAACCTGTGTCCCCTGCATCAGCAGGCGGACTCTCAACCACTGCGCCACCAGGGAAGCCCCAACCCAATTTTTTAAATGGGCAAAAGTTTTGAACAGTTCCTTCACCAAAGAAGACATGTGGATGGCAAATAAGCATGTGAAAAGATGCTCAATATTATTAGCCATTAGGGAAATGCATATTAAAGCACCACTGCACACCTATCAGAATGGCTGAAATCTAAAAGACTGACCATATCAGGTATTGATGAGATGTGGAACAACTGCAGCTCTTATAGGAAATGTGAAATGGCACAAACCCTCTGGAAAAGAGTTTGGCAGTTTCTTATAAAGTTAAAATACACCTACCGTGGAATCCAATCATTCTAGTCCAGGTGCTCACCCAAGAGGAAAGAAGTCAAAAGTCTCATATATCCATACAAAGACTTGTACGTAAACATTCAGGGCAGCCTTATTTGTAATAGTCCCAAACTGGAAATAACCAAATATCCATTAACAGGTGAATTGATAAACACATTATGATCTATCCATTCAATGGAATACTACTCAACAATAAAAAGGTACAAACTCTGATATACGAGACAACATGAATCAATCTCAATATAATTATGCTGAGTGCAAAAGCCAGAGATGCATACTCTGTGATTCCATTTATGTAAAATTCTAGAAAATGCAAACTAATCTTTAGTGACAGAAAACAGATCCGGGGTTTCCTGGGTTCTTGGGGGAAGGAGGAATCAGGCGACTATCTCGTTTGTAGCACTGGTTTCACAGGTGCACACATAAGTCAAAGCTGATCAAACTGTACACTTTGAATAATTGAAGCTATATTATAAAAGCTATATAATAAACAGTAGGTAGGCAGTAAGTCAATACAGCTGTTTTAAAAAGCCATGTTCACTTACTGCCTACCTGCTGTTTATGAACTATTACCTACCATTTACAAAGCGTTTTTGGAACTATAGAGATACACTCATTCATTCAGTCAACAAGCACTATTTTTAAAAATTAATTTTCATTGGAGTATAATTGCTTTACAATGTTGTATTTGTTTCTGCTGTACAGCAAAGTGAATCAGTTATACGGGTACATATGTCCACTCTTTTTTAGATTTCCTTCCCATTTAGGTCACCACAGATCATTGAGTAGGGTTCCCTGTCAACAAGCACTTTTTGAGCACCGACAAGGCTGTCGTATACTCTATATATGCTATAGGCAAAGGTCTAGGAATACTTCAGTCAACAAAAGAGAAGAAAAAAAGTATTGACCTCTTAGAAATCACATTCTTGGTTGGGGGAGCAGTGACTGGGGAGACAAATGCTAACAAATAATTTAAATATTTAATATGCCAGGTGATGATAAGTACTATGATGGGAAAAGAAGTAAGGTCAGAGGATAGGGAGTGTGGGGTAGGGGCTGGGTTGCAATTTCTAACAGAGTCGTCAGGGAAGGCCTCAATGACGTTTTTTTTTTTTTTTTTTTTTTAAATTAAGAAGAAAAAGTAGTTGGGGTCACCAGGTGTAATTACTGTGCAGCACGGTTCTCCAAAGCACCTCGAGGGCACCTCCTGCCTGAGGAGGAAGGTGGTGAGGCTTTGCCCAGGCCTGGAATCCCTAGTCTGGTTCTGGCCTCCAGCGCAGCCTCTCTGATCAGGTTCAGACTCTGCCTCCTGGTAACACCAACTCCCTCCCAGTGGCTCTCAGCCCTGAGGGTGCAGGGAGCAGAGTCCCAGGGGAGTACTGATGTGTGAGGGAGCTCCCGGCACAGAAGGAATGGGAAGATTCTCTGACCGAGCCCAGTGTTTGTGCTGGAAGGGGCTGAGGAACATCAGTGCTAAGAGCTCCTCTCCTAACCACCTCAGGGTGCCAGTGTGAGGGTTACGCAGACGCGGAGTGACTGTGTGTGCTCAAGCGTGCACGAGGAACTCGCATCTCCCGGGCAGAAGACCCTGGTCTCTGCGTCTATTCCCTGTGCTTAATCCTGTAGCTCTGCTGTTTCTGCCTTTATTTGGGCTTCTCCAATGTGTCCATTTTCTTAGTTCTGGCAGAATTCTCCCTCGAGCCTCCAAACCCAGAGCTCTGTTTCTGGGGCAGTGTGGGGTGGGAGGGCAGGGGGGGGGGCAGGTCTCCTGGTCATTCTCCTTGTCTCCAGTTTCCTCTGTGCACCTCAGCTGGACCCCGGCCACACCACAGCCCAAGAGCCTGCATCAGCTGCCGATGGCTGGCGGCACTCATCAGCCTCAAACTCTTTGCACTGTTCTGTTTTCCCCTGCATTGGCAGGCGGACTCCCAACCACTGCGCCACCAGGGAAGCCCCTCAATGACGTTTGAGCAGAAACCTGAAGGAGCTGAAGAAGCAATGCCTGTTGCTGTCTGGGAGGAGGGCCTCTGGACAGAAGGAAGGGTATGTGCAAAGGTCCTGAGGTGAGACTATGCTTGGTGGATCAAGATGTAGCAAGGATCCCAGTGTGTCTGGAGCAGAGTGAGCAAGGAAGCAAGGAGTAGGAGATAAAGTCATGGTTGGGCCAGGTCAGGTTCAGCCACTGGAAGCACTTTGGCTTTTACAAACATGCAGGGGATCCTGCCCCTAGAAGGAGGGACAGGCTATGGATTAGCATTTTCTCTGGACCTCCATGTACCTTCTGCCTTGACAGTCAGAAAGCCTAGGACCTGCCCCATTCTACTGCACCGATGGGCTCACACCTGGACAGCACCCAGCACCATGCCTGGCACACAGTTGATGTGACTGTGGTGACTGAATTGAGAGAGTAGATTGGGACAGGCTTCCTAGAGAGAGGCTCTGAGCTGGTCTGGAAGGTTTAGTAGACTCTGAAACTCTACACTTGAAAACCATAGTTTCTGGAGGAAGCCAGAGGGACCCGCAGGCTGTGGGTCCCCTGAGGGCATGGAACCTATGGCCTCTAGTCTGCAGCAGGTCCTCAGTGCATGTTCGTTAAATGAATAAAAGAAGGGGGAAAGGAAGGAAGAAACAGTGGCACAACTGGGGCGAGCCAGACACAGACTTCCCTTTTCTATCCAAGGACTGCCCAGAGCCCTGAGAGACCCCAGGTCCTGGAGTCAGAGAAACCAGGATTCAAATGCTAGCTCCACCCCTTTTCCTGTGAAACTGTTGGGGGGAACTACCTGACTGCTGTTGTGTCTTCAGTAAAGCGGGGACAATGATGATAATTACTTCATGAGGTGCTTGTGATTATCAAATGAGATAATGAATGTGACATCACCATCTTATGTGATATGGGCTACATAGAGAATACTCAATAGGTAATAAACTTGGCTTTTATTGAGTGCACTTAGGTGGCAGGCACTATGCTGAGGGCTTTTCATGGGTTAACTCTAAATTTAAGCATTACAACAACCCTGTGAAGTCAGTATCTTGATTCTCAACCCATCTAACGTACAAGGATACAGAAGCTCAGAGAGGTTCAACAACTTGCCTGAAGTTACACAGCTAGTGAGTGGAGCAGCAGGGACTTGAACCGGAGTCCATGCTTGTAGTCGCTGTTCTGTTAGCCATCTCTCTCCCTCTACCTCTAACCAGAATGAGGCTTGGGGCTTTGTTCACTGGGCAAGGGGGAGCCGTCACAGCTCTGGGGGAGGGGCATGAGAATCTGACTTTTCTCAGCCTTCTGCCTGAGGCTGGAGACACACGAGGAAACTGAGGGGTGAGGAAGGGCATTTGTGCAAGAGAACTCCTCCATGCTCTCCCAGTTGGGCTTGCTATAACCTTGAAGGAAACTGGGGAATGCGCCCCCCAGATCCAGGTGGCCCCTGTGCTTGGACAAGAGCTGGGAGTGTTTATAGAGTTCCTGGGGGAACCTCGGGGTCCATAGCCTGCCCCCGCAAGAGGTACTCTTGCTGGCAGTGACCTGCCTGGGCAGGAAGGAGACCAAAGAGGTGCCTTGGGCTGGTCGTCTGGGCGGGTCTCACGGCAGCTGTAATTGCTGGGCACCAGAGCCTAGGCTGCGCCCTTTTATGGAGACATTTATAGCCAGCCCGTCTGGGGGACAATTCAAGTGGTTTTCTCTCTTTTGTGTCCCTTTAATAAACGAGAAGAAGAGACATCAAATTAAAGCTGATTCTGGAGAAACTTGGCTTTGTTGCGAGGCTCTGGGGAGGTCAGGGGAAGGTTATTCTGCTCTCTGACCCTGAGGCCTGGATTTCTTACCAACATGCTTTTAAAATGTACAGACTCAGATGTCGGGCCTTTGAGGTCACCCAGACCAACTCTCAGCCTTGTGCAGCAATTCCTGCT
>NW_006786690.1:4845125-4872039 GCF_000442215.2 Lipotes vexillifer | reverse complement strand
CCTGCTGGCACATTTGCAGCCCTCCAGGGATGGGGAGCTCACCACCTTAAGAGCAACCGTGCTGTTGACAGGCAGCTCTGCATAGCCCCTCTGCTTGGAGGCTATTGAAACAGACAGATGTGGGGCAAAGTCCCAGCTCTGTGCTCACTGTCAATAGCATCAGTCCCTGATCAAGGGCTCTCATCCCTGTGAGTTTCCTCCTCTGTCAAACTTCAGTCATTCATTCAACACGTATCTTATCTTAGCCTGTGCTTCCCCAGAAGCAGACTCAAGACAAGGATTTGAATGCAAGTATTTGAAAAGTGCTCCCCCGAAGAACCACGGGGAAGGTGTCAGGGAGACTGAGACAGGGAAAGTGCTGTGGACTGAACTGTGTTCCCCCCAAAACAATGTTCAAGTCCTAATTCCTGGTATCTGTGAATGTGACCATATTTGGAAGTAGGGTCTTTGCAGCTGTAATGAAGTGAAGATGAGGTGATATTAGATTAGGGCGGATGCTAATTCAATGATTGGTGACCTTGTAGGATGTGGGCACACGGACACACACTGAAGGAAGATAGCTATGCGAAGACAGACACCCACACAGGGAAAATGCCATGTGCTGATGGAAGCAGAGATCGGAGTTACGCTGTCACACGTCAAGGAGCGCCAAGGATTGGCAGCAACCGCCGGAAGGTAGGAGAGGGGCACGGAACCGGTTCTCCCTCTGAGCCTGCAAGAAGGAACCAACCCTGTCGACATCTTAATATTGGACATCTGGCCTCCTGAACTGTGAAACAATACATTTCTGTTGCTTTCAGCTACCCAGTTTGTGGTATTTTGCTATGGTGGCCCTAGAAACTAATACAGACAGGCAGCGGAGAAAACAATAAACCAAGAGCAGCGTACTGTTCAGCAGATTGCTGCTCTCGTGGGAAACTGGGGCTGGGTCCCTCTGCCGAGCTCAGGGAGACAGTGGATAAAATACCCCAGAGTGACCCCAGCCAAGGGGAGGGAGCTGGGGTACTTGTCCACCAGCTGCCATCTGTCCTTGCCTGAAGGATGCTCCCGGGGACAGTGACACCCTGCCCCTGGCTTGACCAGTGTGTGGACAGGGAAGGCTCAGGCAGCCAGAAAAGCCCCTGGATGAGAATTGCACGTGGTGGAATTTGGAAGTGCTGGGGTCAGGATGCACAGGAAGAGGACGCTGAGGGGATGTGGGTGAGGCACCAACACTGCCTGCCAGGTCTTTATTGAGTGCCTACTGTGTGCGCAGAGCACCATTCCAAGTACGTGGAAAGGAGCTCCCTAGCCAACAGGCCAGGCCCAGCCCTCCAGGATGGACACAGACAATAGTGTATCCTATTAACTCCTAGTAAACCAGGTGGCAGCCTTATGCCCGATAAAACCAGAAGGGGTGCACAGTGATGGGGGCTGGCCAGGGTCATGGGGTGACCCTCGTTGAACCTGGATGGTCAGAGCAGGTCTCTCTGAGGAAACCTGAATGTTGAGAAAATCCAAAGTTCAGACTGTGGTGGAACAGCATTCTAGGCAGACAGAACAGCCAGTGTGGAGGCTCTGAGGATATGGAGATCTGCTGTGAGGATTAAAGGAGCAAAAGGACTGAGCTCAGGCCTGGAGCAGAGGAGGCTGGCAGTAACTGAGCCTCACTTCCCCCATTTCATGTTTTTGTTCCTAGTTCTGTCCTCCAGTCACCCAGAGCGGAAATTCCACTCCTGTTCCAAGGGAAAACCCTAGAGAGGCTCCAGGCACAAGGGTCAGGTGGAAGGACCCAGGTTCCCTCAGCCCCACCCCTCACAAGCTCTTTAACATTGGATGAGACCTTTAGCTCTGAACCTCATTCGCCTTCTCTGTAAAATGCCAATAACAGTGTCTACCCCATAGGGTTGGTGTGAAGTTTAAAGGCTGCTTTTCCCAGGCAGAGAAAGGAGGACCACTGATACTCATGAGACTCCACCACTCAGCTGTTCCGGGCCAGACTGTGGTCAGCAAACATTCTCTGTCGTGAAGGAGAGTCATCGGTTGTCCGATTAATTGGAAGATAAATTTTATATATCTTTATACATCTTTAATTCATCAGTTTAAAAAAAACCAACAACCCTGGGACTCCACAAAAGCCCTGGAAGAAAGAACGAACCAGGAGTGAGGGATGGGTGGATGCTGGGCTGAGCCTTCTCTGTACATTTGTCCTTTTAGGTCTCACAACAAGAATGAAGGGGGGCAGCAGACTTTTAAAATTTCACTTTATTTGTCACACAGTTAATACATGCTTATTGGTTTAAACTTTTTCAAAAACTTAGGAGTGTATAGAGTTTGAGATAAAAATCGTCCACCTCTCCCCTTTCCAATGTCCCTCTGCTACCTGTTTGGGTGTTTTCTTCCAAACTTTTCTGTGCATGCAAACATATAAATGTAGGTTTTTTGTTTTTAACAAACATGGGAACATATTTGCCTTTTTAAACAATGTGCTGTGGACATCTTCCCCTATCAATAATCCCAAGGTAGGAATTATCACCCCACTTTATTGGCGAAAGAACTAGGCTTGAACAGGTGGAGTATTTTGCTCAAGGTCTTAAACTGGTGCGTGGCAGCGTGGGGACTGGGACCCAGAACCGTCTGAATCTGGAGCACTAGGCCTCTCCGCTGTGCTGAAATATTGTCACCAGCAATTCTTAGCATCTCAGCAGGACCTGGCAAGAGGAACTTCCTTCTGATAGCAGAGGGCTGAGAGGGCAACTGAGAGGAGCAGACCTTTACAGGGGCAGGAGGTGAGGGGATAGAGTGATTGTGGGGCTTGTTCAGGGAGGAAGGGACCAGCCGATGGAGGCACAAGCCGCCTTCAGGTCTGGACAGGTGGGTGCAGAGGTGCCAGGAGGGAGGGGGCTGGGTGCCAGGGCCCCCTGCCTAATAGGCCCAGCTGCCTGCCCTCTGTCTCTGCCAGGGCCCCACCAGGCACACTCACCTTCTTGATGACACCCTTGCTTCCCTGTCTGAGCCAGCCGGAAGCTCTGAGCCTGGCTACTCTGGTTGGCACACAGCTTCTCTCCCATCTCATTCATGACTCAGCAGTCAGCATCTGCCTCCCTGCCATCCTGTGTCAGCTCAGAGGCATCAGGTCTGCCCCCTCCGTGAGGGATGCTGGGATCCTGTGAAGCACCGCAGCAGGGAGTTGTTCAACTTTTGCTTGAATGACTCCAGAGATGGGTGGTTCCTTACCTCCTAAGGAAGCTGGTTCCCTCTTGGATCGCTATCTGGGTTGGTTGGATAGTGGAACGAGCTTGGGTCTTGGAGGCAGACCCAGGTGCTTCTGGGGACGATAGAAGAGACGATGACGATAAAATCTGTTCCAGCTGTATGCGGGGAGGGAGGGCTGAGGGAGCCTCAGTTTCCCCTTCTGGCTTCCTCTGGCTCAGTGTTTATCTAATTGCAGGTCACAAACCATGACTGAATCATGACATTAATTTAGTGGGTTGTGACCAGCATCTTACAAAAGGAACAGAACGGAATAGGGTGGAAAATATCGGCATGCATCTCAAGCAGTCAAGGATAAGACTTGGTTTTTGAAGTTTTTCTGTCAGCATGGGGGCAGCATGCTGGTTAGGTGGGCACAGAGGGACCGGTGCATGCCTGGTGGGGGTAGGGCCCTCCCACAGCGCCGAGGGTGGCCTGGAGAGCCTCCCAGGCTCAGGCGCCTCTTCCTGCCCAACCCGCACCAAACAGGGCCCCAGGGGCAGTGGGAACGGGAGATTCTCTCCTCTCTCCCCAGCGCATCCATTGGGCTCTGAGCAGCCCCATAAATCGTCTACCCGGAGTCAGGGGCATAGAACTCCCTGATTTATGCCCTGCCGGCCCGCCCCCTCTTCCTCCCTCCCAGGCTTTATGGGGCCAAGGCCTGGCAAGCTGCTGGCTCCAGACAGGCCCTGCAGTTGCCGTGGCGACCGGTTCAGGCTGCGCCATCATCCGTGTTCTGGCCCTTCCCTCCCTCACGCTCTCCTCGGGGCTGGCTTTTTAACAGCACCAACGGGCCTTCTCTTCCACTAGCCTGGCCCTCCCCAAAGAGTGCCCGCACGTCCTCTGGGCCCCCTGCATCAGTGTCACAGTGAAGCGCAGATGTAGGACATGCTAAGACGAGGCAGCATGGGCTGCTGGGTGACTGCCTGGCCTTAGAATCCCATCGACCAGGGTTCGAATCCAGCTCTTCCACTTCAAGGCCGGCAATCACAGTGCCTACCTCGTGCTCTTGTCGAGAATCAGCAAGGGTCTACAGGGAAAGTGCTGGGCCCTTTCACTGGCACTTAAACCTTTTAAACTCTCCATTGCCTCATCCGTAAAGTGGGTATAATAACATCTCCATACACTGCTCTCTCCCAGGGCCTGCAAGAGTGTCTGCATGTCCACGCTGCATAAATGTGAGTGAATAAATGAATCTCACAGGTTGTACAGGTTCTTACTCAAGAGCATGATTGTGGTGGATGAAAGATGGCCATAGGGCTTCCCTGGTGGCACAGTGGTTGAGAGTCTGCCTGCCAATGCAGGGGACATGGGTTCAAGCCCTGGTCTGGGAGGATCCCACATGCCACGGAGCAACTGGGCCCGTGAGCCACAACTACTGAGCCTGCGCTCTGCAACAAGAGAGGCCGCGACAGTGAGAGGCCCGCGCACTGCGATGAAGAGTGGCCCCTGCTCGCCGCAACTGGAGAAAGCCCTCGCTCAGAAACAAAGACCCGACACAGCCAAAAATTAATTAATTAATTAATTAATTAAAGATGGCCATAAATCCTCCGCCTCCTCCCACTGAGATGAGGGGCTCAGTTCTTTTCCCCTGGAATCTGGACTGGCCTCAGTGCTTGCTCGTAGCCAACAGAATGTGGCAGGAGTGACGCTGCCAGTCTTCCCAGTTGGGTCAGAAGGAGTCTTGCTGCTTCGCTTTCGTCTCATTGAACCCCCATCGCCCTGTAAGGAATTTGATCACCCTGAGTGGAGCTGAGCTGGAGAGACCACGCAGGGAGGCCCTGAGCCTCCACGAAGACAGAGGGGGACGCCCAGCCAGCCCCCAGCCCTTCCTGCCCCAGGTGTTGCAGGCATCCCAGCCGAGACAGAGATGAGCTGTCCCCACTGAGCCCTACCCAAATTGCAGAGTCACAAACAAAAGAATTAACTGCCATTGTTTTAAGCCACCAAGTTTTGGGTTAATTGGTTCTGCAGCATGGATTTTGGAGAACAAGGTGTAAAGCCCTGGCCTCACGCATAATAATAAGCACGTAACAAGTGCTCAGTAAAGGAAGCAGTAATGGTAGCAGTAGTGGTTGTATGGATTCTGGCTGTTGTTGCCAGGGAGCCAAAGAGCCTAATTATTCCGAAGTGAGGCTCTGGAGGCAGACTGCCTAGGTCTGGATCCCGACTACTAAACTCTGCAAACGTGGGCACTTGCTCTCCTTCTCCAGGCCTCAGTTTCTTCATCTGTATAAAAGCAAGAATGACAGCTGACTACTCTATAGGCCCATTGTGAGACATTAACGAGATGGTACATATAAAGTGGGCACAGTGCCTGGCACAGAGTGAGTGCTGGTATGGGATGGTCACCTCCATCAGCATCAATATTGGCGTCGTTATCTTCAATCTGATATTTAAAGTGCGCTCTCTCATCTTATAAGACCTTAAAAGGGTCAGAGCTAGAGGGAACAAATCTATTGAGTGCAACCCTCCATCATGCAGAGGGGATTGGGCTGCTGGTGGAAGCTTTGAGTTATGGTATTTTTATCTTTAAAAAGAACTCTGGGTGGCCCATCTAAAAGTCAAATAAATAATAACTATGACAATGGAGAAGAAGGAGGAGGAGGGGAGGTGGGATTTGCCTAGCGGAGCTCACCTACATCATTGCTTCTAGAAACAGCCCAAGGGATTTGTTCTTCACCGGCTGCTAGACTCAGTGAGCTTCTGGGGTTGGGGGCTGGGGAAGTTTCTCACAGATTTTTTGGGATTGGTCAGCCCTGCCTATTTGATGGCCACCATCAGGATCTTCCAAATCAGCTGGCTCATCTTCTTATTGTATGTATGAGGATCCAGAGAGGGACAGTGACTTGGCCAAGGTCACACAGCACATCAGGGGCAATGCTGGGATCAGAACCCAGGGCTCCTGCCTCCCAGCCTGTAGCTTTCTAGGCTGCTTCCAGCCTCAGTAGCAACACTTTTTGGAGGGGGCTTTACTTACAAAGCCTCCAGGGATAGGTTTTGCCCTCTCCCTGCCTGCCTACCATGGACTTCCTTGCATTAAAATTCTCATCGTGGGAGCCTTAGCTATTATTCATTTCTTTCCAAATGGAATTCTCGCATCTGACAAGGGGCCTCTGGGGAAGACGGCGTGTGTTATCTGTAAGCTCATCTCCAGCTGCAGATTGAGCAGAACAGGGATGGTTTTCTCATTCCCTTTCAGCAGATGGGGAAAGAAAGGCCCAGAACAGGGAAATGAGCCTCTCTTTGCCCGTCTCAAACACCACTATGGCGTCTCCTTACTAAACAACTAGCAGACACCCATCTACATGGCACAGTTAGAAGGGCTCTAAGAATGCTGGAAGCTTCCTTGCTCAAAAATGGTCTCCTCACTCATTTTGTACCAAGCCTGAAAGCCCATCTTTGGAGTTTACTGCTTTTGAGTCAGGAAGGCGTTAATGCAGATGCTCCTGGTGGCCATGCTGCTGAGCCGACAGTAATGAGGTAGGATGGAAAAATACAGGATTTGAAGTCACTGAATCTAGCTTTGCCACTCATTGCCTGTGTGATGTCGAGCAAGCCATTTTACCCTTCTGAGCCTCAGTTTCTTCATCTATAAAATGAGGTCACCATTGAACCTACCCCATCCCCAGGAAAGTGAAACGTACAGTTCTAGTTGCCTGTGGCCACATAACAAACCACCCTGAAACTTAATGGCTTGAAACGCAACAGCAATCTTTTGTTTTGCTTGTGAATTTGCAATTTGGGCAGGGCTCAGCAGGGACAGCTGGTGTCTTCTCCACACGGTGTCAGCTGGGGCTGGTTGACTGGGTCTGGGGGATCCCTTTCCAAGATGGAACACTTACATGACTGGTAGTCCGTTTCTCCCTGTGTGGACCTCTCCATGGAGCAGCTTGGTTTCTTCATACCATGGTGGCTGGGTTCCAAGAGATGGGAAGTTGGTGTGGGCCCAGAAGGTGTTACAGTAACACTTCTATTATGTTCTTTTGACTAAGGAATCCCAGAGCTCAGAGAAGGGGCAGAGGGAATAGCATTTACCACAGTTGCAATGAAATAGGTATTTGTCATTATTTGTTGACATCTGTTTCCCTTCTCCTCCCCCACCACAATATCTTGCTCATTGCTGTAAACCCAGAGCCTAGAACAGTGCCTAGAAGATTCTTCATTTAATATTGGTAAATATATTGATGAATGAATGAACTAATGCCTCTCCCCGACACTCCACCCCTGGATCCTTGTTGCTCGGGCTGGGGCCAGGGGCCAGGGGTTATGGGAGGGACCCTGGCTCTAGCATCTGAGGCCTGGGTTTGGGCCCTGACTCCGGCCCCAGGGTGCTAGATGACCTTGGGCAAGTCACAGACTTCTCTGTGGGTGTCAGCAAAATCCAATAAAACCAGACCCTGGCTTTTCAACTTGTGTCATCAAAACCCCTGCATATGACTTGCTTTAATTAAGATAAGAGCGCAGGGAAATGTTTGGACTTGTTGTTCATTCTTTGATGTTTGGCCTTTTCTGTTGTTGTTTTTGATGGCCAGGGGCTTGAAGGACTAGACTTGGGTTCTTGGCCCTTGCTGGCGGGCTGCCTGCCGTCTGCTGTTTGCCTTGTTAAAAGCACTTATGATCTAATAAAGCGAGATGGATGTGACCTCCCTGGGGATGAAACACTTTCTATTCTCCATATTTACTGTGCTTCTCAGCTGCGTTCACGGCTGATGTTTTTTGAGTATAAACTAAATACTAAGCCCCGGGCTAAGTTTCACTTAATCCTCAAAACAACTCAGTGAGTGAGGTGCTGCTATAGTCCCCATTCTAGACAGGAAGAAACAGAGGCTCTGAGAGGCTTGGGAACTTGCCTAAGGTCACTGGGGAGTAGGCTGGGAAGTAGAGATGCCAAGATATGGACCCAGCATGGCCACCCATGGGCTGCTGGTGGCCCTGGTTTGATGGGAAGCAGACAGGGAATCTAGTCCTGTGTAGCTGTGGTCCCCAACCTTTTTGGCACCAGGGACTGGTTTCGTGGAAGACAATTATTCCACTGACGGGGCGGGGGATGGGCGAGGGCGGGGATGATTCAGGGGGTAATGCAAGCAATGGGGAGCGATAGGGAGCAGCAGATGAAGCTTTGCTCGCTCAGCTCCTGCTGAGCGGCCCGGTTCCTAACAGGCCGAGGACCCGATACCAGTCCACAGCCCAGGGGTTGGGGACCCCTGCTGTATAGGATAGGGAGCAGGTGAACCTTGGCCTCTAAGTTTGCTCAGTGCCCTTGTTAGGCATTGGAGAGAGACAACAGGCCTATGAGGTATTGTTTCTATGACCCCCATTTTACAGGTGGGAAAACTGAGGCTCAGAGAGGTTGCACAAAGGAGATTGGCTCCAGGGAAGGATGGGGCCTTTGGGACTGCCTGCCCCTCTGCCTGTCTCATTGTCCAAGGTTAGGTCAGGCCAAGACCTGAGTCTTTTGCTGGTCATGTGTGTGAGGCAGTGGCTAAGCTGACTTTGGTATCTTACTGACCAGCAAAGACAGTGGAAGGGATGTGGCTGTGCCTCGCTGCATGGTTCTGAGTGGAGTGGCCCTCAGGAAGATGAAATGATGTGGGAAAGCATCCCACATCCTTGGTTCCCAAAGTGGAACCAGGAGGCACTGATGGGGAGCTGGGGCAGCCATGGAAGTTGGTTCTCTTCCCTGGCGCTTGGCTGGAGCTGTGGGTGCCCCCCGGAGTGCAAATAGCCCAGCAATGTCTCCCACTTTTAGCCCATTGCAGTGCCAGAAATTCCACTGTTAACAGCTTCTCCTAGGAAAAGCACATGGTGCAGGGGGGTCGGGGGCTGGGGTGGGGTGTGAATGCCCTCGAGAGGGGACTTTCAGGGCAGCTGAGGAACTTTGCTCTCCTTATCTGGGAAATGGAACAAATACCAGCCCCACCAGGTGTGAAAGCTCCTGGCACAGTGCCCGGCACCCCAGAGGGCAAGAGAGACTTGTTCATTCTGAACTGAGGGGTCAGCCCAGTAGACCCCAAGCACCTGGGCTTGATGTAGAGCAAAGGACCCAGGCCTCACGGGCCTGCAGGTACCCACGAGATCACCCTGACATCAATACCCAGGCGAAGAAGGTTCTTAGACCTCGTCTCCCCACCAGGCGCCCTCCCCACCCCCAGCTGGAAGGCCGCTTACTTCCTGCACCTCCCAAGGCGTGCCCTGCCCATCGCGTCCTGTAACAAGTTTGCTCAGAGTCTTAATGTCTTGGTAGGGGCCTTACTGCTGCCCCAGCTACAGGTGCTCCATGAAAGAGCCTCACCGGCTGTGCCCACACCCTACCCTGAGCTTCCAGGTGCCAGACCTGCTGTGGGGCTTGCAGTGAGGTGGCCACGGGGTGAGCTTAGGCCACCTCTAGTTCAGGATTTGTCACTGTGTTAGGCGGCAGCCATGCCTGGGCCCCGGTCTTCCGTGGTCTCCATGACGATGGCTTGGGTAGATTCTTCTCTCGCCCTTTTCTCCATCAAGGCTTAAAACCAGTGCTCAGGGGCTTCCCTGGTGGCGCAGTGGTTGAGAGTCCGCCTGCCGATGCAAGGGACGCGGGTTCGGGCCCCGGTCCGGGAGGATCCCACATGCCGCGGAGCGGCTGGGCCCGTGAGCCATGGCCGCTGAGCCTGCGCGTCCGGAGCCTGTGCTCCACAAACGGGAGAGGCCACGACAGTAAGAGGCCCGCGTACCTCAACAAAAACCCAAAGAAACCCCCAGTGCTCAGGCAGAAGACACACCTTTTACCCCAGTGCCCCTTCCTTGACCCCCAAGCACCCAACTCCTCCCCGCTCTGTGAGTCCCTACCTGGAGAGGACCTTCCAGGGCCACCATCAGCCACAGACAGAGGATCCAAGCATGGGTCACGCAGCACAGCCTTCTACAGACAAAGGGAGTCTGGCCAGCCCTCCCACTGAGTGCAGGGGACAGCACTGCCAGAGGGTCAGGCCCTCCTGCTATGTGCCCTAGGCAAGTCCCTGCCCTCCCTGGACCGCTCTGGGGAGGATAATGCCCAAGACCCCATCCAGCTCGAACACTCTGAGGCCCTGGGCCTTCTCCATGCCTACAGCAGCCAGTGGCGCCAGGGCCACCTGACCCTGGTCCCTCTTTTCCATTCAGGCCAGGCTGCCAGAACAGCCTGGAGGCCCTTATCACGCACAGCTATCTTCATTGTTTGCATAGCACTCATTTCCCCTCGGCTAAGAAAACATGTTTGCAAAATCAGATTTCTCTGGAAAGCCGGCAGGTTAAAAGGAAAGGAAACGGTTTGAATTCTGTGAAGCAGGGATCTGAAAGCAGGGATTGACCTCTGACATTGCCCCCACTTCTCTGGGTCCCCTTGATTAGAGCAAGCAAGGCCCGATCCCAAATTTTAGCCCCTAAGGGACCCCCTACACCTCCCCCAAATCTATTCCAGTCCCACAGGCTGCTGAGGCTTAGAGCTTTTCTCAGGGTCACACAGAGTGGAGACTCCCCCTCTCCAGAACCTTCAGTGGCTCCCTATTGTTGGCAGGGGAAGCCCACATGCAGCCTGGTATTCAAGGTCTTCCTTTTCCTGTGTGTGGCTTTTTAGTTCTAGATAACCCAAATCCTCACTGTCCCATATGGGCTCATCTCTGCGACAAGTACACCTCCCCCAACCCCATCTGTATCTGCTACATAGCTCTATCCAACTCCCTCTTACTCCTCAAGGCTCCTCTCGGATCCTGCTTCTTCCAGGAAGCCTTCCCTGACTAGCCCTGCCACTCTCTGAGGGACCCTAGCCACACCACAAGCATTGTGGGGTCACTTCTCTTTTGCACTTGCCCTCTCCCGACCACCACCACCACCAGGATTAAATCCTGTTTGAGCCCAGCTGCTTTCTGGGTCAGAGCCTGGTCCCTACCCCCAAGAGCTGGCCTGGCCTGCTCAGGGCCACTGTGGGCCACCAAGGAGAGAACTAAAGGTTTTCCAAGGGAAAAAAAAAATGACACCAACAGTGCGATTGGCTGCCTAAGGGCCTCACCCTGGGGCTTTTGTTAAAAAATGACTTTTCCTGTTATTAAAAATGGACAAATCATGGGTACAGTCACAAACATGCCACCGTGCAGCCATTAACAAGGTGAGACGGAACTACCTGTGCCCACATGGAAAGCTGTCCACAATGAAAATGCAAGTTTTAGGAAGAAATGCACATATGACCCCATTTGTTTTTAACTGGAAAAATAAACACCTCCGATGGCTCCCATGTGCTCAGCACTGGTTTAAGCACCTCGTGTGCATTAACTCACTTCGTTCTCATAATGATCCTGCACAGTAGGTACCACAATTACCCCATTTTACAGATGAGCAAACTAAGGTTAAGAGGTGGGATTAAAGTGCATGCTGCAGGCAAGTTCAACCCCTTCCCTGTGCAGCCTGCTCTGTGGTCTCTATGTGGTTCTGTGTTTATGTATATATATATATAACCAAAGGCACAGAAAAACTTAGAAGGATGCTCCTCTGGGCCTCGGATAGAGTGGGGTTTGGAGGGGGAGAAATGGGAGGACTTTTATTTCCTCTTCTTATATTTTGTATTGTTTGGTTCTCACAAATAATATAATTTAAAATGAATTTTAAAAATAGAAAAAGCAGCACATAGTCATCGTAGAAAACTCAGAAAAGAGAAGAGAAAGACCCCAGAAATCAGAATCAGCCTGGCCTCTTGGAGCTGGCAGGGAAGCATACCCAGGGCCATGGGACTCTGAAAGGATCACCACAGAAGTGGGTAACTGGGGTTATTCCAGGGCCAGTGACATCAGCATGGAGAGCAGACTTCAGCTCAATGTGAGAGACACTGTATAACCAATCAGAGCTGTTCCACCATGAAACATGGCAGCCTTGTTCAGTAGTGAGCTGCCTGTCAGAGGAGGCATGCAAATTGGTGCCAGATGCTGGATCAGCACTGTGTTGTTTGCTAAATATGTCACGTGAGTTAGTCTGATTTTCATCCCCTGCCACCTACCTTGAACCCAAGCTGGACAGTAACAGAATGTACCTGCAAGGATGGAGTGCAGCACTGATTGGTTTAAAAATAACAAACAACTATAAAACAAAGATGAAGAGCCTTGCACAGATACAGCAGTTTGCAGCTCACAGAATCCCTTGGCCTGGTGTCATGTGATTTCAGGGCCTCCCAACATTATAAGCAGAAACCCTTTACAGAGGAGAAAACAGAGGCTCAGAGGGGTACAGACTTGCCCAAGGTCACCCAAGGTCACCCAGCTGGTCCAGAGGCCCCAGCTGTGGCCTGGTGTGCCATCCCACACCTGGGTGCTTCTCACAGCAATAGTTCATCTCCCTTACAGCGTCCAGCCCCCGCTGGGTGCTCAGGTCCTGGGTTCTAGTCTAGCTCTGGTCCCACATGCCATGTGATGCTGAACAAGACCCTGCCCTTCTGGTGCTGGGTTCCATGAATCCAGTTCCTCTCCAGTTCCAATCTGCCTGTCACTCACCCAGTTCCTCAGTTTTCTTAGCTTTTCCCCTGACGGAAGGCCCCAAGGAGTCCTTGGTGGGGTGGGGGAGGGGAGGGCCCATGGGGTGTTGGACACCCCAGTGCTTGGATCCTTCTCTTATTCTGTGCAGATTTATAAGGGTGTGTTCCTGAACTTTCACTCACTGTCCACAGCCCAGCACATGGTCTAAAAACAACAGATCCGATGAAAGAGATCTCACCGGCAGATGAAAGCAGGAGGGAGACCGGCCTCCCACAGCCCTGGCCTGGCCCCAGGCCCACTGCATACTCTGGTCAAGGCCAAGTCAGGGCCTGCACAGTCTGAAGAGGCCTGGAGAAGGCGCCCGCCCACCCAGGGGTCTGGGGCTTCGAGGGGCCCTGGGTGCTAAACCTTGAATGAGGTACTGGGGGAGGCAAAAGGGAACAAAGACCCAAGCCCTGTCCAGGGGCAAATGGACTCACATGCCAGGAAGAGGGATTTGGTGGAGCCTAATCAGACAACAGCCAGGCATCAGCCAGGATGGAGATGCAGGACACCCAGGTGCTAGGCCCACCCCCGCCCCCAGCGCTGCCCGGCCACTCTCTGCTCATTCACTCTGCTCCAGCCACTCTGGCTTCCTTTCTGTTCCTTGAAACTCAACAAGCTCATCCCCCACCTCAGGGCCTTTGCACATGCTGCCCCCTCTGTGTGAAACACTCTTCTCCCCACCGTTCCCAAGACCTCTCATCTTTCAGGTCTCTGATTAAATGTCACCTCCTCGGGGAGGCCTCCTACTGGTAACCCAATCTGTTCTCCAGTCCAGTCCAGTCCTCTGTCTTCCTAATGGTACTTGGCACAATTTATGATCATTTGTTTTAATGATTTAGTTGTAAGCTCCATGAGGATGTGCCCTTTACATTGTTCCCCTGGGTAAGGGGGGCCAGCTCTGCCACCAACACGCTGCGTTGGGATCAGGCATCAGCTCCCTTGGAAATAACAGCAAACAAGGTTTAGCTCTTGTCACGTGTAAAGGCGCTTCCTGTATATGACCTTATGTCGTGCTCATAGCAATCGAACCAGGCTGGTACGAGTATCATCCCCATTTCACAGACGAGGAGACCAAGGCTGAGTGAGATTAATGCTATTCCTTGGCTACAGCCCCCAACACTGTCTGCTGTGTACGCAAGGCCTCCTCCACTGCCCAATCTCCCAGGGGCCTTGCTCACCTTTGGGACCCTTGGGTGCTCCATGTGTGAGCAATGCGGTGCAGGAAATCAAACTGGTCATCAGGCATAACGTCTGTTGGCTGCTGAGCAGATTTTCCTCTGGATGGGTGAAGAGGGATTCCAAGGATTAGGGGGAAGCTGGAGCTGTGGCTGCGGGGTTGCTGTGAGCAATGGTGGGGGAAGGGATGCTATGAGAGGAGATGGGGGAGGTCCGTGTTCTCCCTGCACAGGTCCCACCTCTCAAGGACCCCAAGGACCCCTCCCAGCCTTCAGAATGGGACCTCTGGTGTTCCCAAGGGGAGGGAACTGGACCCTCCCTGGGGGTGCAGGTGTGAGGAGGGTGGTAGACAGTTAACCTTGCTCTGGGAGGAAGCCCTGGGCACCAGGAGTAGAATCTTCCACACCCTTTGTGCTCCCTTGGTCCAGACAATTCTCTGAGGAAATGATCCAGAGCAAGGACAGCGACTTCCGGACAAGCTGCTCACCCAGACTTACTACCGGAACCCCGTGCCCCGTACCTGTGTGTTGGGGGTTGTTTGTGCTATTCTCTCTACATTCGTATATGTTGAGTTTTGTAATAATAAAAAGTAAAAAAGATAGAAAGGGGGGAAGGAGGGAGGGAAGGGGGGAAGGAGGGAAAGAAGCTGTATGCATAATACAATCCCATTTTTTAATTAATCAAATTCTATATGCATGTATATATACATGAAGAAAGTCTGGAAGATATATACAAAATGTTAACAATGGTTCTCTTTCATGGAATTATGGATTATTTTATTTTTCTTCATTATACTTTTTTATGTTTCCAATTGGGGTGAAAAACCACGCAGCTATTAAGGAAAGAAAAAAAAGGCACACCTTGGGTTCTCGATTCCCCTGCATCCCTTCAGCCGCTCTCTGACTCCGCTCGCCACGTCACCTCGCTGAGCCTCAGCTCTCCTGGCAAACCGGGGGGCGACACAGGGGAGGCCGGAGAGAGCTGTGCCTGGGGATGCAGCAGGTAGCGCTCAGTCCCCTGTGTGCCTGCCTCCACCTGACATGACTCGGGTCCCCAGGGATGACACACTATCCCCTCACACCCCTACAGACCTGCTCAGGGGACATGAAGATCCAGGAAGGAGAGCCGGGCCTCCTGGCCCCGCAGACACTGCCCGGGACACCAACACGCCGGCGCCCGTGTGTGTGCGCGTACACACACACACACACACATTCGTGCGTGCCGTGTGCCCTGAGCGTAGGCGCTGTAACCTGCGTGGGGCAGCCAGTCAGCCGCCCTGGTGGGTGAGAGGAGAGAGCCCCATCCCTCTCCAAGATAAACACAGGAAGTGAGGACCCCACAGTGTCAGGGTGAAGTTGGGAGCCATCCATAAACTCCCGGTGGAGGTGGGGGGCGAGTAGGAGGAGGCAGAGGGGCCCGGAGTAGGGAGGGAGGGTGTGGGAGTCTGGGCAGGGGCCTGAGTTTGACATCCGCTGTGTTGGGTTCAAATGTGAAAAGTTGAAACAGTGACTAAGCTTGGGGGCCATCTTGGCCCTGTCTGTCTGTCTGTTTGTTTGGGACAACACCTCCCACCTCCCACCCCCACCTCTTTTTCCCCAGCCCTGGGCTCAGTGAACCCTGTGTCCAAGCCAGTTGGAGGCTCGAGGGCCCCCAGCTGGGCGCCCCCAGCACTTCCGGAAGCCAGAACCTGTGCTCAGCGGCAGCGCATTGATGACTGAGTGCCAGGAAAGAAACAGGCAGTGCAGATGCCGGGATGCCCCCGAGACGACGCATCTCCACAGCCCAGTTGCACCTGACAGATCATCCCAGGGCAGCTGCCCGGGCCCCCATGCCCCCAGCCTTCTCCTCTGGGACCGCTGGTCCTGCTTTCCCCGAAGCCCACCAGGTCCCAGGGGAGAGGCGGGATGGGGTCTCTCTGGCTGGGCCGCAGGGGCGGGGGCCACAGGGCCAGCCACCAAGAGGCCACTCTGAGAGTGGTTTTGGATGAATGAGTGCCCACTGTGTGCCAGGTACTTTACATCAGCCTTGAATAATTTTCTGGAACAAAGTGAGGACAGAGGGGGAGAGAAGGGATGTCTTTTTATTTACTCTCAACCACCCAACCATCCTCAGTTTGCCCTGAGGTTACCAGCCGGTTCAAAGTCACATGGCCAGAGGCAGCTGGGGATCTGGATCCTGGGCTCCTCCGCCTTCATGCTTCACGCTCCTCGACAGTGGATACGAGTGAAGAGGGTGCCAGGGTGGTAGCTCCCGCTTGCGGGCCGGAGGGGCAGATGGAAACCTTTTAAAAAACATCCTGTTATTCGCCATTTGATCAGCTGGGCCAGCGGGGTTGAATACATCCCTTCTGAACATAATTGCTGGCTCACTTCTTGCTGTCATAAGCCTCCAAGCCGGCAGCTGGACCCCTACCCCAGCCCTGCTCCAGCTACCTCAGGCCCACCTGGATTTCTTCCGCTTCCAACAACCTCACCTGTGTGCAGCTCTTCACCAGCATTATTTCATTTGCTCCTCCGGCAAACCAGGAGATAGAAAGGCAATGTCCATTTTGCCAGCGAGGAAACAGAGGCTCAGGGAGGTCACGCAAACAATGAGAAGCAGAGCCCAATCTAGACTCAGGGTTGCTTCTTTCTTCCATATCAAATTCCCTTCTTCCGGTGCCAGCTCCTGCCTGTGCCAAGGCTGCTGGTCACTGGTGGTGATGGCACCAGGGCTGTGACAGGGAGACCCCAGGGTCTGGGGTTCCTGCTGGCCCCTGCCTTCCTTGTCACCTCTGCCCCACGACCAGCTCAGCCTCAGGCCCCAGACTCACACCTCTTGTGGGCCCACTGGGACCAGGCCTGGCCCACCTACCTCCTCAGGCATCTCTCTTTCTTTTTACCTTTTTATTCACCATTTTCAGCACCGTGGTTCTTCTTTCATATCCTCAGACTCCCTCTTCTTTCCTACCCCGTGGATCTTAATGCTACGTCAATTTTCCTCTTTTTAAATATTTATTCACTGGAGAAGTGGATGAGTGGGTGGTTGGATTGGTATTTGGGTGAATGTGTGGATGGGTGGAGAGAGAGCGAGAGAGTGAGAGAGAGCGAGAGAGAGAGAGAGAGAGAGAGAGAGATGGAGGGATTAATGGGTGACTAGGTAGGTGAGTAAATGGATAGATGTTAAGTGGGTAGATGAATAGGCGGGTGGATGAATGAAGAGGTGATTGAGGGGGGATGGATGGGAGGGTGGGCAGGGGTTATGTGGGTGGATAGATGGAAAAGTGGGCAAGTATATGAATGGATCTGATGGGTAGGTGGGTGAATGGATGGATGGATGGACAGACAGGTAGGAGGGATGAGATGGAGGGATGCTGCTTCAGTTCTGCTGAGATTTGGTCCTCCCTCCCACCACCTACGTGACCTGGATGTCTGGTTTTCACTCCCAGCCCCACGAGGAAGGGGGGACAGCAGGATCCTGCAGCAGCCCTCCCCTTGGGTCCCAGTCTCCATTCACCTCAGGGATGTCCTGACAGCTCTCTTTAGGAGTGCAGCAGAACCCCCAGATCAGGCTCTGGGGGGTGGGGTTCAGCCTCTGTCCTCTGTGCAAATGCTGGAACGGCTTGAGTCCCTCGCCTGGTACAGCGGCTCCTGCTTTGGGGATGGGGGTGTTCTTTTTATGTCTTCAACTGTCCTGAAACAAAGCAAAACTGAGGATGTATCTCAACAATGTGATTTAAAGTTAATTAACTAAAATTGCATTTTGATGACTAGATCTTAAATTTTACAAAACTAGAAATATTGTCGTGAAGACCTCCAAAGTAATTTAAATAAACTTTCAAAGGACACCCACCCCCAATCAAAACACTGTATAGTTAAGAGATACTTGGTTAATCAGCCCCCAAATTCAGCCAGAATGTCTTTAGGCTAATTAACTAAACAGTCATCAACATACAAAGAATAAAATGGAACAAACAACATAAGATACACTGAAGAGTGGAGGGATGTGGGCGAACAGGTCTTTGGATCTATAGGACGTTAGGGGAATGTGCCAGACCCCACCACCTCCTCCCTCCTGAATCCCTTGCCCTGACTCAAAGAGATGAGGGCAAGACCCTGAGCCCTGAGCCCCTGCCCAGGGACTATGCTGGGACCGCCTCTGTGAGCCCCTGTGCTTACCTGTCCGTGAAGAGGTCATTATAACCTCTCTCATCTTTGCCCTGGGCTGAGCCCTTCCCACCAGTGCTTCATTTTGTCCTCACACACACATGGTGAGGGGAAGCATTATGGTGACCCCATTTCCCAGATGCAGAAACTGAGGTTCAAAGCCAGGAAGTGGCAGATCCAGGATCAGAATCTGTTTTACAGAGTATCTGTCTCATGTCCCCATGAAGTAGATGAAACGACTGCAGTTCAGAGTGGCCCAGGCCACTCAGCCAGAGAGGGCAAACTGGGCTTCGGCTGTACAAATGCTAGTGCAAGTGTCAAGTAAATGGGATGGGCAGTGGATTCGGGGGACTTCAATTGGAGGCATCAATTCCTGTGGGGGTGGAGGGAGTGACTAGAGGGGGAGATCAAAGAGACTGGTCAGGGAGGGCTTCCTGGAAGAGGGGGGCATTAACCAACACAGAGGATCTGGCAGACCAGTGTCCTCCTGAATTCCCACGGAGGGAGAGAGAAAGCAAAGGCCCCGCTTCTCTCTCCCTCTGAGCTCTCTTGTGAAGCTGACTCACTGGAGTAGGCCCTGGCGCCCCAACTTTGGGAAAAACTCCCAAAAGCAGGGCCAAGGGGGCAGAAGCAGCCAGCAGCCTCTCATCAAGCCTTGACAGGAGTTGTCACCAGTACAGAGTCAGCGGGCAAGGGGTGGTGGGGGCTGTCTGGCCCCAGCCCCACTGTTTACCTGTCTGGGCTGTTGCTGGAACCATCCATCTGGATGAAGGATCACACAGCCTCCCTCCTTCCTCCTCCGCCTTAGCTCTCCAGTCAAGCATCCAAGTCCGCAGATCTTCACACCACTCCAGGCCCCTTGGATGCTGCCTCCCTGTGTGCCCTGCTCCTTCCTGGCCACCCCTGGGCAGGCTTCCTGCCAGCCAGCCCCTGCCCCACTCACCCGAGCCCTCTCCCCTGTCCTGAGGTACGTGCTTCCTCCTGTTCTCCCCTATCCACTGAATTCCACTTAATTAAAAGATGTCCTGAGTGCCCATCAACAGCAACAGTAGTTCTTGCAGTCCTGCTGTGCACCAGGCCCTGTGCAAAGTAAGCACTTTACATCCGTTAGTTACTGACTCCTCACCTACACCGTATCTGTGAAGAAAGAGAGAGGGAATTCACATGAGCTGTAGTCATCAGACCTCAGATGCTGAGGCCACTAATTCTGCCAAAGGAAGTCAGGAGGGATGGGGAAGCTATGGAAAAAGGCCCATCTCGGACTGCCTTGCAGGAGAGGTAGGTGTTCCCAGGTAGACCAGGGAGAAAGCATCCAGGCAGACCAGCGGACCGTGAGCATGGGTACGTGAGCATCCCACGAGGGACATGCAGTCAGGAGTGGCCAGGGTGTCTATGAGCGAGAAGAGACTAGAAACTTCCTTAAGGCCTTTCTTGAGCACCCTTGTTCCAGGAGCCCCTGGTTACTGGGCCCTCAACCCATTCCGGCCTCCTGTAGCATTTACAGATTATGTATAAGACGCCTTCCGGTGTAGCTTCCTGAACACATGCTGCCTCTGCCCAAGGATCACAGGCCCCTGCAGGCAGGCTTCACGCCTTATACTTCCTACATTCACCGCTCGCCACCTGCCCACCCCTGGCTCCCACGTTTAGTACGATTGTGAAAGCATAATGGATGCACAGTACAGATCTATTATTGTGTTGATGTTGTTGATGGGTTAATGGTGCTTCTGTAGGTGTGAAGACGACACGACACACACGAGGTCAGGTGTGGCGAGTGCTCAGAATACAGCAGGTGTGCAGAGAGTGGTGGTTCAGGCCACCACGCTCCCTCCCTGTCTCATCTGTGTGAGTTTGCAGGGCCCCGCTTGCCCCCACCCCAGCGCCCCGGGCCCCGAGCTCAAAAGGGACAGAGGTAGATGGCCTGGGGGAGCCCAGTCCCTCTGCTTTCCCACTGGTGATGTGGGTGATGAGGGTCCCTTCCAGCTTGGCCAGCCTTGGGGTCTCACGTCCTCTGTCTCCCATGCTCCTACTAAGCCTTGGGACCCCCGTGGTGTGGTGGTGAAGTGCATGGACTCAGAGTGACAATAAGCCTGGGTTTGAATCCTAGTTCCGACCTCGCCCCACGTGAATCATCCGCAGTGTCCCCATCTGCAGTCAGAGACTCTGGAAATACTGGGCTCGTGAACTTGTTATGTGGAACGATGAGCTCAGAGTGTGCATCGGGCCCTGCACAGTGCCTAGCCACAGGGCACTCTCAGTAACTGTTACTTATCATACCATCTTTTGTCATCTTAAAAATACCCACTCCTCCAGGAAGCCTCCTCTGACTGAGCCTAAGGGAGGTAAGTATCTCCCCCTTTTACCTCTGCTCGGCAGCCTCCAGCTCATGGTCCTTAACCCTTCAGTTCAGGACAGAATAGCAAAGCTGCCCTGGGGTCCAGAGAGGTCTGGCTTGTACTGTGTAATTCCTATAGTTGGAGGGTCATTTGTAGGCCTCAGTGGGCTCCATTCGGATGGGACGCTCCAGAGGATGGGGACTACGTTGTGAAATTTCACCCCAGGGGCTCCAGGAAGTCCTTCAGATGTGGGATGTGCCGGTGGTCAGCTGCCCCATAGCTGGAGACCTCAGCTTCAGCGCTGGCTGTGCCCGACGCCTGCAGCCAGGACCCTAGCCTGCCTTGCCCAGTCACCTGTGCACACGGATCCCTCGCCACGGTCACTGGCCATGACACCCGCTGCCCTCAGGCCCGAGGCAATTCTATCTGCTGTGCCCTCTGTGTGAACTTTGCCCTACAACCCTGGTTGAAGTCGGGGAGGCCCTCTCCAGGGGCCTCCCCTTGGTGGCCGTATTAGGCCAAGGGTCCTGGCCATTACCTCAGGTGAGTGGGACTCAATCAGGAGAGATGGGTCACCAGAGGCCAGGCCAGGTGCCTCAGGGAGGGAGGAGACCTGGTCTCCAGAAGACCCTGAAGAGGTGTTTACCCCCAAAGAGGTGTGTTTACCTCTTTGCGCGGAGGCCTGGTCGGGGCACTTGTTAGTGTAGAGAAGCCCAGCTCCTGGAGGGGGTTCGTGCCTATCACAGGCCTGGCTGGCTGACCATGGAAGGAGCAACCCCTGGGGGTCAGGACTTTCATAATTTAGGGAGGAAGAGGGAAGTGACCAGGCAGAGAGGCCTTCCCTGACCACCCTGGCCGTGGACACACTCCCCCAGCCCCGTGGCCTGATTCTTCATCTTATCTTCTCCACAGACATCCCCGCCTCAACCCCACGGTCTGCAATTTCCCCACCAGCATGTGAGTTCCTGGAAGAAAGACACTTTATCTAGTTCATCACTGTATTCCCAGGGTCCAGGACACTGCCTGGCACATGGTAAGTGCTCAATAAATATTGTTGATTAATGGCCCTGGACTGAGTCATCTCATTTACTCTTTAAACCACCTTCACAGTAGGTATAATGAGTCCCATTCTGGAAATGGGAAACTGAGGCTCCAAGAAGTGAGGGAGTTGGTTAATTTACACACCCAGTGTGGACCCTGTTTCAAACCCAGGTCTCTCAGCTGTTGACCACAGGCCTGGCTGGGTGTGTGATGCCGCCAATCGGTCAGTTCAATACAAGGAAAGAAACAGACTAACACTTTGGTTTGTTGGCTTCTGCTGCCCCCTCCTTCCCCAGGCAGGTTTGTGCAGGCTTTCTTTTGGGGGGGAGCACAGGGAGAGACTGGGGAGAGGGTTGGCGAAGGATTTTATTTCATGAACTAAGTCTATTTTGGGGCCAACCCCTTATGTTGTTACAGCTTCGGGCTCCTGCCTCACCTCTTACAAGGACGGGTGTTCAACCGACACCAAGTCCTTTTTGAGACCAGTAGTGGGAGCCCAGGAGCTGGGAGGGGCAGGACACAGGGGCTGGCCTGAGGCTCGAGGACACTTTGTGCCTTAATCATGGCCTCATGTTTATTGGATGTGGCCCACATGTACCAGGCCCTACTCTCAGCAGTTCCGATGCATCATCCTGGTTCATCCTCAGGGTCCTCGCAGGGGATGTTCCTGAACATCTTCCCCCATGGGTGGCTGAGGAAGCTGAGCCCAGGAGAGGTCGAGCCACTCGCCCAAAGTCACACAGCTAGAAAGTGGTGAAGCCAGCAGTGGGCCCGGGCCCCAGAGCCCACCCACCAACTGCTCTTCCACACCTGGAGGACTAAAGTGGGTTTGGCAGCTGGATTTCAACCCTAGTTTCACTAGGTAAGCGCTGTGTGACCCTGAGCCAGCTGCTTCCTCTGTCTGAGCCTCAGCTTCCTCCACTATAAGATGTGGGCTGCAATTCCCACCTTGCAGGGTTGCTGGGAGCACTCAGTGAAGAAAGAAGGTGGCCCGTGCCTGGCACAAGGTAGGGGTGCTACAAATGGCGGTGGCACTGGGGGTTCACGTGCCCGGCTTGCAGTGAATGTGCCATAACTGACCTGTCCCCGGTTTCATTGTCTAGAATCATGGGACCAGTCACGAGCCAGTGGCACCATTCCAGCTCGGTCCCCAGTCCTTTCTCCACATCCTGGATGATGCCCGAAGTTCGCCGGGGCAGCTCTCCTTCTACTGGAAAGCTTTAGCTGCTGGGAAAATGCAGCTTCCCACAGGCGGGATTGGGGGCAGAGAGAGGGCTGCACAGTAGCTGTTAATAATCACTTTCCCCTCCATGTGAATGAAGATTCTAGAATTGGGTGCCGGGTTGAACGGGTTCCCTAGGAAACAGACAAAAGGGGATAATTGCCAACCTTACATTTTTCTGCCCATCAAAGGTCAGCCTTGGATTATATCAAGCCTTGTTTGGATACCTTCTTTTGCAGGGCCAAATTTGGAATCCTGGGTACTTTTCTTTCTACCCAAGATAATGTGAATATTATTTTAAATTGATATTAATAATATTATATTGTGTGGCACGTTACAGTTTATACATGATTTTTAGTTTTTTTATCCTGTGTGAGCACTACAACCCATTTCACAGATGAGGACAGTGAGGCCCAGAGAGAAGCGGCTCACCTGGGTCAGTGCCAAAGCCCAGTCTGGGAGGAGGCCTGGGACTTTCTCTGGGGCATGGGCCTGGTGGGCCTCCCCAGGGGCCACCCCTGGCTCTCTGCCATACTCCTCCCCATCAGAAAGGCCCAGACCCTGGGCCAGGCTGGGAATGTTTCTGGGTGGGTGGGGTGGGGGTGGGGGGAGGCCCGCCCTGCGTCAAGGCCGTGTGTAAGTGTTTTACTGTTTGCCCGAAGAGGTGTGAATGAAGTAATGGGCCTTCTCCGGCACTCCATCCGTCTAGGGCTGACAGCCGTGCTCCGAGCCCTGGGCTGCCCTGTATAAACGCTGTCACCCTGCCATCCCCGAGCAGGCAGCTTCCTCCGGGAAACTTTAATCAGGGCCTCCCGCACCCGCAGCTGGCCCTGTCCGCAGCTCGTAAATCACAGCCTGCCTTCCCGGAAAACAGAGGGAGAGACAGACAGGGTGACGGGGAGACAGGCGAGGCGAGGCGAGGAAGAGATGACTGGACAGACCGGTGGGGAGAGAGTGAGGCAGCGAGACTAGGCACCGTGGAGGGACAGGAGGAAAGGGACAGCCGGACAAACCAGGGAGGAATGGCTAGAAAAAGAAAAGAAAAGGAGAGAGCGAGAGAGAGGCAGAGGGGTGAGGGGTGTGAGAAAGGAGGCGGGAGGACAGAAACAAAGAGAGACTCACAAAAAGGAGGCACATAGAAGAGACAGAGAGAGATGCAGGCAGAGGGAAAGGCTGGAAGTGAAACTAGGAGAAAAGTAAGGAAAGAGCAGGGAGAAAAGCGGTTAAAAAGATGGAAGAAAGGGGCTTCCCTGGCGGTTCAGTGGTTAAGAATCCGCCTGCCAATGCAGGGGACACGGGTTCGAGCCGTGGTCCGGGAAGATCCCACATGCCGCAGAGCAACTAAGGCAATGCGCCACAGCTACTGAGCCCACGTGGCACAACTACTGAAGCCTGCATGCCTAGAACCCGTGCTCTGAAACAAGAGAAGCCGCCGCAATGAGACGCCTGCGTACCACAACGAAGAGTAGCTCGCCGCAACTAGAAAAAGCCCGTGTGCAGCAATGAAGACCCAACACAGCCAAAAATAAATAAATTAGTTAATTAAAAAAAAAAAAGATGAAAGAAAGAAGCGAGGAGCAGCACAGAGAGACAAAGAAGGAAGGAAGGAGAGATAGACGGAGGAGTACACATCAGGCAGGGCACTCAGCAACCAGGGCAGGGGCCCAAGCACTGAGACGCTGGTCCAGACCATTAACTGGGGGCTACCTCCGCCCCACCCCAACAGGATCCCCCAGCTTCCCCTGCAGGGCTGGACCCTATCAGCACTCAGGCTCTTCTCCCACCACACCTCTCCTGGGGGACTTTGCAGCCAGCCAGACAGAGGGCTGAGGTGGCTGGAGAGAAGGGGAGGGAGAAGGTCACAGCCTCCTGGACTCCAAATCCACGGGCCCCCATCCTAGACCTGCTCTCACCCGGGGATATGACAGGGATCCTCAAGAGCAGACAAGTGACTCACCCAGCAGCCACAAGGATACCTGGGCCTTCCAGCCACCAGTGTGTACCACACTCTCATCCACCTGTTGCACACATGTGCGCACACACACACAGAGGCCACATGCACATGAGTGAGTATCCATGCCCACCTGCAGAGGGATTCACATGGGTGGACAGGGAGAGGCTGGTTCTCAAAGCCCAGCTGGCCAGGCTAGCTTAGCCCTAGCGGCCACAGGAAAGGCCTTCCGGAAACTGCAGAGAATGTTTCAGGCAGTATTCAGTCCAGAAGGGGATTCTTATTCCAGCTTAAGTCATGATAGTTGATAAAAAAACAAAAGCAAGAAGAAAAACAGCTCTCACCCACTTGGTCCTATCCCAGGGATCTAACAGAAAACAAAATGGAGTTTCTGTCTTCTGGACTTGATGTCTGGCCAGGGAAACAGGCAATCAACAATAAGCAAGTAAACGTAGTATTTCACATGATGATGGCGACACAGAGAAGTCAAAACTGGGGGAGAAAATGGGGGTTTTCCTATTTATGAAAGGTGGCCAGTGAAGGCCTCACTGAGAAGGGGACCTTTGAGCAGACACTTGAAGAAAGTGAGGAGACAGAGCATTCCAGGCAGAGGGAATGGCACGTGCAAAGGCCCCGAGGTAGGAACATGCCCAACATATATATATATATTTATTTATTTATTTATTTATTTATTTATTTATTTAATTTTGTTGTTGTTGTTGTTGTTGCGGTACGGGGGCCTCTCACTGTTGTGTCCTCTCCCATTGCGGAGCTCCGGACGCGCAGGTTCAGTGGCCATGGCTCACAGGCCCAGCCGCTCCGCGGCATGTGGGACCTTCCCAGACCGGGGCACGAACCCGTGTCCCCTGCATCTGCAGGTGGACTCTCAACCACTGCGCCACCAGGGAAGCCCGCCACCATATTTTAAAGGAAGCCTCAAAGAAGGCCAGTGTGGTTGGAGCAGAGTGGGCAAGAGTAAGAGTGCTGGGAGGCGAGGGCCGAGAAATGGGGGACCAGGTCACGTAGCACTGTGACGGTCATTGTAAGGACTCAATGTGCAGGAAATGGGAGGGTTTGGATTTGAGGTTGACCAGATCAGACATGTTCTCAAAGGATCCTCTGGCTGTTGTTTTGAGTACAGACTGAAAGGGGGCAAGGGCAGAGCAGGGAGACCCAGGAGGGGGTTCTTGAATTCATCCAGGTGAGAGGTGATACAGCTTGGACAGGGGGACAGCAGTGGACATATTATGAAGAGAGACAGGCGGGATTTGCTGAGAGACTGGATATGTGAGAAAGGGAAGTCAAGGGCAGATTCAAGGTTTGGGGCCAGAACAACCAGAAGGACGGAGCTGCCATTTACACGGCAGAGACGAGTGAGGAGCAGGTGTGGGTGGGGCAGGTTAGGAGCAGTTCAGGGCGAGGGCCCATCGCGCGTCCAAGGGCAGGTGATGAGTGGGCAGCTGGGGAGTGCAGTCTGAGCTGAGGATGTGGGCTTGGGAACTGTCAGCAGGTAGGCGGTGTTTCAGCTCATGGAGCTGGATGAAGCCACCTGGGGAGTGAGTGAAGACAGTCCAAAGACGGGGTCTGGGGGCCGCAGGCCACAGTTAGAGGTTTGAGAGAGGAGGGAAATGCAGTGAAGGTGATGGGGCAGGAAGAACCTGCGACGTGAGAGGCGAAACAAGAAAGAGAAGCATCTCCCAGCACCGTCGGAGAAGCGGTCCAAGAAGGGCAGGCTGATCTGCTACCCTGCCAAGAGGCCAGGAAAGGTGAGGACGGAGGAGGATCGGAGGTTGGATTCAGCAACAGGGAAACCCCTGGAGATCTTGACCGAACAGTTTGCGGGGAGTGGAGGGTGTGGGTGTCGGGGAGACCTGACTGGAACGTGAGCTGACAAAAGAATGAGAGGAGGGGAACCGTAGACAGTGAGTGTGACTGTTCTTTTGGGGAGTTTCGATAAAATAGGAAGCAAAAAATGGGCCGGGGTGTGGAATCAAGAGAGAGGTTTTTTTTAAAATAACCTTTTTGATTTCGGAATAGTTTTAGATTCATAGCAAAGTTGCAAAGGTACTACAGAGCGTTCCCATATACCCTTCACACAGCTTCCCCTAACGCTAGGGTCTCCCATAACCACATTTCATTTGTCAAGACTAGCACACTGACATCAGCACCAGACCAGTAACCAGACTACAGGTGTTACTCAGATTTCACCAGGCTTTCCACGAATCCAGTCCAATCCCTAGTATACCAGGTTGCATTTGGTAGAGAGGGTCTTTTTTCTTTTCTTTTTTAAAACG
>NW_006786690.1:4830693-4844987 GCF_000442215.2 Lipotes vexillifer | reverse complement strand
CGGGGGGGCATCCCTGCCTGTGTGAGAGCTAATGGGAATGGTCCAGCGGAGGGAAGGAAGCTGGTGATGCAGGTGAGCGAGGGGTGATGCTTGCTAAAGTGATCCTCGAACACGTGCAAGAGGGTGGGAACCAGGACATCAGGGGTCCTCTTGGTCTCTGGCTGCCCCTGTGCCAAACAGGCCGTACAACAGAAACAAGCACACCACTTGAGTGTAAATGACGTTCCCTGCTTACAACTCCGTGCACGTATAACCTCATTTCGGAATCCCGTCCTCCAAGAGAAAAACAGCCCCAGAGGCATGTGGGGTGGCTGCGGAGAGGGGCTCAGGAAGGAGCAAAGACTTCCCTGAGGCCATGTGGTGTCAGCAGTAGAGCCAGGATTCCAGCTCATGGGTCTTGACTTTGGAACCAGAGCTGCGAATCTGTTTCTCCACTGTAGCCGGTGTGTTCTGGGAATTCCAGGTGGCAAGCCGGCAAGGGCAGAGCTGGGAACACACACAGAAAGAGAAATGAAAAGCTCTCTTACCTGGCACACCAGCCCTGTCCACCCTGGCACACCAGCCCTGTTCATCCTGGCACACCAGCCCTGTCCACCCTGGCACACCAGCTCTGGGACTTTGAAGGTGTCAGGTGGGGCATGTGGAGCACAGTCCAGCAGGAAGCAAGCAAGCAGAAGGGGCAGATCAAAGGCAAAGAGCCAGGAAGGGTCAAGCAGGAGACCTGTGGCCAGACTGTGGCTGAGACGACACTCCAGGCCTCACCCTGTACTGGTGATCGGTGGGCGACCCCGGCTCTCCCTCGGCTCCCCACTTCCTCTGCACGTTACCTATATGCATAGACTTAGCTGTATGTATAGAGCGAGCTTTGCTGTTTTCAACCAACCATACTGATGCTCCAAAATGAAAATGAGTAAATGAAGGAACCCTCTTCTGCTATTTAGGGGTCAAACCTAAAGTCAGCATCTGGATGCCTGTTACAGAGATCAAGTTTGCCTGCAGCTGGACACTGGCACCCAAATCAAGCCTTCACACACACACACACACACACACACACACACACACATGACCCTAGGGTTCCCCCATCCCTCTTCTGGAAACTACAACTTCATCCTAGTACAAGTCCACAGTCCCTTCTCTGAAACCCTGGGGGCCACGTGTGTTTCAGACTTCAAAGCATTTCAGATTCCAGAAGGGTAATTCAGTGCACATACCGCAGATATAATAATCCCCATGGGGCCTGAGCAGTATTCTGTATGCAAATACATTAATATTTCTGCAGTGAACGTATGAATATTCACAGTAAGTGGGAAAAATAAAGACCATAAATAGCCTCTTGACAGTTCAGGTTGTTTTACAAACTCACGAGTTTCAGAGCTTCTTGGATTTCAGGACTTCAGGTAAGCAACAGATGACCTCGCGGGAGGCCCCCAGCCAGGTGGGCTTCTCAGCCCTCACACACATGGACCCACATGTGTACTCATTTCTGATGGATGTTGGGAGCTCTGGTCTCGTGGGCGCAGGCAGGATGCGTGTGAGTGTGTGTGTGTGTGTGTGCGTGCGCGTGCACGCGTGCATGTATACCGGCGCGTGCATGTCTTGCCCCTCTGAATCCTGAGTCTCTCTCCCAGTCCTGGAAGGGGCCTCGGAAGCATCTCTCAAATCCTCTCGACAACATTCCCACCAAGTGGTCACCCAGCTCCTGCTTCCATGACCTCCCTGACCCCCACCCTTTCTTCTCTGCCACCCCTCCCTCTACACCAACGTCCCCTTCCTACAATCTCCGGACCTTCACACCCTCCTCACCCCTCCACCTCGTCCTTGAGAGGCTCAGAATGGCACAATCCTAAAGCTCTTATTCCTCAGCCAAATTCCTCAGTGGGAACTGCTAGTGTGTCGTGAACTTGAGCCACTTCAGGTTCTGACAGAAGGATCCAAGCCCCAGTTTCGGTGTATCCCAAATTCTGGCCAGTGAGCTTCCTTAACATGTGGGGTTTCCCTGCCTTCTACCAGCTTAGGAAGGGATGAATGTGATCAGGCCTATAGTACATGTATCCTTCCCTTGGAGTCCCTTCTTTTCTATTATTTTTTGTGTGTGAGGAATTTTTACATGTTTAATGTTGTTTGCCAAGCATTCTGAAAAAGACTGATGGTTTTTTCAATTTTCTTATTTTGAGATCATTTGAACTTACAGAAAAGTTTCAATAGTACCAAGAGCTCCTGGACACCCATCATCCATATGCATCACTTGAATATTTTGCCATATTTGCTTTTTCGTTCTTTCATACATATATATTCATATTCGTACTTTTTCTGAACCATTTGAAAGTAGGCTGTGTGATGCTGCCTTTTGCCTTTATATTCCCGTGTATATTTTCTAAGAATAAAGATCTTCTCTTACATAACAACAGATCACAAAGCTATACAATCCAGGAAATTTAACATTGATACAAAGCTTTCATCTAATCCATAGCACTCCCTGGGGGTTTAAAAGTCACTTCCCTCCCAGCTTCTTGGACAGTTCAGCTGTGTTTGGGGTAAATTCCTGGTGCCAAGCAATGGAGTCCCAGGCAGGGCTCCCCTGGGTTAGTCTGGACTTCAGATGCAAATCATGCTGGCAGTTCTCAAATCATCTGCCCTAGGGGTTCCACTGGTGGAGGGAAGGCATCACTTTGGAGTGGGGTTGGTTTGAAGAGAAAATTCTACTTTAAAGAAAAAAGGTGCAAAACCACTGAGAGGCCTGTCTTTTCATCTTACATTTGAGAGGGGGGCTTTCGAGAGGGTAGAGCCGGCTGCTCTGGGCCACCCTGGGATTTAATGGGCAGTCGAGCAGGGATCTGAAACCAATTATTCATTTAACCGACGTTTCTGGAACACAGTGGCGGGGGGCTGGGGGAGGATATGCTGCACCCCAGAGTCGCAGAGATGACAGACGCCAGGCCCGTCTTCCAGAAGCTGCCTGGCTGGCACGTCATCCATGCGGCTCTGCTGAGGTGGGTTCTGAGCCTCCATTCTGGTCCAGAGACCCCAGAGAAGGGAAAATGAACCGGCAGGAGCTTTTCCAAGAACCCTAGTGTTCTTTTAACAGACATTTGTTCTACCAGCAAACTTTTGAACATTCAGCAAACATCGGTCCATTCAACAAATATTTGCTCGCTCGTGCGTGTTGACTCAGTTCCTGCCCTGTGCCTACGAGGGTGGGGGTCACAGACACGGCATTAGCGATGGGAAGACAGAGTGCCAGGCGACAGGAGGCCAGGCCAGTCCCCGGCAAAAGACTCAGGGTGGTAGAATCTCTTCTTCCATCTCTCCCTGTCTCTGCCTCCGCCACCGCACCCCACAGCATAAGGGATGGGATGACCCCAGCTCCCTTCTCCCAAGGGCTCACTCCCAAACTTCTCCTTTATAAACAAAACCCTATACAACACCGAGTGGAGCTGCGGGTGCCTGCCCAACTTGAGCAGATCCTGCTTTCTAGAGAGCAGCCCAGCGAGAGTTACTGGAAATCTCTCCAATGGGCACAACGTTTGAGCCAGCAATTCCACTTCTAGGAGTTTAATCTAAGGAACCAATAATGGGATGTGCTGAGGTTTAGCCTTAAGGATTGTTTAGAAGAGTGCAAAATAGTCATCAACATGAATGTCTGCTTGGGGAGGAAAATCACGGCCCTTCTTGGGCCCTAGAATGTAAGGCATCCTGTGACAGCCTTGGACAGGAGGATGTGAAATGGCAGGCAAGACAGTTCCCAATATATTAAGGAAAAAGGAGCTTTCAAAGTAGGATTCATGGGAAAATCCAGGTTTTTAAGAAATATATACACACATGGGAAAAATCTGATAGGATATACTTTGGAAAAGTTAAAAGTGAGTCATCTCTGTATGAAGCATTACAAATGATTAAAAAATTTTTTTCTTAATTATGTGCTCCTGGTTTTCTACATTTTCTGTACTGAATATGCATTAGTAGTATAATTGGAAAATAATGTACAGAAATATAACTTTTCCATTAAATTCAGCGGAACACCCATTGTTAACCCTTCCCCTGCTCAGCTGCAAACCTCTATTACAGACACGACACCATTTCTAGACATTCGCCCAAGGAAAACATATGACCCTCAACCCCAAGTGGTGGTCCTGATGACCACATCGGCACTGCTGGGTCCTGAGCTTCATACCCTTGTGTCTTATGTGTGCGTGCACATGTGTGTACAGACACATGTGTACACAGGTGTGTTTCTTGGGGCTGGGCATGCCACCAGCGGATGGCAAAATAGGGGCTGGGGCCATCATCTCAAACCCAGAGACGAGAATGACCTTTGACTACTGGAATCAGTTCTTAAAGCTGCTTTTATCATTTCTAGGAGCTTGGGCTCACTGGGCCTCTCTCCCCATCCTTTCCCCATCCCACCTCAAACGCACACTCACACATTCAAGAGACACACATGCCAATACACACTCCTCCTAACCACAAGGCATGGTTTCTCTTTGCTAAGAAAAAAACAGAAGCAGAAGGATTAGAAGATACCTGTGGTGACCTCGTGTGTCTGCAGAATCCCTGCTGGGAGCGCTCCAGCATCTGCTCATATACGAGGTGTGCTTCCCAGTATGAAGCATCTCTATGAGCCGTACACATGTGCTCTTGGTGGTACTTACATGCACCCATACATAGGGGCATGGTGGGACCGTGAAAAGAGCCAGGCATCCGGCTTCCAAGTCCAGCTTTGCTGTTCATCAACCTCGTGAATTTGGGAGAGTCGGAGCCTCTCCAAGCCATTGTTTCCCCTGGGATGTGGGAAGGACGGGTGTGGACATGATTTATAAATTGCAAAATGCTATCCACGTTGATTATTATGTATACACAGGCTCGTATTTATTATAATAATAGTGATCCTAACATTCAGAGAATCTGCCTCTCCTCTACACCTGCCTGGGGTGCTGCTACAACAGACTACCTCTGCTATGCTTGCCTCCCTCCTCTGCGCCTGCATCATGCTAATTGCAAAATCTTAGCATTTTCAAATCTAGCTCTGGGGAAACGCTCCTAGAAGTTACCTAGTCAGAGGCATGAAGGAGAGCAGTGTGAACACCGCTGGTACCTGCTGAGGAGCGTGTAGCTTAGGCCATGTGGCTTCAGGAAGCTCAGAGAGGGCACCAGCCCTTAGCTGCGGAGCCAGGGCAGAAGCCTCAAGCAAAGGGAATCAAAAGACCCAGGAACTCCCACTAGCTCACCCCAGCGAGGGGAGGAGCCAGGCCCAGGGGCCCTGCTGGCTGAGCCGGCCAGGCTGGGATTTATGGGCCCCTCTTGGACACGTTAAAGATCACATTAAGTGCAATAAATGTAGATCACGCTCCTAAATAAGCTGAGATTTATCCCCGGATCCTCTCCGCAGGGGCCAGCCCCATAAATCCTGCCCGAGCCTGTCCCCTGGCCAAGGGATGGAGGAGGGGAGGGGAGGGGAGGGAAGGGGGTAGGGGCGAGGAGTGGGGGAGCAGTTCCAGGTATTGAATGACTTGGAGCTGACAGGGGGCTCTTGATGAGGGTGAAGAGAAGGGGTGGGGCAAAGATGGGGCTCAAGCTGTGTGCCCCAGCTCCATTCTCTGCCATGTCCTTCCCTGCCCACCCTCTTCTGGTCCCTGCCTGCATATGATCTTGCTATAGACATTGAAATAATAATGATTCTTCTAAACGGGAAGCTCAACCCTAACAAATATTGCCTTTGTCCACGGTGCGGGAGGGCCCTCTATTAAGAAAAATGTATTGTAGGAAAATGCAAATTTACAGACCAATAAATTACAAGATGATTAGTCACGTTGCAGTCTTTCTTCAAAGGATTCTTTAAAGGCTCTTCTCGTTCATTTAAGTGTCTCTTTATAGCTCAGTAACTTCCAGACTGAGAGGCCGGGAGGCCCCATGGAGGGCAAGGGAAACTGGGAAGATGCGGAGAAGGGAGAGCTCGTCTCCACAACCAGCCTGGGGGAAACATCATCCCCGAAAGGGCATCAGAGTCATATGGATTGTGTTGATACAACAAATGTTTGCCCAGCACCTATTCTATACCAGGTACAGTCCCAACATTAGGGAGACAACCAGACAGGAACCCCCTGGACCCCCACCGAGTTCCCAGGGTGGGGTGGGGTGGGAAGATTAACATTGATCAGATCCACCCTGGTTCCAGATTGACTAGATGCAGTTTACAGGCAATGGTTTCTGAGCACCCCTATTGCCAAATGTCAGGGACAGTCCGCGTGCATGACGGTTGAAGGAAAGGTGAATTAATAGATGGAATTTTTAAAAGGGAAAAACAAATATAAATGCCATGGTTTCTCTAGCTTTTCCCAAAGAACAAACACGATGTTTGGCCTTCTTTGAACTAATTGTCCCAGAGTCCTTTGCTCTGTGACCTGGATCAAATCCCTCAACCACTCAGCACCTCAAGCGCTATTGACCACAGGCAGACAGGAAGGGATGAGCTCATGCCCTGGCTGCAGGGATCACTGAGGAATCTCTTCCAAGGGTGAGGAGAGCCTGCTGGATCCCCTCCACCCACCACTTGCAGGCACACGGATTTTACACTTTCCCAGGCTCTTCCTGCCCCTGTGTCTCGGCTCCTGCCGTCCCTTTTGCCATAATGCCCTCTCCCCTCTTCACCACCTAGCAAACTCCTATTCATCCTGCAAGACCCAACTTCTGTCAAGGACTTATTGCATTATGTTGGGATTTAGCCATTTGTGTGTCTGTTGCCCCAACTGGATTATAAGCTCCTTGAAGGCAAGGGTTAAGTTTTGTTGGTATAATTCATAGAGCCAAGCACCATGCCCGGCACATAGATACTGTTCCATAATTATTTGCAGAATGAATGCCTCAAATTAATTGGATGTATAAATGACCTTGATCATCACAGTTACAGTTACTGAGTGTTGAGCATTCACGGTGGGCTTAGTGCCTCACCTATCATAACCTTGCCAGGGAGGTTTTATGATCACTGTTTTACAAGAGGAAAAATTGAGCCTGGAAAATTTGAAGGCTAGTTCAAGATCAAAGAGCTGGTAAAGCATAGGGCCAGGTCCACTTAATGATCTATTACACCCTCATCAGTTCTCTTTTGTAAATTACAGTCACTTCCAGGGCAGGGACTGTGTTGTATTCACCTCTGGATGTATCCCCAGGACCCAGCGTAACATGTGCACAAAACTGAATGACAATGAATCTGAAACCATTGTCATCTTGTTGACAAAATGACATTTGTTTAGATTTTCAAATCAACAACCAATGGGCTATTCAAGTGCTATGCCATGCCACAGTAGAACCTGAAACAAAAGGAAAGAAAGTGTGCACCCTATATATATTTTTTATATAGGTTTTTAAAGTTAAGTTTTCTAGATTATTAAATAATATTGAAAAATGAAAAACAGGTTATTAAAACTCACATTATTTTAAGTTTAGATATTTTATTTCTACCCTAACCAGAATTTATTGTAATGTTGCCTTCCTAGCTTGAATGGAAGCAAACTCATCAATACAAATCAAAATTCAAAATCTATTTCTTTGCTTGTTTTATTTTCTATTGAAGAGTCATAAATTGTGACAAATAAGAGAAAACTTTTTGAAAGTATGTTTGATGAGTATAAAACCATATCAAAAGATGTGAATATACTTCCCAAATATTTAAATTTAATATTGAGAATTTTAAGACATCTACTTTTCAGTTTTTCTCATATTTTTTCAACTGCTTTAACATTCTAGAAAAGATATTTTTTAAAAATAGATATAACTATGTAACTGGGGAGTACATTTTTCTTTAGGCTCATGGCAGTGTGTTTTTATTTAAAATGATATTTTGTTCACCATGGACTTTTTTGCATTAATTTTGATTTTTTAAGTTGTGCATTAAAATACTATTTACCTTGATTACTGAGTTTTTTGGTGCTCCCTTAAAATTTATGCCCACCCAATCTTGGCGCTACTAAACCCCAAGAGGAAGGGTAAGGAGAAAAGGGCCTGCTCCCCTCCCACAGGTAACGATACAAGCAGATACAGCTTCCCTGCAGGGCAAACTGTGATGTTCATCAAAAAACATTTAAATGTTCCTTTCCTTTGGCCGACCATAATTCCACCTCTGGAGGTTTATCTAAAGAAATTGAGAGCTACAAAGTTTTTTGTACAAGCATGTTCATCTCCTTCTTATTTATAACAGCATAATGTTGGAAATAACCTGGTTGCCCAACCATAGGACATTTGTTTTTAAAAAATTCTGTTTATCCATGTGGCAAAATGTCATGTAGCTGCTTTGAATCATGTTTTTTCAAAATGATATTTTTGAAGAATATTTAATGACATGGGAATATATTCAAGATGGCTTTTGTGGAAATGCACAATGAAAACTATATTTCCCACGTTATTTCATTTTTTAAAAACATATTTGTTTTGAAAAAAAACACAATACATGAAAATATTAATGGTGGTTTTCCCTGGATGGTGGAATTACAAGTGATTTTTTTCTTCCTTCTACTTTTCTTTGCATATGTCTTCTTCCTACTGTTTCGTTATATTTCCAATGAGTTTGTATTAGTTTTACAACCAGGAATTAAATTTTTTCCTATTTTTTATTGAGCTATAATTAACATATAAAAATAATATTTTAAGTTAATTCATCCAATAAACCTATACTTTAGAAGGTTTAGGAGAACAGGGAATATGCCTGCTTTGTTCCCTGATACGTTTCTAGTGCTCACAGCAGGGCCTGGCACATGGTAGGTGCTCAATAAACATTTGTTGAATAACTGCTTATGAATAAGTAGTTCAAACACTCCTTTTATTAATCAAGACGCTTTTGGCTGAAGAGACAGAAACATAACTCAGTTTAAGGGAAAAAGGAAATGTATTGACTGACAGGTGAAGCTCCCAGATTGGAAAGACCAGTCTTGGGGATCAGGGCCAGTGCATCTGTCTCTCCTCCCTGCTTGACTCCCCTGCTTTCAGCAGGGAAGATGGCCACTGACAGCTGCTGAGCGACCTCCTCCCAGCCCCACTTGTTCCCCAAAGGACAGATTCTGGGTAGGCCCTGCTATAATCTCACTTACCCTCTTAGCCAGCCCTATATCTTGTAAAACTTCAGTGCCGCCAAATCCAGCATCCTTTAAAAAAAGTTTTTTGCACACCCTATATTCATAGGGTAGGATTTGCAAAGCTTGTGACACAAGTTTCAGTAACTTAAGGATTTCTAAAACCAAAGGTATGATGGTCCTGAGGGTAATTAGACAGCCATGGCTACTGGACAAGATATTCCCCGAAGGTTTCTGTTCTTGGCTGACATGAAATTTCTCCCTCCCCCAATACGTGCACCCCAACCTGTTGGCAGGAACCATTTGACATTGACATTTACCGTTTTTGAAGCTCCCAGTGACGTAGGTGGGAGGCATCAGCTATCTGGGTGACAGCCTTAACAGGCCTGACGTAAGTAAGCCATCGAGTTCCCTAGGCTATCAGATTTCTGTACCTGGGGAATTCAGTGTGTGGGCAGTATTTGCATCCTTTGATAATTCTGCTGCAAGAGCTGAATTTAAGTCAGAGAAGAGCTCGTTGTTCCAGGCACTCTGATGGATGACTTCATGTACACAACCCTTACAACAAGGCAAAAATAAAGCATGTAAGGCAGTAATTATAATGATCCCATTTTACAGATGAGGAAGCTGAGGCTCAAAATAGAGAGTTCACACAGCTGCCAAATGGTAGAGTTGGGCTCTAAACCCAGGTATTCTGACTCCAAATCCTACAATCTTTCCATGCCCCAAGTGTTTCCCAAGGGATGTAAGAATCACCAGATGGTATGCTAAAAAGAACTTTTGGGGCAAAGTATTTTGGGAAATGTTGCAAACTATTTCTCCCCCTTGGAAAGTTACAATATTCCTTAGCATATTAAAGGCTCTGAGAAGTCCTGCATGAAAGAAACTGGAAGGCTTCCCTGGTGGCGCAGTGGTTGAGAATCTGCCTGCTAATGCAGGGGACACGGATTCGAGCCCTGGTCTGGGAGGATCCCACATGCCGCGGAGCAACTAGGCCTGTGAGCCACAACTACTGAGCCTGTGCATCTGGAGCCTGTGCTCCGCAACAAGAGAGCCGCCATAGTGAGAGGCCCGCGCACCGCGATGAAGAGTGGCCCCCGCTTGCCACAACTAGAGAAAGCCCTCGCACAGAAACGAAGACCCAACACAGCCAAAAATAAATAAATTAATTAATAAAATCCTACCCCCAACATCTTCTTAAAAAAAAAAAAAAGAAACTGGATTGATTTTGTTCAACCTACTTTTTGCCTGAATTTATTTGACCGTGTAACTCTTCCTCCTTTCCATGATAACTATATATTGTGGAACACACTACAGGAACCACTGTATTATGCCCCAAACTACTGTGTTCGTTCATTGTAACCACAGCTTGCTGGTGTTTGCACTGGTGTTTGATGATCTGTGGGAGATGTCTCAACTAATTTTATACTTTCAATGGTGTAAATATCAAAGTCCCTAAGATTCAGAGGGGATTCAAAATTATTATGGTTCTCACTCACTCTTGGACAGTTTCTGGAGTGATAGAGGAAGGAGTGTAGTTACAGGGTTAGCCCTGGAAATTGCCCGTGACTCACAACCTCTCTGTGCCTTAGCAAGGATTCATTACCAGCATCATGACCTGTGTGAAAACAATTATAGTACTTATGGATCCTGATTTTTACAGTAATTGCTGTTTCCTTTTCATTTGAACCAAGGATAACTTTGGGTGGAAAAGTGCGAGGGACAGTTCTTGCTTTGTCTCCCAGGTTTTCAGACCACGTGATTCCTGTGGAAACATCAATTTCAGTTCCTTCTACTGTGCCTACCGCCTGGCCAATCATGGTATCCACCCCCACCCCCCTGCCGAACAAAGCAATTGGCCCAAAGTGTGGGTAGTTGATCCAAATACAGCCAATGAGATTCCTACCAAGAGGTCAGATCTATGGACTCTGGGAGAGAACAGCCTGTTAGATCATAAGCTTTGTGGAGCTATTTTTCTCACCCCGTGGAGAAAAGCTTCTCTGAGATATAAGCCAACACACAGAAGGAAACAGGGCTGAAACTATAGAGAGAGGGATAAAGGACAGTCAGGGTCTTGGTAACATCACTTGTGTCCCTGGATCTAGCCATGCCTGACACAGTCCCACCCCCAGTATTCTCAATTGTGTGAGCCAATGCATTCCCTTTTTGCTTAAGCTCATTGGGGCTGTGTTTCTAGTTATTAGCAATATCTAAGAAAGTACTGATGTATTCAGAAATTGGTATCCCAAAGTGGAGTATTATAAATGTGGAATTCGCTGAATTGAGGTGGGTAGTAGGTAGGAGTGTAGTAAGTGGGGAGGATGGTAAGAAATTAGGTCCATGAGGTAAGGAGAGGTCAGATCAGTCTGAACCTTGTAGACCAAGCTCAGGGTTTGGGGTATTATTCCAAGTGCAATGGACAGCTTCTGGAGGGTTTTAGACGTAGGACAGTGACCTAATGTGATTTATGTTTTTAAAAGATGGTACTGGTGGTTAGATGTAGAGTGGCTGGTGGAGGCAAAAGTAGAAATCAGGAGACCAGCTGGGAAGGAGGCTAGGGGGCTGGTCTAGGCAATGGTGGTGGTGGCTTGGACTACAATGAAGGGAGTGTGGGTAGTGACAACCGGTCATAATGGGATACCCTGGGGGTGGAGTTGAGCGTGTCTGCTCATGCATTGGTTGTGAGACGTGATGGAGGAGGGAGCAAAGGATGATTGTGTAGTGGATTCTGTTGGTCCCCACCCAGCTCTCCAGCTTCTCTGGGGCACCCATCCCCCACTCCTGTGAGTGTAGGCCAACCCTTTGTCTGGAAAATTGCCCTTAGCCAAAGGGATCTAACTCACCAGAAACCCACCAATGACTGCCCCACTAATGACTGACTGACAGAGGGTTACAAAAGGCAGGCCTCCTTCCCATTTCAAGGTGGGACTAACTCTGAGTCACAGTTCGCCCTCCAAAGCTCCCCATGGAATCCAGCTAAAACTGGTCTCCAGCTGAGACCACAGCCCTTGCTGAGCTGCCCTAACCTGCTTCCCTCACTCCCTTCCTCCTGAGAGCTCTTCCCCAAGAAATCATTGCACAAGGACCCCTGGCTCAGGCCCTGCTTCCAGGAAAGCCAATCTAAGACAGCATCTATACTTTGGGCTGGATCACCTGGATACTGATGCCATTTGAAATGGGGAAGACTAGGGTAGAAGAGGCTTGTCTAGAAAACGAAGAGTTGATTTCGAACATGTTAAGTCAGAGGTGCGGGCTAAGAGATGTCAAGAAGCTACTTGGAATGGGAAAGTGGGAAGGCTCCATTAAATAGAAGTCCTGACTCTGTGGTATCACTCTGTGATATAAGGCGGGAGGTGGGTGAGTTGGGGTGGGAGAGCTTGAATGGGGTAGGAGCTTAGGTGGACAATGGAACAGAGTAAGTGCTTGATGATCACGGGAGAAAATTCTGCCCTTGGCACAAACAGATGGCCACTTTGGACAATTCATTTTCGGCCTCTAAGCCTTAGTTTCTCTACCTATAAGAACTGGAGGGATTCTTCTGGTTCTGACATCTCCCCACAGGCCCTGCCTTCTCCTTTAGGAGCACTTTCCCTCATATTCTGACCTGTTTCCCAAACAGTTTGGCCTGGGCTTTCTCCCACCTCCCTGATTTAGTGGGTCTATATGCTAATTCACACTAAAGTGTTAATGACTAATAAAAGGTGGGCTTGTATCTAAACATGCACTTGGAACTTGTTTAGTAACTCTATACTGAGCACCAATGGTTTAAGACTTATGCCTGGGGCTATTATGGAAGATTCCAAGAGAAGGAAGGTAAAGCCCTTGCCTTCAGTCCTGGAACCCAAACAAGAGAGACCTTGCTGAGCCCTCGGGAGCTTCCCAGTGAGCCAGGGGCTTCCCAGATAGTCTCTTTAGTCCTTCATATTACAAGGCAGATTGTTTTTCTCCCTGTATGTAGAGAGGGATGCAAGGGAGGAGGGGAGTGAGATTGCAGCCAGAATTGTCCACATCCCCTCTGTAAGCACTTTCCTCTGTGCCAGATAGCCCTCGATTCAATCTTGGGTGGTTGGATGCCCCCTTTCTGTGATGGGACTCTCACTAGGAATGTAGACCGATTCAGTAGTTCTGGGGTGGACCTGGAATTCCGTATTTTAAAGATGAATCTACAGGCAGACAGGTTTGGAAAACACTAGAAATGTGCACCTTCTTTCTCCTGGATCCTGAAACAATTCTGCAGTGAGACGTCTGTTTGGAGTTCAGCAGTCCTGGGAGTGAACCTGGCTCTGCCAGGCACTAGCTGTGTGGCCTTGGGCAAGTCACTTCACCTCTCTGAGCCTGTTTTCTCATCTGAAAAGTACAGACAAGAATAACTGCCCATATGAAAGAGGGGGAAGCTAAATGAGGACAAGGTACAGTGCCTGGTACGAGCAGGCACTCAGCAAGTTGCCCTGGTCACCGATGCTCTTGTCACTGCACGTACATGGCCATCTGGTCCTGAGAACACAGGCTTCTCCTGCCTCCCACAGGTAGTCTCTCCCTGGCATTCAGGACATTCATATCACTGGCTCCGGCTTCCCACATCAGCAGTGAACTCCCCTCCCCTCTTGCCAATGCCTCCTGAATACTCACTTCTTCCATGGGGCCTCCCAGCGCTGACCTCACCCCGGGCCCTATCAGCTGAGCCCTGGGCAGCTTCTCTCCCACTATCTCATCTCCCCACACCCAGCAAGGCCTGGGTGGGGCTGGGCAAGGGGCCGGGCCCTTGTGTCCGCAGCCCAGGCAGCTGAGTTTTTGCTAACTGGGGCACGGGGGAGGGGCACAGGGGTAGGAGCACACAGAGTTTGCTGGCTGCAGGATGCCTTGAGTGGGGCCTCTCCCCACTCTGTGTGTGGGGATGGCAGCTATCCCCTCACAGGGCTGTGGAGAGAAATCAGTGCAGTAGTGGGCGGAAAGCACGTGGTCACCCGGAGCTGTGATTGCCAGTTCCTTCCAGAAGCCTGGTGTCTCCCAGGCTGAGGCAGTAGAGGGAGGCTTTTCCATGTAACTCAGGGTGGGGAAGAAGTTGCACTCTTTGCCTGGCATGGCAGAGGAGGTGTCATGCAGGAGGCTGCTCTTCCCAGGGCAAAGATCCTACCGTGTCTGTCTCTCCGTTTTGAATACTCCAATGGGACCTCAGACCAAGCCTTGAAGGTACGCCTACCCTGCACACTCGGGATCAGAATCCATGGGAAAGAG
>NW_006786690.1:4823460-4830392 GCF_000442215.2 Lipotes vexillifer | reverse complement strand
AATCCAGGGGAAAGAGTGGAGGGGTAGATAAAGAGAGGTGGAGGGTTGCGGGGGGAGTCACAGAAAGGGGAGGGGTTGAGAGGACCAGCAGGGAGAGAATCAGGACAGAGAAAGCCCAGGAGGCTCATTCTCCAGGACCAGGTGCTGTTGCTCTGATGGGATCCTGGGGACAAGGAGACCACTGGGGATGCAGCTCCCAAACCTCCAATCCCGGGGGACTCAGTCCACCTAAACCCATGTGTGCTCCAACTGAGGACGACAAGGTCGTTCTGTGATGGCCCTTCTCACTCTGTCTTCTTCGATAATGAAATAATAATAATAACAATCGTTGATACATACAGCAGTTACTATTCATCAGGCATGGTTCTGGGAACAATACATATTAACTCAATTACCCCTCACAACAACCCCAAGAGGTGGGTAGCCTTATTATCGCTATCTTAGAGATGAGGAAACTAAGGCACAGAGAGGTTAAGTAACTTGCCAAAGGTCACACAGCTACTAAGTAGTGGAGCCGGGATTGTCCGTCTCTCAGAGTCATGCTGAGTTTGCATCCTCTCTTCCTCCTCCCCTCCCCCTCTTCTTCATTGCTGGAATGTTCCCACATGTCCCTCCCCATCTTCTTTTCACTCCTTGGTCTGGCCCCTGGCCTGCAAACAGTGGCAGTTGCACTCTACGTTATTAATCCCCTGCCAGACTTGTCACCAAGAAGCTAGTGTATAAGTGCCGAAGTAGCCACAGGCCCCCTCCAGGCCCTGACACCAGTCTGTCTCTCCAGTTCAGCCTTGTCTCACCCTAACCCCCACCAGGCAGAATTTCTGGCCATTTCCCTATGGTGCCTGGCTGCTTCTTGCTGACCCCTCTGCCTAGAAGGCCCCTGCTCCATCTATTTAGAGGGCTCTTATTCTTCTTTCAGTGATCAGAGTAAGCAGTGTGTTTTCACAGCAGGAAAATGGTGGAAACTTCTTAAATGCCCAGAAATAAGGGATTTATTGAACAAATGGGGAGCAATCTATACATTAGAATAGTATGCAGCCATTAAAATTGCTCCCAGAGAAGAGTAAGCTCCTAGGACATGCCAGGCATTGTGTTAGGTGTCCTAGGCCCATTGAATTCTCACAACTGCCCCGTGAGGGGGGCCCCAATTTTCTTTCCCTGTACAGATACAGAAAGTGAGGCTCAGAGATAACAATCTGACACAAGCTGTGGGGCCTGGTTTGGGCCCAAGTCTTCACTGCCCATGCCCAGAACCTCTAAGCTATGCTTATGGTGCAGGAAGTGTTTATGAACATGGTATTGCGTGAGCGTCAAAGCAAGTTGCCAAATGCTATAGAGGGCGTGATCCCAATTTGATTAGCAAGGATACACTTGCACAGAAAAATAATCACCCGCATTTTAGCTCTGTTTGTTTGTGGATCTTGGGTGGGCTTGGAGTTCATTTTTATTCACTTCCATCTGTTTGTCTGCTTTCTTCATTCTGTACAGTGAGTGTTCCTGACTTGTATAAGATAGTTCTTTCCTACCCACCTTGCTTCATACTTTGAATAGTCTCTAGGCCCAAGTTGCCTCATCTAAGCAAACTTTCCTGCCCTCTCTGCCCACGCAGGCAGCTCAGCCATGTGTGCTCCCGCCTGCCTCTGGGTCCTGCACAACCTGTGTTCACACGTCCATCACAGCCCCCAATGTTTATAGATACTCACTGCTTATCGGCCCCCACCACCCCGCATTGGACTGAAGACTCTAGCAAAGAGCCCTCCCCCATGCCTGCCCTGCCCATCACCCATCTCCTCTCTCCAGCGCCCCAGCGTGAGGCATGGCCTGTGGTAAGCACCCCATGCTTGTGAAGTGCCCCACAGAAAGACTGCTACTGCCCAGCTGTAGGGTGAGAAAATGGGTGGTTCCAAGGCCAGCCCCAAGCAGGAGTCCTGGTTCTCCACCAGGGGCTGCCCAAGCAGCACTCCCAGAGTGGGAGACGCCCTGCCTGGGTAAAAACCTATGATTCAGCTACCACGGAGGGATGACCTGATACCCATGTTCTCTAAGGGTGCACTTTCCACCACCCCAGGGAGCAGGGATGCTCCCTGCTCCCCAGTCCCCACCCACGAAGAGGTGACAGCCCAGCCCAGAGCTCTGCCTTGCGGTCAGCTTTCCACTCTACACAAGACTGTCACAAATGCACATGTCCCCTGAGACGTGGACACACACAGACGGAAGTATATACTCATGGGGACATGTGCATACACTCAGACCTGCACATACCAGAGACATGAGTACACAGAAAAACATGTAGACGCATATACAAACACATACCTGGACACAAAGACACGTGCACACGCACAGAACTGCGGACAGTCACAGGTAAGTGTACACATACAGACACGTGCACATATGCACGCAGACACGCCCCTCCTGAGAGACGTGGGCACAGGCTCATCGGAAGCCGTGTGGCAGAGAGGAAGCTATGAGGACCTGGAGAACTTCAGGCACTTGGGTTCTGGCCCTGACACTGCTGACAATTTGTGGTGTGACCTTCAGCAAGACACTTTCCATGCTGGACTTCAAGCTCCATAATTTTAAAATGTAATCATTCCAATAAACTTAAAAGGTAAGCATCTTCAGAGCAAGGGGCTGGGTAAACCAATGCACTTTAGATCTGGAAGCTTCCTCAGCGGTCTTGTCCAATGCCCTCCTTACAAAAGGGGAGGAAACAGATGTGGAGTGACTTTTTCAAGGTCCCACGGAGAGACCATGCAGATGAGAACTAGAATGCAGGTCTCCCAACCCAAGCAGGATTTTATCTGATTTACACCATTTAGAGAGTAATGGATTGGTATCTACTCTGAGATTCTTTAGACCTATTAATACCTTACGTTTCCTTTTGCTTTCAAAACGAATTCAACACTATAGGCAAAATATATACAATCTGCTGGGGTTGTGGAGAAAAAGACCTCAGGATGGTTGCATGAGCCAAATGCTGCTGGGAGCTCAGTGGTTACTCCAAGTAGTGGGCTGCTGCTGGCACAGGAGCAGGCAGAATTTGAGAGGTCCGAGGGCCTGAACCAGAGGTGTCCTCTTGTCCTGCCAATGGGCATTGAACACTTTGTACTTTGCACTCCCTTTGACAGAACAATTCCTCCCGTAGGAATTTTTTGGGAAATAATTGAGGATGTTGGGGAATGGTTTATCTACAAGAATGTTCGTCTCAATGTCAGCTATATAGCAGCTAAAATATAGACACAATTTAAATAAGTAAAATTGGGGGTAAATCTATCAGGGATAAATTACCCCATAGTCAGAATAACCATGAAACTTTTTATAATCATTTTTTCCCAAAGCATACTCAATTGCACGTGGAAGTGACCATGGTGCTTTATGAAGGAAAAAGAGTCTGTAATAAAGCAGCAAGAAGAGGTGCCATAGCTCGGAGATGAGAGGCATAGTTTCTAGAATTAGATGGAAGGGGAAAAAAATTAGATGGAATGAAAAAATTCACCAGTATTTTAACTCTGCTTATTTCTGGATGGTGGGTGGGTTTGGCATTCATTTTTATTCCTTTCTTTGTGTTTATCTGCTTTTCTTCATTTTGTGTAGAGAACGTGCATAACTTCAATAAGACAGCACGACCCACCCACCATGCTACATGCTTTAACTAGACTCCAGGCCTGCATCACCTTGTCTAGGCAACCTGTTGTGCTCTCCTTGCCCACACAGGTAGCTCTGCCCCCTTGCCCCTGCCTGCCTGTGGGAGCCTCTACCACTTAGCAGCTGTGTGACCTCAGGTAAGCGCTTAATCTCTCTGAGCCACAGGTTCCCCATCCAGAAAAGGAGCATGATCATGGTACAGACATCATAAGGTCACGTACGTACACACATCATGGTACATACGTCATAAGGTCAGCAGAAGGATTAAAGAATATGATATATTTCATTTGCTTAGTGCAAAACCCGGCACATTGTAAGCATTTGGAAAAGCATACTATATATCTGTATATATGTGTTTGCATGCACACACACACATATTCAGACACACAAACACATATATATAAATTGGTGGGATATACATAAAATATTAGAAGTGCATCTCTTGAGTTTTGTTTTCTCCTTTATTATTACTTTGGAAATCAGGGGAAACAAAAGGTTATGAAAAAAGAAAGGAAAATGTCACCCCTAATACCACTGTGTATGACACAGTGGGACCCTGGCAGCACAGGAGAACAAGGACTAAAACCCAGCCCTCCGCATGCCTAGCCCAGTGATCCTTCCTCTAGACCATGCATGGGAGGGCAGATGCTAGAGGATATCGGAGCCCAAGGATGATCACGATGGGTCAGAAGAGCCCAGAATGGCAAGTATAGAGTGGACGAAGGAACCTGATTGTAGGGAGAACAAAAAGGGAGAAAGTAAGTCTGTAGGGAGAACAAAAAGGGAGAAAGTAAGTCAGACAGGGCTTCCCTGGTGGCGCAGTGGTTGAGAGCCTGCCTGCCAATGCAGGGGACATGGGTTCGAGCCCTGGTCTGGGAAGGTCCCACATGCTGCGGAGCAACTAGGCCCGTGAGCCACAACTACTGAGCCTGCGCGTCTGGAGCCTGTGCTCCGCAACAAGAGAGGCCACGACAGTGAGAGGCCCGCGCACAACGATGAAGAGTGGCCCCCGATCGCCGCAACTAGAGAAAGACCCCACACAGAAACGAAGACCCAACACAGTCAAAAATAAATAAATAGATAAAGATTTATTTAAAAAAAAGAAAAAAGTAAGTCAGACAGATATGATCGCTCCATTTTACAGAGGAGGAAACCGAGGCTCAGGGTGGTGGAGTGACTTGTCTGAGGTCCCTTGGCAGTCACTGCCTGAGCCAGGATTTGAACCAAGCCCTGTTGATTTCAAAGTGTATATTGTTGACACCATTTCTTTTTAACTGATGGAGTCGTACAGAATGCTGGCTTTGCAGGTACAGAAAAATGCAAAGGCTTCAAGGTTGGGTCTGGTTGCCTTGAAGGTCCACCTGGCTGCAGGAACTCAGAGGTCAGTTGGGTGAGATGTCATTGATTTCCAGAGTCCTTTGGCCCCCAGAGCTGTTGGTTCTGACTGCAGTTAAAGATGTGGAAACTGCCATCCCAGTGTGCCTGGGTTCTTTGTGGTCCTCCTGGAGCAGGAAAGCCAAGCTCTCGTAGCCCCTGCGTCTCCCAGCTTCTTCTCATGGGTTCATCGTCTGCCCTGTTTTGTTGTCGCCACCCTGCTTCTGCCTGGTGAGTGGCCTCTTTCAAAGGTGAGCTGGCCTTTCTCTGCCTTTGACAATTGATCCATTCAAAGGCGGGCCTGCATCTCCACAAGCAGGTCGGTGTTGTCACACAGGCAGATCTCTGCCACAGCAGGCAAATGTGTGTGCAGGTGGGTGTACGCATGCCCTGATATCTAGGTGTGCCCTTAGTGCAGGAGGCAGGGCGGGGGTGAGAAGAGACAGCTGGTGGGCAGGGGGAGGGTTCTCAGAGACCGTGCCTTGGGACACACAAGGTTATTTGCAGCTCCACCAAAAAGCGCTCTGTCCTCAAATAAGCTTGAGAAATGCCAGAAGTTATATCTCTTTCTTTAAATTTACAGTATATACATTACTGTGATGAGGGCTCTGAGAAGGAAAGGAAGGAAACTTTCTTAACTTTTAACTGAGAATTTCCATATTTTTTCCCTCCTTCCTTCCTCCCTCCCTCCCTCCCTCTCATCCTTCCTTCTACAAATGTTTAGTAAGTTCCTAATATCCACCAGGGACCGTCCCATGTATTGGGGATACAGCAGTGAGCAAAACAGACCAAGCCTCCTTGCCCCTGTGGGGCTGACATTCCAGTTGAAGGAGACAGACAATAAACATAACAAGTAAAACAGGGAATATTCGGTGTGGTGGAGGCAAGTGCGATGGAGGAGGATAAGGCAGCAAGGAGGATGGAGAGCAGTTTGCAGTTTTAAGTATGTTGGTGAGGAAGCCCTAACTGAGAAGGTGATATTTGATCTAAGACCTACAAGAGGCAAGGAAGCCCAGGTTGGGTGGTGGGGAGCATTTCAGGTGGAGGGACCTGCAAGTGCAAAGGCCCTGAGGCAGGGGGAGGCCACCAACCCTCCCCCACCCTTGACCCAGGACACATTTTAGCATCTACCAAAGCAGTCTGAGAAACGTAGAGAGGTTAAGAACAAGGCTTTAGTCAGAAAGACCTACGTGATTATCCCATTTCATGTCTTCCACTAGTCTATGCGAATTTAGGCAAATGATGCCATTTCTCAGAGTCTCAGTTTTCTCATCCAGAAAACAGGGGTAACAACATGCACCTACTTCATAGAGCCACTGTGAGGTGCAAATGAAGCCACACTTGCACGTGCCTTCACTCTGCCTGGCCCATGGGAAACCCCCATCAGTGTCAACTCTCGTTGTCACGATTAATATTATTGCAGCTGCATAAGGAATCGTCTCACCCCTGGGGGACCCATCACATTCCGAGTCCACTGCTGAATCCTCCAAGTGTCAGGCAGCAAGGGATGGAGGCAGACATCAGTTCTCATAGAGGCCAGGGAGGGGCTCAGAGGGAGGGAACACACCTCGCAGGAACCCTGCTGCCAGATGCTCCTGTGGCAAATAATCCCTGGATGATAAGGAGGAATGGATCAGAGAGAACGCAGGAGAAATCCTAGATGAACGGCCGAGACATAGCCACCTACGTAGAGGCCAACACGGGCTTGCTGAGTGTCCTCTGCTGCCCTGTTAGCCTTCCCTGCCCCAACTCTGGGCTGTGGGAATTGGCCTCCTAAAACACCAGGACCGATAGGAATTTCAAGTACTCTCTCTCACACCCCTTCCTCAAATACGTAAATCTCTCTCTTTCCCCCACGAGCTAACTTTTCACTGTAAGCTCCCCACCCTCACCCTGGAGCTGTCTCCTTCCTGCTG
>NW_006786690.1:4801200-4823073 GCF_000442215.2 Lipotes vexillifer | reverse complement strand
TGCTGAGACTGTAGGGTGGTTTATTCAAGAAGCATTTGTGAGCACCGACTATGTGCAGCCTCTGTGACAGGCACTTGGGATACAAACAACCTCCCTCCTCTCATGGAGCATTCAGACCAGTGGTTCTCAAAGTATGGTCCTCAGACCATCAGTCCCAGCATCACCTGGGAACTTGTGATAAATGGAGATCCTCGGTCCCACCCCAGACCTACTGAATCAGAAATTCTAGGGTGGGGCTCAGCAATCTGTGTTAAGTCTTCCAGGTGATTCTGACGCACGCCAAAATGTGAGGTCCAGTGGGCTAGAACAGCGGGGCTCAACCAGGCATAATTTTGCGTGAGCACGCAGGCACGCGTGCGTGCACACACACACACCTGCCCCGAGGTATTTGGCAATGTCTACAGATATTGTTGATAATTACAGTGTGCAAGAGATGCTATTGGCATCTAGTGGATAGAGACTAGGCATGCCGCTGAACATCCTACAACACAGAGGGTGACCCTGCCCCAGACAGAGACTTATTTGGCCCAAAATAGCAATAGTGCCAAGATCAGGAAACCCTGGTCTAGAGGCAGGAAGACAGAGAGACAGACAATGCACACTTACATAAATAAATGAATAAGATCGATTCAGATAGTCAGTGCTCTTGAAGCAACTGATTTAGGGTAATAAGAGAGTGGCTAGTGGGGATGGTGATATTGGGTGACCGGGGGGGCCTCTCTGAGGAGGTGACTTTTGAGCTGAGACCTGGATGAAAACAGGGACCTGGTCATGAAATACTTGGGGAGAAGATTCCAGGCAAAGCGAACAGCCAGTGCAAAGACCTAAAGTGGGCAGGAGCTTGATGTGTTGGAGGTTTGGGGAGAAGGCTGGATTATGACCCTGGTTGTAGGAAACCCTCCCTCCCTCCCTCCTTTGTTCCCACCCTCGCTCCCTCTTCCTTCCTCCCTTCCTTCCTTCAGCAAGTATTTATTAACTACCTACTTGGTGCCAGGCCCTGTAGTAGACGTTGGCGCCCTGCAAAGCACCCGGATGAGCTAGACTGAATCACTGGTCAAGAGAGAGGAGATTGAAGAGCAGAGAGTCCTTGAAACCATGACTGGAGAGATGAATGGGGTGCTGGGAATGATAGTGCAGGACCTGGTCTCCAAACATGAACTTACCCCTCCCAGTATTCACACCCTGTGCAATCCTCTCCCCTTGACCTTGAGCTGGCTTATGACTTGTTTTTGACCACTGGAGTGCTGCAAAAGTGATGCCTGTAACATCCAGGCTGGGTCAGAGGCCCTGCGGCTCTCACCTGGGTCTCTTATAGGATGCTCACTCCTGGCTTCCCTCTCTGGGAACTTGAAGAAAAAAACTTTTCCTGTTTCCTCTCGGGGCACAAATGCTTCTGACACCAGATGTGTGGGTTTTTCCACACCAAGCAATTCTCCAGTTCTTGGAGGAAACCAACTGGGTGTCCTACAATTGAACTCCGTTCTAACACTAACTGCCCAGAGTTAGCACAGACCTCACAGGTTAAGAACCCAATCTCTAAAGACTGCCCCCCACTTCTGATGCCAATCTCAAGTCCCAGGTGGTCCCCTGCACTTCTGACCAACTGGCTATAAATCAGGGGTTCCCATAACCCCCTCCTCAGTCTTGATAATCTGCTCTAATGGCTCGCAAAATTCAGGGAAACATTAATTGACATTTGCCAGTTTATTATAAAGGATATCACAAAAGATGAGCAGCCAGATGAAGAGGTACAAGGTATAAGGAAGGGGTGCAGAGCTCCCATGCCCTCTCCAGGTGTGCCCCTCTCCCAGCACCTCCATATATGTTCACTAACCTGGAAGCTCTCCAAACCCATTCATTAAGGTTCTTGTGGAGCCTCCATAACATCGGCATGGTTGATTAAATCATCGGGCATTCGTGATTGACTCAACCCCCAGCCCCTCTCCCTTTCTGGGAGGTTGAGGGGTGGGGCTGAAAGTTCCAACCCTCTAATCACACCTTGGTTTCCCTGGCAACCAGGCCCCAACCTTAGGGGCCTTCCAAAAGTCACCTCATTAACATAAGCTCAGGTGTGATTGAAAGGGGCTTATTATGAATAACAAAAGATGTTACTGGAGCTGGGGACAAAACCCAAATATTACAACAAACATTACCAAAAAAAAAAAAAATTATCACTCTTATCTCCTAGCAAATTACAAGGGTTTTAGGTACTCTGACCAGGAGCCAGGGATGAAGATCAAAGTCTACAGCTTTATCAAATCACAGAACCCAACTGCTCTGCTGCTGAGAAGCCCATGCCACCGGGGGTGGTGGGGTCAGGGGGGTGGGCACAGGCAGGCTCTGTGTTTCACAGCTCCAGCTCAGCCCAGCCCACCACCAGCATCAACCTCTGGCCATGCAAGGGTGCCATCTTGGATATTCCGACCCAGTTGAACCCCACTGTCTGCTCCCTCAGTCAGCATCACATGGGGCAGAAGAGCCACCAGCTGAGCCCAGTCAATCCATGGGCACATGAGAGATCATAAAACTGTTGTTGTTCTCAGCCACTAAGTTTGGGGAGGGTTTGTCATGAAGCAATAGGACAGGCAGGATTCTGACACTTATGGGTCCTGCCTTGGGAAAGTCCCATAAACAGAAATTCAGACACCCCAGGGCACTATGTGAGAAAAGCTCGGGGCAGCCGGAAAAGCAGTTGGGAGATGAACTACTTGGGTCCTGGCCCTGGTTCTACTACAAGGTGCTGTGTGGTCTGGGGCCTAAACCTCTCTGGACATCAGGTCTCCTGGTCTCAGAGCACCGTTCTAGTTCTGCCATCCTTGGCTGGCTGGGTTCTTTGCTAATCTCCAATCAATCTGCAGATTCCTGCCTCTAGACATTTGCTCACGTCGATCACCCACTGGATGACCCACTGGAGTATTCCAGGGTGTCCCTGGGCATCCTCCCTGACAGCGCCAACCCACCGCACGTTCCCAGTAATGTTTCCAGAGCACGGGCTCGCTGGATCATACCACCTGGGTGCAAATTCCAGCTCTGTCACCTCCTAGGTATGACTGTGGATGGGTCTCTTCACCTCTGTGTCCCTTAGTTTCCTCATCAGTAAAATAAGAGTACATCTCTCATGGGAGTAGTTGTATAGACTTAATGAGACAATTCATGTAGATATTTAGCCCTGAGCCTGACCCAGGTCGGCTGCTGCTCTTAATTCCCCTCATTTCCTGTCTCACACATTTGTGCTCCATTGAGCATATTTAATTTGAGTCTAAACTCTGTCTCCTGATAGGCTTCAGGCTTCTGGAAGGACTGACTCACACTGAAACCCAGACCACAGGATTTAGCACCAAAAAGGAGAGCAGACACTGCCCTGGGAGCCAGATGTCTGCATTCCTTTCCTTGGCTGTGGGATCTGGGCACCCTGTGTAGCTCTTCTGAGATGGTGATTGCCCCCACTCAGCCTCCTCATGGGGCAAGGTGAAGATGAACCGAGATACTGGGTGCGGTGCAAAATGCTGTGTAACTGCCATGTGCGGGACGTATACATGTAAGGGACACAGTGGCCCAGGGTCAGACCACAGGCCTGGAAGGCAGAAGAGCCGGTTCTCGTTCTGGCTGTGTGACCTTGGGCACATTGCCTCCCCTCTCTGGGCCTCGGTATTCCCCAAGGTAAAGTGAGATGAGGTCACAAAACCTACAGTCGTGTTGGTTTAGCCCACGTAGCCACCTCTAAAAATTCAAACCTACTTTTTAAAGACTCTAGGCATTCACATGAAAATCAATTTCTAGGTTCTCTCAGAAAAATCAGAACACAGGACCCACACGTCCACGTGGCAGATGCTGGGTGGTGGCATCCCCTTTAGAGGGGCTTCCGCTTTCCCATTCCCCACAACTCCCCACCCACACCAGGCTTCTCGTCCCTCCTGCTGTTTTCAAGGAATGTCGCTTGCGCAGCCCTGACAGCCATCGGAGTTTGCCAGCCCCGAAAGAGATGGCCTCGGAGGGCCACTTGCTGTGCTAACTTCCTAAGAATCTCTGCCCATGATGATTATGACAGTTATACTTCCTGGTATCCTGGTCAGCCGGCACAGTGCTGGGAACACAACGGATGCTCAGCAAACATTTGGTTCCCACCCCTCCCCAGCTGCCTGGTGACCTCAGTTACCCTCCAACCCTCGAGGTTTGAGATGCATCCTGCAGGGTGTGCCCTGCCTAAGCCCTGTCCCCACGCAGCCTGCATCCATGCAGCCAGGGCAGCCAAAATCAGGACCTTGTTCTGCTGCAGCAGGTCTCAGAAATCCCCAGGAACTGTGGAGGCTTCTTTCTGACCAGTTCCAAATTGGCAACTCTGGCTTCTCCCACTCTCTCACCCCAAAGAGAATCAAACTGCACCTGTGGGCAGGCATTTGCCTTCACCACGCAGAGAGATGGAGGACGTGGACCCTCCCACCACATAGATGTGTGTTGAAACCCGAGCTCCATCACTTGGCAGCTGTGACTGTAGCTGTGTCAGCCCGGGTTCTCCAGAGAAAGAGAACCACTCGGGTATATAGAGACATATAAGAGGAGATTTATTATAGGGGTTGATTCACATGATTATGGAGGCTGAGAAGCTCCACATTCTGCCCTCTGCAAGATGGAGACCCAGGAAACGGAAAGCTGGTGATGTCATTCAGTCTGAGTCTGAAGGCCTGAGAATCTGGGGGGCTGATGGTGTAACTCCAAGGCCGAGTTGGCAAGGTCCAAGAACCAGGGGCGCTGATGTCCGAGGGCAGAAGACGGATGTCCCAGCTCAAGAAGAGAAAGTGAATCTGCCCTTCCTCCAACTCTTTGTTCTCTCCAGGCCCTCAAAGGATTGGATGGGGCCCACCGCATTGGCAAGGGTGACCTTTATTCAGTCTACTGACTCAAATGCTCATCTCTTCAAGATACACCCAGAAATAATGTTTTGCCAGCTATCTGGGCATCCCTTAGCCCAGAGAAGTTGACACCTCAAACTGGCCAACACAGTGGCTAAAGTCCTTAACTTCTCTGATGCTCAGGTTCCTCAGGTGTGAAGTGGGAACGGCACTCTCCCTGCCCTCCCTGGAGGGAGGGTGCTGAGAGGATTAGAGGGGTCTGTCGGTAAAGTGTTTAGCCAGCCTGGTAATGAACACCCAGGGAGTAGCAGCTGTTGGCACCATGGACTTGGCCACAGAAGGACATCATGGCTTACCATTACCAAACCAGAAGGGGCTATTTCCCCAACTCCATCATGAAATCAAGAAGAAATTGGTGAACATGCCTGGAGTCAAATTGGAACTGGGTGGGGGGAGCCCGGTACCATGCAAACCTCTTACCCCCACGTAGAAGACACGTCTTAGTTCTGCCCCCCTGGCATCCATATTTCCCTTCTAGTAATAGCACCACAAGTTTCCTCCTCTGTGCTCAGTCTATGGAATTTGTTGAGATTGATGCTATCACCCCAGGCCCGACCAATCAGACCCCTGACTCCTCCAACTGCAGTGATTTGTTCAGAGGTGCACATGTGAGACCCAGGCTAGGCCAATGAGAAGCCTCTCTGGGATTTTTGCTGAACTCTTGGAAAAGAGGCATCTTTCAGCTGGAGTGCCTAAGCTGATAGGACATAAGCCCACAGCTACTGGTGGGCAACTTTACAAACAGAGAGAAAAAACAAAACAAAACAAAACAAAACTGCCTGAGAGTGAATCCAACACAGAGGAAAGCAGAACCAAGGACGTAGGGAGAGTTCCTGACAAGAACATCTGAACCTGGGTCCAGTATGACTAAAGCTGTGTACATCCTCACCTTTGGATGTTTCAGGTACACATATCAATAAATTCCTTTTTCAGCTTGAGCCAATTTGAGTCATGTTCCTGCCACTTGTAACGAAAGCGTCCTAACACAGTCCAGAAATAAAGTGTGACAAGCAGAAAGAGTGAGTGATTAAACAAGTGAATTAATAAGTAAGTACGTGAACAAATGAGTGAGTGAATGAAACATTCTGGGAAACAATCCATTCTTGTTCTCTGAGCCTCAGATGCCAACACCTTCTGTTCCCGAAAAGCCTCTGTGGCTCCAGGTTTCAGGAGGACTCAGCCCGTGGTGCTTTGTCAGGAAGGATTTTGCAGTCTGTCTCAGAGGGGGTCCAGACGTCTTCAGTAGGCAAGTCACTAATCTTTGGATGAGTCCGAGTTTGTGGAAAGGGGAGAACAGGTCTTGTCTCATAGGGCTGTCACAATGGTTAAATGTGATCAAGCACATAAAACACTTGCCAGAGGGCCTGGTAAAGCAATGGCATTTGATGAGCAACAGCAGTGATGACCATTATTGTCAAGATGCTTTCAGGCTGAGCTCACAGCCACCTCCATGAAGTCTCCTCTGACCACCTGAGTCCCCATCAGTTTGCTTCCTTTAGGGCAGCATTCAAGTGGGCAAGCTTGCCACGCACTTAGATGCTGTCTAGCTCAAACCTCGGAGTATCAGAATCCCCAAGGGGAGTGTGTTACAAATGTAGACTCCCAGGCTCGCCTTCTGAGGACCTTTGCCAGAAGGCTACCATGAGGCCCGGGAATCTGCATTTTCACCAAATTCCCACCCCCGAGGTGATTCTGAAGCAAGTGGTCCACAGACTATCCTCGGAGAAACACCCACCTAACCACCAGCCCATTTTAAGATGGGAAAGCTAAGGTCCAGAAGGGGACACAGATTGGCCCAAAGTCACATAGTGATTCACTGGCATAGCCAGACTGAACCAGAACTTGTGCTCTGTGGACCTGGGCAAGTTCCACCCTGCTGCATGTGGGTCCCTCTCTGTGTAATGAAGCTTGCCTGCCTCTGATGCATTTCCCAGAATCAGGTTCTCCCATCACCGGCCTGCCTACTGCCTCCAGAGAGTAAGTCCACTCAGGGACCCTGAGCCTGCTGGTGCTCAAGAAATATCTATTAGACGATGGGATATTTGGGACTGTAGCAGGACCAAAATATTTAGCAGGGTTTTTTAAAAATAGTTCATCATAATTTCTCTTCACCTGAGTGTACACCAAATGATTTTGAAGTAAGATACAGTATAAAGATATGTGATTATCCATTCACATAATATGCAGAACTTTGGAAACCAAATGCCATAATGTAATTTTTTTTAAAGGAGTTCAGATTTTAACCTTAGTGTTAAAAGGAATTTTTTCTTTTTTTTTTTTAAATTGAAGTGTAGTTGATTTACAATGTTGTGTTAGTTTTAGGTGTGCAGCAAAGTGATGCAGTTATACATACATATAAATATCTATTCTTTTTCAGATTCTTTTCCCTAACAGGTTACTACAAAATATTGAGTATAGTTCCCTGTGTTATACAGCAGGTCCTTGTTCTTTATCTATTTTATATATAGTAGTGTATATATGTTCATCCCAAACTCCTAATTTATCCCTCCCCAGTATCTTCAGCAAAGGAGACAGATGACCTGGCCATGGGAGTGATGGAGTCTCCAAAATGGCACAGGGGAAGCACCATCATTCCTTGAGGGATCCCAAACTGTAGAATTTTTTCTTGTTTTCTTCTCTCTTGAGGAGAGAGTTGGGACGTTGACCGAGCTTCTATGACCCTGCCAGACTGTATACTCCAGCACTGGGGCCTGAATCTTCCTTGCTCACCTCTCCCTGCCTGATGTACTGTAGGTGCTCAACAAGCAATGACTGAGGGAAATGGAACTGTGGACCCTGCTTCCCATTCTAAGTAGTTCATTTCTTTTTTTAAAATAAATTTATTTATTTTTGGCTGCGTTCCATGTTCTTGGATTGGAAGAATCAACACTGTGAAAATGACTCTACTTCCCAAAGCAATCTATAGATTCAATGCAATCCCTATCAAACTACCACTGGCATTTTTCACAGAACTAGAACAAAAAATTTCACAATTTGTATGGAAACACAAAAGACCCCGAATAGCCAAAGCAATCTTGAGAACAAAAAAAGGAGCTGGAGGAATCAGGCTGCCTGACTTCAGACTATACTACAAAGCTACAGTAATCAAGACAGTATGGTACTGGCACAAAAACAGAAAGATAGATCAATGGAATAGGATAGAAAGCCCAGAGATAAACCCATGCACATATGGTCACCTTATCTTTGATAAAGGTGGCAGGAATATACAGTGGAGAAAGGACAGCCTCTTCAATAAGTGGTGCTGGGAAAATTGGACAGGTACATGTAAAAGTATGAGATTAGATCACTCCCTAACACCATACACAAAAATAAGCTCAAAATGGATTAAAGACCTAAATGTAAGGCCAGAAACTATCAAACTCTTAGAGGAAAACATAGGCAGAACACTCTATGACATAAATCACAGCAAGATCCTTTTTGACCCACCTCCTAGAGAAATGGAAATAAAAACAAAAATAAACAAATGGGACCTAATGAAACTTCAAAGCTTTTGCACAGCAAAGGAAACCATAAACAAGACCAAAAGACAACCCTCAGAATGGGAGAAAATATTTGCAAATGAAGCAACTGACAAAGGATTAATCTCCAAAATTTATAAGCAGCTCATGCAGCTCAATAACAAAAAAACAAACAACCCAATCCAAAAATGGGCAGAAGACCTAAATAGACATTTCTCCAAAGAAGATATACAGACTGCCAACAAACACATGAAAGAATGCTCAACATCATTAATCATTAGAGAAATGCAAATCAAAACTACAATGAGATATCATCTCACACCAGTCAGAATGGCCATCATCAAAAAATCTAGAAACAATAAATGCTGGAGAGGGTGTGGAGAAAAGGGAACACTCTTGCACTGCTGGTGGGAATGTGAATTGGTTCAGCCACTATGGAGAACAGTATGGAGGTTCCTTAAAAAACTACAAATAGAACTACCATATGACCCAGCAATCCCACTACTAGGTATATACCCTGAGGAAACCAGAATTCAGAAAGAGTCATGTACCAAAATGTTCATTGCAGCTCTATTTACAATAGCCCGGAGATGGAAACAACCTAAGTGCCCGTCGTCGGATGAATGGATAAAGAAGATGTGGCACATATATACAATGGAATATTACTCAGCCATAAAAAGAAACGAAATTGAGCTATTTGTAATGAGGTGGATAGATCTAGAGTCTGTCATACAGAGTGAAGTAAGTCAGAAAGAGAAGGACAAATACCGTATGCTAACACATATATATGGAATTTAAGAAAAAAAAATGTTATGAAGAACCTAGGGGTAAAACAGGAATAAAGACAGAGACCTACTGGAGAACAGACTTGAGGATATGGGGAGGGGGAAGGGTGAGGTGTGTTAGGGCGAGAGAGAGACATGGACATATATATACTAACAAACGTAAGGTAGATAGCCAGTGGGAAGCAGCCGCATGGCACAGGGAAACCGGCTCGGTTCTTTGTGGCTGTCTGGAGGGGTGGGATAGGGAGGGTGGGAGGGAGGGAGACAAAGAGGGAAGAGATATGGGAACATATGTATATGTATAACTGACTCACTCTGTTATAAAGCAGAAACTAACACACCATTGTAAAGCAATTATACCCCAATAAAGATGTTAAAAAAAAAAAAAAAGACAAGGGTCCCCACTTTCGCCACTATTATTCAACATAGTTTTGGAAGCCCTAGCCAAGGCAATCAGAGAAGAAAAGGGAATAAAAGGAATCCAAATTGACAAAGAAGAAGTAAAACTGTCACTGTTCGCAGATGGCATTATACTATATATAGAAAATTCTAAAGATTCCAACAGAAAACTACCAAAGCTCATCAATGAATTTAGTAAAGCTGCAGGATACAAAATTAATACACAGAAATCTCTTGCAATCCCATACACTAACAAGGAAATATCAGAAAAATAAATTAAGGAAACAATCCCATTTACCATTGTAACAAAAATAATAAAATACCTAGGAATAAACCTAGTTTCGGCTCCATAGCCTGAGGGTTGGGGACCCCTGCTCTATGACATAAATCATCAAGATCTTTTGACCCACCTCATAGAATAATGAAATTAAAAACAAAAATAAACAAATGGGACCTAATTAAAATCAAAAGATTTTGCACAGAATAGGAAAACATGAACAAAACAAAAAGACAACCCACAGAATGGGAGAAAATATTTGCCAATGAAGCGTCTGAGAAGGGATTAATCTCCAAAATATACAAACAGCTCATGCAGCTCAATATCAAAAAAACAATAACACACATCAAAAAATGGGCCAGAGAACTAATTAGACATTTCTCCAAAGAAGACATACAGATGGCATATGAAAGAGGCATATGAAAAATGCTCAACATCACTAATTATTAGAGAAATGCAAATAAAAACTACAGTGAGGTATAACCACACAATGGCCAGAATGGTCATCATCAAAAAATCTACTAACAATAAATGCTGGAGAGGGTGTGGAGACAAGGGAACCCTCTTGCACTGTTGGCGGGGTTGTAAATTGGTACAGCCACTATGGTGAACATTATGGAGGTTCCTTAAAAAGCTAAAAATAGAATTACCATACGACCCAGCAATCCCACTCCGAGGCAAATCCACGGAGAAAACCATAATTCGAAAAGATGCATGCACTCCGATGTTCACTGCAGCACTATATACAATAGCCAGGACACAGAAGCAACCTAAATGTCCATTGACAGAGAAATGGATAAAGAAGATGTGGTACATTTATACTATGGAATATAACTCAGCTGTAAAAAAAAAAAATAATAATGCCATTTTCAGCAACATAGATGGACCCAGAGACTGTCATATTGAGTGAAGTAAGTCAGACAGAGAAGGACAAATACATGATATTTCTTATATGTGGAATTAAAAAAAATGGTACAAATGAACTTTTTTACAAAACAAAAATAGAGTTACAGATGTAGAAAACAATCATAGGGCTATCACCAGTGAAAGAGGGAGAGGGACAAATTAGGAGATTGAGATTGACATATGCACACTAGTGTACATAAAATAACTAATAAGAATGTACTGTATAGCACAGGAAACTCTACTCAATACTCTCTAATGAGCTATATGGGAAAAGAATCTAAAAATGAGTGGATATATGTATATGTATAACTGATTCATTTCACTATATAGCAGAAAGTAACACAGCATTGTAAATTATACTCCAATAAAATTTTATTTTTAAAAAAAAACAAATAAATAAAATAAAATAAATTTATTTATTTTTGGCTGCGTTGGGTCTTTGTTGCTGTGCGCAGGCTTTCTCTAGTTGAGGTGAGTGGGGGCTACTCTCGGTTGCAGTGCGCGGGCTTCTCGTTGCGGTGGCTTCTCTTGTTGCAGAGCATGAGCTCTAGGCACGTGGGCTTCAGTAGTTGTGGCACGTGGGCTCAGTAGTTGTGGCTCACGGGCTCTAGAGTGCCGGCTCAGTAGTTGCACACGGGCTTAGTTGCTCCGCCGCATGTGGGAACTTCCCAGACCAGGGCTCGAAGTCCTTTTTCTTTTTTAAACACCTTTATTGGAGTATAACTGCTTTACAATGGCGTGTTAGTTTCTGCTTTGTAACAAAGTGAATCAGCTATACGTATACATACGTCCCCATATCTCCTCCCTCTTGCGTCTCCTTCCCACCCTCCCTATCCCACCCCTCTAGGTGGTCACAGAGCACCGAGCTGATCTCCCTGTGCTATGTGGCTGCTTCCCACTAGCTATCTATTTTACGTTTGGTAGTGTATATATGTCCATGCCAGTCTCTCACTTTGTCCCAGCTTACCCTTCGCCCTCCCTGTGTCCTCAAGTCCATTCTCTAGTAGGTCTGCGTCTTCATTCCCATCTTTCCCCTAGGTTCTTCATGACCATATTTTTTTAGATTCCATATATATGTGTTAGCATGCAGTGTTTGTTTTTCTCTTTTGGACTTACTTCACTCTGTATGACAGACCTCTTTTTTTTTTTTAATGTATTTTTTTGCGTTGGCTCTTCGTTGCTGCGTGCTGGCTTTCTCTAGTTGTGGCAGGTGGGGGTTACTCTTCATTGTGGTGTGCGGGCTTCTCATTGCGGCGGCTTCTCTTGTTGCAGAGTATGGGCTCTAGGCGCATGGGCTTCAGTAGTTGCAACATGTAGGCTCAGTAGTTGTGGCTCACGGGCTTAGTTGCTCCATGGCATGTGGGATCTTCCTGGACCAGGGATCGAACCCGTGTCCCCTGCATTGGCAGGTGGATTCTTAACCACTGCACCACCAGGGAAGTCCCAGTAGTTCATTTCTTGTACTAGAAATGTTCTGACTGAGACAAAAATGTTACCATCCCTGTAACGTCACCATCCCCATCCCCCTCTCTGCTCCCTGTCCCACCCTTCCAGCTATGAGGGGTTGAGGGCATGGAGGCCCATGAGATGGTCCTGGTGCCCATCTTGGACCATCTTTTCTAGCGTCACACATCTGGGGGCCGGAGGGTGGGTGGGCAGAAGGTTTCTGCTGCAGTTGCTTGTGCGCCCCGCGTCCCCTGCATCGGCTGGGGGGGCCCCCCCCCCCCCCCCGCCCCGCCGGCCCTTCCTCGCATCAGTGCTTTGGCGCTGCGGCCCTTGACTCAGCCAGGACTGGATGTGATTGATTTCTTTATGGCCTGTGGATTTGATGCCCGTGCTGAGCACATGTGGAAGATAAGCCAGGGAGGAGGTGGGGGAGAGGAGAGGCAAGGGGGACCTGTGTGGGCCAGACCCCAACTCTTACAAGACACAGGGCTCCCCTGGGCCTGGCCCAGAGCAGGACACCCCTTCCCGCTGCACCCTCATGCCGATGACTCTGGTTTCTAGAATTGTCCTGAACCACATTTCCCAGCAATGTTCAGTCAAATGGGAATGTCCAAGCCCAGGCCCTTCAGATGGGACAAGCCTGGGCCAAATGTCCTCCTGAAAAAATGTGATGCGAGCATTGTTCATCTGTTATTGATTGGGAGGCTATGAGCTTTGCTTCCAAAATCTCCAATAAAACTGGCTTGGAGGAGAATTTCCTGAATCCCCGGGTAAGTGGATAAAGATGTTCGCCAGGAGTCCCGGGTGGTGCTGGTGAGGAAGCTCATGCCCAGTTGGTTTTACCCTTTGCTACTTAATGAAGAACAGAAAACAATCAGCCCAACCGCTCTGCATCCAGGAACTTCTCCCTTCGAGTTAACTTCCGGTTGGAGGCAGGGCCCTGCTCGGCCTGAGAGCTCCTGGGAATCTGCCCATTCTTCTTCTTTTGGGGTGGGGGATGGGGCATCCTGTGGAAGGGCTGTTGCACCTGCAGGTGGTATTAGGAAGGCAGGAGGTTTCCGGGGAGCATGGCAGAGCATTTGGGGAGCTTGTTCAGTTGCTGGAGTGGGCCGGGTTACAGAGAGGAAGATCCAACTCTGAGGTCCCCCTGTTAGAAGCCCTGCCATTTACCAGCTGTGTGACTTGGGGAGAAGGAGCTCACCTTTCTGAGCCTCAGTTTCCTCATCTGTGAAATGGGTGCCATCTCAGCTCCTGTCTCATGCGGTCGTTACCAGGAGTCAAGGAGAGCGGGTTTGCAATGCATTTTGCAGGGTGCCTGGTGCACTGCAAGCACTCAGTAAGCCTGGGCTGTTATTACGATTATTCCCTGACATCAGCAGCTAGGACTCTGCTGACTTCATGGTGAGCCCCAGATACACCCAAAGAGATGGAGTCACCCCTTCCCTCCGCTTCTCCTTCCCTCCTTCCACCCCCACCACATACTCTTGGGCCGTGGATGGAAGGATGAGGACAGGCAATCTGAGTCAGAGTGCTTGTCATCTGGGTGGGGGGAGTAGTGGGGGAGGAGCCAGGAGACCTCGGCCTGAGTCAGGGTGTGGCTGGAGAGGCCAGGCCTTGGCCTCAGGGCTCCACTGTGTGGCAACCTCCTATCTCAGGGTCACTGATCTAGGGTGCCCTGAGCCTTCACAGCTGGCAAGGAAGGCATGCCCTGCTCATGGCCTTTTCCCTGTGCATCTATGTGGCAGTGGGCTCCGAATGCCTCCTCTCCCACATGAGCAGGTTGATTTTTTTTTTTTTTTTTTTTTTTGGGGGGGTACGAAGGCCTCTCACTGTTGTGGCCTCTCCTGTTGCGGAGCACAGGCTCCAGACACACAGGCTCAGCGGCCATGGCTCACGGGCCCAGCCGCTCCACAGCATGTGGGATCTTCCCGCACCGGGGCACGAACCCGTGTCCCCTGCATCGGCAGGCGGACTCTCAACCACTGCGCCACCAGGGAAGCCTGAGCAGGTTGATTATTGCATTTCAAAGGGTTGTTACACAGCTCAACTCGGGACAGGACTTAGAGAACAAAACTAAGACCTGACGACCCAGACAAGTCCCTGCCTAACTTGGAACTATGCGAATACTGGACGGACTCAAACCAACGTGGCAAAGGCTCAGAGGACGGAAGTGGGACTCGAACCACCACCCACAGGAATCAGGCAGAGCTTACAGTCTGCATCCAGCCAGGTTGCTTGCTGCTCAAAGAAAAATCTCAACATTCTCCAAAGACAATAAAATCCAGAATCTACACAACATGACATTCACGATGTCCAGGGTGCAATCCAAAATTTTCAACATAGAAACAGCCATGAAGATATGAAGGCTCTTTGACCTGGTAAAAGGCATCTATGAAAAATCTAGAACTAACAGCATACTTAGTGGTGAGAGAATGAATGCTTTTTCCTGTGAGATATATCTTGCACCGTATATAAAAATGAAATCAAAATGGATCATACACCTAAATATAAATCATAAAAACACAGAAATTCTAGAAGAAAACATAGGAGGAAATCTTTGTGATCTCAGGGTAGGCAAAGATTTGTTGGATTCAGTGCCAAAAACACTATCCATAAAAGAAGAGATGGATGAATTGGACTACATCAAAATTAAGAGTTTACGCTCCTTGAAAAACTCTATTATTGAAAAGAAAAGGCACAGATTGAGAAAAAGCCATTTGCAAATCACGTATCTGTTAAGAGACTTGCATCTGGAATATATAAAGAACTCTCAAAAATAATAAGAAAGCAAACAGCCCAACCAAAAAACTGGGCAAAAGATTTGAACAGACACTTCACCAAGGAAGACATGTGGGGGCAAATAAGCCATGAAAAATGTTCAAAATAATTAATCACCTGAGAACAGATAATTCAAACCACAATGTGATACCATTCACATCTACTAGAATGGCTGAAATTTAAAAGACCGACCCTATCCAGTATTGGTGAAGAGGAAACTCTCATACACTTCTGGTGGGAATGGAAAATAGTATAACCGCTTTGGAAAATAGTTTGGCAGTTTTCGAGTAGTTAAACACAGACCTACTATATGACCCAGCCATTTCATTCCTAGGTACTTACCCAAGAGAAAAGGAATTATAGCTGTTCATAAAAACTTGGGTGTGTTCATAGCAGCTTTATTTGTGATAGCTAAAACCCAGGACCAACCCAAATGTTCGGTCAACTGATGAATGGATAAACCAATTGTGGTATATCCATACAAAGACTACCACTCAAGAATTAAAAGGAATAAAGATAAAGGCAACAACGTGGATGAGTCACAACAATTAAGCTGAATGAAAGGAGCCAGACCAAAAAAGAATACATACTATGTGACTGTATTTATATACAATTCTAGGAACTGCAAACAATTTACAGTGACAGATGCAGATCAGTGATGCTGGGATTGGCGGAAAGTCTTCTTATCCCAATTATAGTGATGGTCTCATGATTGTATACATATGTCAAAACTGGCCAATATTGTACAACTGAAATATATGTAAGTTATTGTACTTCAAATATAACTCAATAAAGTTGGGGAGAAAAGGGGATAGCTTTCTTCCTCAACTGATATTAAATGCCCATTCATATATCACCCAAGGCATCCTGTGCACCACCCAGGCCTCTCACTAGGAAGCACTTCCCTAAGTACTGTAAAGAGCCCGATTCCTATGACCTGCAGTGGCCCACAGCCTGGTGAGTTGGAGGAAGCAGACATAAAGCACTGACTATAATGCGACTGTGAACTTAACTTGAACCATACGAGAAGTAAAACCCGAGAGTTATGGGAGTACTGAGGAGGGACAAACTCTCTCCTAGCTCAGGCTCCTCCAAAGCAGGGCCTGAGGCACAGGGCTCATGTGTTATTACTTTATTAGGAGATGGAATCCCAGTGTGATGGCTAATTTTATGTGCCAACCTGACAGGGTTACGGGGAGCCCAGACAGCTGGTTAAACATCTCTGGGTGCGTCTGTGACGGGGTTTCTGGAAGAGATCAGTGTTTGAATCACTGGACTGAGCACGGAAGATCGCCCTCCCCAATGTGGGTGGGCATCATGCAGCCTGTTGAAGACCTGACTGGGGCAGGAATGGGAGAAGAGCTGAATTTTCTCTCTCTACACCTGACTCTGCTTGAGCCGAGACACTGGTCTTCTTCCGCCCTCGGATGGGGACTTACACTATCAGCAGCCCTGGTTCTCAAGCCTTTGGAATCGGGCTGGAATTACACCACCAACTTTCTTGGGCCTCTAGCTTGCAAGTGGTAGACAGTGAGACTTTTCAGCCTCCATAATCGTGGGAGCCAATTCCTTATAATAAATCTCCTTATTAAATCTCTTGATCAATATCGATATAAATACAAACTCCTGTTGGTTCTGTTCCTCTAGAGGAGCCCGACTAATACATCCAGGAAGCAGAAGTGAAGGGCGAAAGGCATGAAATGGGGAGGGGAAGAGCCATAGGAGGATGTGAGATCAAGCCGGCTACAGACGAGAGTCACTGAATCTGTATCTCAAATTCATACTGTCTTCTGAGCTCCAGGCCAACAGACATCTCTGCTCAGTGGAAGCCAGACTGGGTTGTCATCCCCCGCACCCTCATTCCTCACTCCCACTCAGCATATGGCTCCAACACTCAGTTAAAGGCCCCACATCCTGTTAGTTGCTCATGCCAGAAACCTGGACATCTTCCTGGAATCCCCTGGCCTCCTCCATATCCAGGCATCACCAAGCCAGTTGATTCCACCTCCTCCATATTATCTCCAGGTACTTGCTACTCAAAGTGCGGTCCAGCAGCGTCAGCACCAGACTCTCACCCCAGCCCAGACCTACAGACTAAAACCTGCACTTTAACAACATCTCCAGATAATTCGTATGAACACTAAAGTTTGAGAAGCCCTGCTCTCCAACTTCTCATTTTCTCAGCCTCTGCAGTACACTGACATCGACTGAGGGTCTTTAAAAATACTGATGCCTGGCTCCCATCTCCAGAGATTCTGATTGAATTGGTCTCGGGTGTGGCCTGAGCATCTGGATGTTGCAATTCTAACGTGCAGCTGGGGTTGAGACCCGCTGCCCTCGCCCCTGTCTCTCCCATCCTCCCCGTGGCCCCCGCCCTCTGCCAGGCTCCTTTCAGGACAATCATGGCAGTCCTCTGCTCAACCTCTAGGGCAGCCCAGCTCCAGTCCATCCCGCACACTTCAGCCAGAGTGGCTTTTCATAGCAGGAAAAAACTCCACCCACTGTAATAGAGATGTACCAAACACGTATAGAAATAAAACTTACTTCCTCTAACTGATCCCAACTTCCTCATAAGTGTCCTCATTCTGCTGACAGCAAGGAAAATAAATGAATAAATACACAAACTTGATTTTGCCAATTAAAGGTGATGCTGTCTCTTTTGGTTTACCTGGGTCTCTTTATTGGAATATGCTCTGTCTTTCAAGGGTTCTCTCCACCTCCCACCCCATCTTTCCTTCCTGAGATGGTGTGTGCATTCAAGGGGTGCATGCGTCCTCTCAGGGCAGCGGGGGGAGTTGCTGCTGGTCCATGTGTGGCCTCTGGACCGCCTCATTGGCCTCATTGACTCACTTACCTCTGGGCTTCGGCCTCCATCTTTGCTGATTGGCTTGTGTGGTCCTTTGTCCCTCTGGCCTGCAGCTGTGTGCCCGCATCTGCTGCTGCTGGACCTGCCATCACCACTCTGCTGCCTCTTGTCCCGATCCTTTCAGCCCCTCTGAACCCCTCTACTGTGGAAGGCACACAGGGACCTCTGGGACTCGTGTCCATCACCCACGGTCCACAGGGAACCAGCAGGGCTCTTTTAGGCTTACTGGTCTGGACACACCTCTTGGTATCTGCCTGCGCCAGGAGGGCTGATAAGAGCCGGGCACCAGCCTGATGTTCTCAATTCCCCCTTCACTCCCCTGAAGTGCCCAAGAAAGCTTCCGTCTTCTCCCCTCCCCCAACATACCTGGCAGGGTTTCCATCCCAGGCTGGTTCCTCCCCTCTTCCCTTCCACAGGAAGGACTCTCTGCCCACTGTCTCCAGGGTGGTTTCTTTGATCCTTACTTCTACGTGCATTCCTTCTACGTAAGGCTCTCAGCAAAGGTCTCTGGTCCAAACTGGTCAAGTCTGTCTTGGGAATACAAGGAGCTCTGGACATCTTTTAAAAACCTTTTTCTCTCTCCACAGAGCTGGCTTTCAAGACTGTTATCTCACTGCAAACTCAGAAAGCGGTCAGGCCTCTTTGTTCTAAAGAATTCTGACTTTCTCTTATTCCAGGTAATAAACCTCGTGGACTTCTCTTTTTGGTGGAAAGACTGCAAAGCAACATGCTTCAGGGTGGGAGGAGGAGAGAATTAAAAGCAACCTTCTCACAGCTTAACTATCCATCAACTGGTGAAAGGATAGCCACATTGTGGTACAGCCATACAATGGAATAGTACTCAGCAATGAAAAGGATTCCCCCCTGAAACTCAACACTGGGAAACCTCAGAAGCATTGTACTAAGTGAAAGAGGCCAGACACAAAAGGCTACATACTGTGTGATTCCGTTTATAAGAAATTGTAGGCAAGGCAAACCTATAGATTTGAAATAAGATCATATCACGTTTGCCTGGGGCTGGTGGCATAGAGGGGAGGGGATCAACTGCAGAGGGGCAGGAGGGAACATTGGGGGCTGATGGAAATGATCTGTCTTGATTGTGGTGGTAACTACACAACTGTATACCCTTGTTCAAAGTGATTGACTTGTACACTTAAAATTGGTAAATTTTTAGGTCTATCCATGTTGCTGCAAATGGCATTATTTCATTCTTTTTTATGGCTGGGTAATATTCCATTGTATATCTATATCTATAGATATAGATATAGATATAGATATGTCACATCTTCTTTATTCATTCATCTGTCAATGGAAATCTAGGTTGCTTCCATGTCTTGGCTACTGTAAATAGTGCTGCTATGAACATTGGGGTGCAGGTGGATGGACCTAGAGGTGATCATACTAAGTGAAGTAAGTCAGAGAAAGACAAACACCATGTGTTATATATGGAATCTAAAACAAAAATGATACAAATGAACTTGTTTACAAAAGAGAAGTAGGACTCACAGATGTAGAAAACAAACTTAGTCAGCAAAGAGGAAAGGGAGGGAGGGATAAATTTGGAAGTTGGCATTAACAGATACAGACCACTAAGCGTAAAATAGATAAACAATAAGGACCTACTGTATAGCTCAGGGAGTTATATTCGATATCTTATAATAATCTATAATGGAAAAGAATCTGAAAAAGAATATCTATATATATATCTATATATACATAAGTGAATCACTTTGCTGCACACCTGAAACATTGTGAATCAAATATACTTCAATAAAGAGATAAAAATTTTTAAAAATCGGTGAATTTTATTATATGTAAATTATACTTCAATGTGGTTGACTTTTAAAAAATCCTTTAAAACACCAGTTTTGTATTTTAAAACATCAACCTCATTTCATTTCTAAAATTGACATTCAGTCATCTGATTCTTGATTCAAACCTCCCGTTACTCTCGGTATCAAGTTTAAAACCTGTCCTGCTGGGCTTCCCTGGTGGCGCAGTGGTTAAGAATCTGCCTGCCAGTGGAGGGGAACGCGGGTTCGAGCGCTGGTGCGGGAAGATCCCACATGCCACAGAGCAGCTAAGCCCGTGCACCACAACTACTGAAGCTCGCGCGCCTAGAGCCCGTGCTCCACAACAAGACCGCAATGAGAAGCACGCACACGCAACTCGCTGCAACTAAAGAAAGCCCACACGCAGCAACGAAGACCCAACACAGCCAAAAATAAATAAATCTATTATTAAAAAAAAAAAAAAACCTGCACTGCTCCCTCCCGTCCTTCATCTGCTAACTCAGATTTATTCTTGGACTTTTCACTCAACCTCACCTCCTAACACAGGCCCTTCCTGACCCCCAAGACTAGGTTGGCCCTGAGCGGTGGCCGCCCACGCTGCAGCTCCCATCTCTCCTTTGCACACTATGATGGTGTAATTATTTGTTTACTTTGTTTTCCCCACGAGACTGAGTTTGGTGTCCCCAGGTCCCAGCATAGTGCCGAGCCCAGAGTAGAACCTCAGTGGATGTTTGCTGAGTGACTATTTAGGTCCTCAGTGAATGTCTATTGAATGAAAGAGGAAACAAGCGATGAGTAGTTTGGTGGGTTGGGGATGTTCTTTGCGTGGAAAGGAAGGTGTTGAACAAAAACTGAGCAGCGATCTAGGGGAAAGCCACATGAACAAAGCTGGATCCTGAGAGGCAGAGGAATTCAGAAAAGAGAAGGGGCTTCCCTGGCGGTCCAGGGGTTAAGACTGTGCTTCCACTGCAGGGGGCACGGGTTCGATCTCTGGCCAGGGAACTAAAATCCCTCACGCTGTGCTGCTCGGCCAAAAAATATATAAATAAAATAAAAGATCACATCATTAAAAAAGAGAGAGAGAGAGAGAGAGAGGACGGTGGGAAAAGATGTTCTGTGATTTGAGATCAACCCAAGCGATGGCTTGGAGATGACACATCATAGTGCACCAGGGGGGTCGAGGAGAGACTGGCTGCTCCAAACCAGACTCATACACCGTTAATGATTATTTACCGAGCTCCAATCACACACCCAGAGCCTTGGGGGAAGTTTCGGGAACTATGGGCTGTTCCCACTTGTCTCCACGTTTCACCGCCCCACACATTAGTCTCTGCCTTGTAAAGGTCGATTCTGTATTGACAGTTTCTGTCTTCACCCAAACAGGCAGAGGAAACAACCCTGCTTGGGGGGACCCGACAGCAACTGGTTTCACAGTTGCATCTCAGAGAAGCCAGGCTGCCAAAAGGCACCAGCCTTGCTATGACTCCCAGCACTCTGAGACACACAGCTCCCGGTCGGAAAAGCAAAGATGGGTCCAGGAGGATGGGCTCAGTCCAGTAAAGTAACATTTACTGATGTCTACACCATGCCGGTCTCTGAGGATATGGAGAACAGTAAGACATCATTCCTGCCATGTGTAGCCCTTAGACCAGCCAACAAACGTTACCAAATGCCTTCCATGTGTATTCAATAATGTTTGTTGAGTTTCAGTTATTTAACAAACACTTACATAGTGCTTACTATGTGCCAGGAAATATTCTAAGTACTTTACAAAGGTTAACTCAGTTAATCCTCATAACAGCCATTCTTAGTCCCATTTTACCAATGAGGAGACTGGGGCAGAGAAAGGTGCAGAAACTTGTTGAAGGTCACATCGCTGGGAAGTAGCAGGGACAAGCTGAGACGGGGTGTGTGTGTGTGTGTGTGTGTGTGTGTGTGTGTGTGTGTGTGTGCTCCAGAGCTTATGCTCGCATCCCTGATGCTCTGCCACATTTATTTTTGTAGGTGTAGAGTTTTATTCATTCATTCAACAAATATGTACTGAGCTCCTACTATGCATCAGGCATGGCGTGAGATGCCAGGGATGCAGGGAGTAATGTCTCCCACTAACAGTTAGGAAGGACCTACTATGTGTCTCAAGGACAGGACCCTGTCTCGCTCATCTCTGTGCCAGGCATAGGGTGCAACACATAGTAGGGGCTTGGTGTTTGTCGAGTGATTGAAAGTGCCAGGTA
>NW_006786690.1:4800772-4801190 GCF_000442215.2 Lipotes vexillifer | reverse complement strand
CTGAACTTGGAGCCTGAGAACTTGGATCCCTCCTGCCAGGAAGGAAAATGTTTTGACATGCTCATCCATATTCAGGTATGTTATATATCCCCAGGGGCTTGTATTGAAAGAATGGGACTGAGATAAGGCAATAATGTCTTCCAAAAGAATGAAGCATTAATGGTGGAATTTCAGGCATCCACAAAGAAGATAATTTGATGGGTGGGTGGTCCCCAGTCACACCCTGTCATTGATTGCCTCCACTAAGGGCCTGGGAATGGGACAAACATTGTCTGCTAAGAGGTGCCAAGCACTCTGCTTGGGGCTGTGAGTCACTGGCTGGTCACACAGGACCCTGCCGGGGGAGGCGGGACAGCAGACAGAGATGTCCTGGGGACAAGGCAGGGTCTGTGGGAGGAGAGGGAGGGCCTGGCCCTCC
>NW_006786690.1:4795760-4800762 GCF_000442215.2 Lipotes vexillifer | reverse complement strand
GGGGGAGGAAGCGGCCAGCAGCCCTGGTCTTATGCCTGGGCTGGGATTGGCATGTCTTCTCTGAGCCATCCGAAGCCGGGCGGGGCCCTCCGAGGATCTGGGACTGGGGCTGGAATCTGTGTCACCTAAGGCACTCTCAGGGTCTGCTGCTAAAGCTTGGTCCCCAGGCCCTGAGGCACAAGGGCAGCTGGCAGGGTAGGCTCTTCCCAGATCCACTTGGCTCAGCCCAGAGGTGGGACAGAGACTGCCACGTGGGCCTTTCGTCCTCGTGGAAAGGGCAGCCACCCACAGTGTTCTGTGCCCAGGTACCCTGACACAGGGTGCCTCATCTTACACCTCACCCCAGCACTACGACATGAACTGCTCCTTTCCCCTTTCACAGAGGAAGAACTGAGGCCCAGAGAGTGAGATCTGTTGCCCAGGGTAGCTCAGTAGGAGTCGTGGCCAGCTGTGAACTCGCTTCGTCCAAGTCTGGAGCCCCATAGCAGGGCCGCAGTGCCCTGCTACTGCCCTACTGCCGGCTGGGGGTGGGGTCTGGCCCTCACCTCCCAGCTGCCCGGCCCTGCCCTGCGTTTGGACTCTGGCATCAGTGGTGGCATCCACATTGATCCATGGTTTGGCCGTCATGTCTGACACTAAAACTCCCACTAAAAGCTCTTGGATCAGAACCTTTAAGTGCAGCCCATAACAGAAGTCAATTAATCCCTCGCCCACCCCAACGCGCACACACACACTCACACACCCTCCGGGTGAGCCCTGCCCTCCGCTGGGTCTCTCCAGCCTCACCCCTTGCCTATTGCACTCCCCGCTCCCTGCCCTCCTTTTCCCTCCCCAGGAGCTCCCATCTAGCTGACTGGGACATCGTTAAACATGCCCCAACCTCTCCGAGGCACAGAAGTGGTGCTTGTGGTTGAACTCCCCCCATCAGCAGGTAATATTTAGAGGGAAGCTTTGACCTTTCTTGACCTGTGGCACACCTTGTTTTCTCCCCCCCCCCCCCCACCCCGTGCATCTGGTGATGCGTCAGACACAACCTCAGCCACGGCTCTTCTCTCTGCAGTCGAGAGAGTCACAGATGAGCAGTGAGGGAGTCTCTGAGATGCCAACACAACCAACTCTCTCTTGAACAAATGAGGAAATGAAGGCCCAGCCAGGGTCAGGGATTGGCCCCAAGTCATACAGTCACATCTGCCTGTGGCTAGAACCAGCCCTGTCCTACCCCGGCCCGGGGTAGGACACTTCCCAAAGTTGAGTCTCCTGAAGCAGCCAGAGACCCTCAGCGTCCACCAGCGCAGGCGCCCACCTCTAGCACCCCTTCCCCAGGGCCCCAGTGGGGAGCAGCTCCTGACCGCTGCCCCTCCTGTCCTGCCCATTACTGTTCCTGTTCCTGGATGCTTGCCCCCAAACACCCCTCTCCTCCTGGACCCATCACCAAAACAAACATTTTCCCATACATCATTGCATCACCAAACAATAAAGCAGACTTTTTTTTCCTTAATGGAAGTGTTAATTTATTCTCTTTGTTCTCTGTCATGCCAGCCACCTTCACGGAGACAAGACAGCCAAGCTGAGCGTGGAGGCCAGGCAGGCAGCAGCTTTCCTGAGAGCCTGCGACTGCGGTGGCCTCACTTTCATCACTGGTGCTGTGCTCTGTCTAGCCAAGAGGGCAGGAGAGGAGCAGCTCACACCACTTCCCTGGCTGGGTTGCAGCCAGATGGCCGCTGTCCTGACAGTCCTCTGGCTGGAAGACAAGACTTCTCCATGGGGCTGGGGTGGGGGACCTGTCCCAAGGCAACAAATTAACAGTGATAAAAGTCCAAGACTGGAAAAAACAAAACAAAACCCTGGAGCATGCCTGGCCCTGCCAGCTTGTCAGCATCCAGCCGTCCAGAGCTTGGCTGGCTGTCTTGGGGTTCCATCATATGTAGTCACGTCGCAGAAACACAGATCCCAGCAGAGAATTCGCGTAGCTCTAAGAGCTCCCTCTCAACTCCCAATGTTAGTCATTTTCAATTCCTCTTTCTCCCCCTTCTTCCCAACAAGCAGTCCATCAAAACCACCACCTCTACCTTCCAAATCTAATTGGGATCTGACCACTTCTCACCATCTGTACTGTCACCTCCCTGGTCCAAGCCATCATCATCTCTCACTTGCATTATGACAGTAGCTTCTCACTTGCATTCTTGCCTCCCTATGTCCACCTTCCATATAGCATCCAGAGGGATCTTTAAAAATGGACATCAGATCTCTTTCCTACCCTCCTTAAACACTCCAATTGGAGACCCACTTCAAGTCCTCACCGTGGCCTACAAGGCCCTGATTCCATCTGCCACCACTGGTCACTCTAACCTCGTCTCCTATGGCTCTCCCCCTTGCTCATTTCACACCAGCCACACAAACCTCTTTGCTGCTCCCCATTCTTGCCTGGCACACTCATGCCTCAGGGCCTTTGCACTTGTCATTCCCACAGATATTCCCAGGGCTTATTCCTTCTCTTAAATCACTTTCAAATAGCCCCATCTCTGACTATCCTGAAATAGCACTCCCTGCTACTTTTTGTCCCTGCTGTATTTTTCTTTCAAGCACTTATCACTTCCTGACGTTGTATTTTATATCATTTGTTTATGTGACTCTGTCCCTCTGGAATATGAGTTCTATGAGGTTGGAGGTGCTCTCTGTCTTGTTTCATCTCTGTGTCCTTAGTGCTGTATTTTTCTTTCAAGCACTTATCACTTCCTGACGTTGTATTTTATATCATTTGTTTATGTGACTCTGTCCCTCTGGAATATGAGTTTTATGAGGGTGGAGGCGCTCTCTGTCTTGTTTCATCTCTGTGTCCTTAGTGCCTAGAACAGTGCCTCGTGCATAGCAGAGGCTTGGTAAGTATTTGTTGAATGAATGAATATTCTGTTTTGCAAAGGCTGTTTTTGTACACATAGCAATGCTTCCTGCCTAGATGATGTTCTTATTGAGGAAAGGCATTGTATACTCCAAAAGCAATTCTCAGAGTCATCAAAATTGTCTCCAAAAATAGTGGTTCTGTTGGCATAAGTCAGGCATAGCAAGTAACAGCATCCTGCTTCAATTCTGCCCTTCCACTCCCATGACAGATATTATTTATAGATAATGATTAACCAGGCTTTTCCCAAAAGAGGGTTTCAAATCTTGGACAGGTGACATTATAGACTGCATGTTTGTTTCCCCTCCTCCAAATTCTTATGTTGAAATCCTAACCCCCAAATGGGATGGTATTATAAGGAGGGGCCTTTGAGGGTAATTGAGTTTTGATGAGGTCACGAGGGTGGGGCACCATGATGGGATTAGTGCCCTTATGATAAGAGAAAGAACTTGGAACACTCTCTCCACCAGGTAAGGATACAGCAAGAAGACAACCATCTGCAAACCAGGAAGAGGGTCCTCACCAGATACCAGATGTCTTGGCACCTTGATCTTGGACTTCCCAGACTCCAAAACTGTGAGAAATAAATGTCTGTTGTTTAAGCCCAGTCTATGCCAATATGTTATAACAGCCCAAACTGACTATGACAGGTGAGGTACTGCTAGGGCAGACCTCATCACAGAAAACACCCTGGCCATGAAAGTCTGGATATTTTCTTTGACATGACTCACAGCAGGGTGAGACCACAAATGTGGCAGGGGACAGAATGCCCAAAGGGGCTGGACTACTCATTTGAAATTGACATAATGAAGTTCAAGCAAGGTCAATGTTGTCCTTCATTTAAGTTCCGGATAATCAAGCATTGCAATTTATCCTAAGGAAAAAATATATAATGTGGGTAGAGATTTATGTCTAAAACTGTTTATCATGACCTTATTTGTATTAGTGAAAAGCAAGAAACAACTCCACTTCCAGCAAGAAGGGATTGGGTAAGTTGAATCTTGTAGATCTACATGATGGACTACTAGACAGCAGGGTTCTCAGCCTCAGCACGATCAATATTATCAGCCAGATAATTCTTTGATGTGGAAGCTGGCCTGTGCTTTGTAGGATGTTTAGCAGCCAGTAGCAATGCTCCCCACTCCTACCAATTGTGACTACCAAAAATGTCTCCAGACATTGCCAAATGCCCCCAAGGGGGCAAAACCAACGTCGGTTGAGAACCACTGCTGCATATTAAAGAAAAATAATACATCTTAATGCCATGGGAAAGCTTACATTATTATGTTGGGTTAAAAAGAAAAAGATGAAAAATGTGTCTTCAACTATATTCATATGTAAAATAGAAAAAAAGTTTGGAAGGGACCATACCAAGATTCTAACAATAGTCTTTGGACCATACCAAGATGCTAACAATAGTCTTTGAAAGATTTTCTTTTATTTCCTTATTTTTGTGTTTAAACATTTATTCATTCATTGATTCACTAGGTATTTCCTGAGTGCCTATCACATACCAGGTATTATTTTAGCCCCTGGGGGAAAGCTGTGTACAAGACAGACATAAGTACTACATAGAGTTTTGCCTTCACATAGGTTAAGTTCTCGGGCAGGGGGATAAGGGAGGAGGATAGACATTAAACCCAGAACTTGTGAAGAGCAATACCCTGAATGGGTGATGGGAGAGTATGAAATACGATAGGAGCAAAGCAGAGGACAGAGAACGGGCCTGGCACTTACTACCCACTCAATGAAAATTTCTTGAATGAATGAAGAGCCCTTAAAAGCTTTTAAGTAGGGCAGCTAAATTATCTGATTTCCATTTTAAAATAATTCGTATAAAAAATTTATTTTGAAAAGATAATGCGTATTTGTTCTTATAAAAATTCAAGCAGCATCAAGGAAAAAGTATAAGGGAGAATAGAAAAATCACATGAAATGCAGCCACATAGAGTACAGCCATGGCCAACATTTCAGTGGACATCTTTTACAGCATGCTGCTCACTCTCTCCCCTTCTGTTCCTGCCTATCTCTGCCTCTCTTTATAAGTATATAAAAACATTTTATGCAAGTGGATTCAAGCCATTCATGCTGATTTGTAACCTG